>NW_022900934.1:25085649-25088271 GCF_012274545.1 Fukomys damarensis
ATGCACATTTGTGACCTTAAAACAGAGGTCACCCGAGTGTTGTGGCACATGACTGTAATCCCAAAACCTAGGAAGCGATTTGGAGGCCAGCCTGGACTACAATGTAAGTTCAATGTGAGACCCTGTCTCAAAAAAAACAACAAAAACAAAAAACCCCAGAGGTCTGCTCTAATACCTACCTGAGACAAATGGTAACTGTAAAACAAAAACATGAAGACATAAAATTTAGCACTGCAGTGTTGTGTTCACCTGTAATCCCAGTTATTCAGGAGGCTGAGAGAGGAGAGGACCATGTTCCAAGCCAACCTGAATAACTTACCAAGACTGTCTCAAAAAATAATAAAAAGGGCTAGCTAGGGCTGCAGCTCCAGGGTCAGAGCACTTGCCTAGTACATGCCACACCTGTATTCAATCCTCAGTACCACAACACCCCTCCAAAAAAGACATGTGGACAAAATTAAAATTCTGAAAAAAAAGAAAAAAGCTCTTAAACTGAAAAGTTTCCCAATCTCTTCGTTTGCTCTATTTTTCACATTTATCTCCAACTGGGTTTTACTATATACACTGTTTGCTTATTATTAGCTATCTCCCCCATTACACTGTGAGCAAGCCCAATGGAAGTAAGACTTTACCCTCATCTCATACACTTCTTAAAATGCTTTTGGAAAATAAGAATTCATTATCTCAATTCATTTTAAAATCTACAGTTTAATCTAATATATTATCTAGTCTATATGTGAACCACCTGAGAAATCTTATTAAAATGCAAATTAAGCCAGGTGTGGTAGTGTAGGCCTGTAATCCCAAACTCTCTGGAAAGCTAAAATGGGAGGATTGCAAATTCAAACCTAGCTTGGCCAACTTAGTGATTTGTGAAGTCTCTGTCTCAAAAAAGTTTTTTAAAAGGACTAGGGAAGGTTGTACCCTCAACCTGAAGGTCCTAGGTTCAATCTCCAGTAACACCAAAAACCTCCTGAGGTCTGGGCCAGAGCCCAAGATTCTGCAACTTTAACAAGATCCTAGGTGACATAATGCTTCATGTTTCCCCAGATCATATAATGTGTAATTACTTTCTTCCTGAATAAGGTAGGGTTGGTTTTGTTATTGTTAGGTTTTTTTGAGACAGAGTCTCCCTGTGTAGTCCAGGCTGCCCTCCAATTCAATGCAATACTCCTGCCTCAGACTCCTGAGTGCTGGGATTACAAGCATGTGCCACCAATGCCAGTTTTTTGCTTGTTTGTTTGGTTGATTGGTTGGTTTTTTGGGACAGGATCTCACTGTGTAATTCAGGCTGGACTTGAACTCAGTATATAGCCTACACTAGCCTGAAACTCTCGGAGATCCTCCTGCCTCAGCCTCCCAAACCCAACATTTGAATAAGGCAGATTTGAGGCTGGCTGTATGTTCTTGTCTAGTTTAAGGGTAAAGGTATATATATAACCAACCAACTTCTGCAAAACAATCCTTAAAGGTTTACCAATTCTCTGTTTTCTCTTTGTCAGGCACCATTGTTTGATTGGTTTGTTCTGTTTTGTTTTGTTTATGGAGCCCAGGCTGGCCTGCCCTCACCTTTATGAGTGCTGGGATTAAGACACGCACCACTATGCTCAGCAGACACTGTTCTTTAAACCTTTCAAAGGAGAGGCTGTGTGTGGTGGCACATGCCTGTAATACCAGCACTCAGGAGGCTGAGGCAGGAGGATTGCTAGTTTCAGACCAGCCTGGGCTACATAGTGAGTTCCAGGTCAGTCTCAACTAAGTAGTGAGACCCTGTCTCAAACAAACAAACAAACAAAACTTTCAAGGGGGAGTTTCAAATTTTTTCCCCCTATCATATTTAGGGATCTTGGGCGGGGAGTGGGCAGAGCACTCACAAATGCTAATTCCCTTGTTTGTCTGTCTCTCTCTAGCACATACTAGAGATTTGACCCAGGGCCTTAGCACTGAGCTACAGCCCTAACCCTTTCTTTTTCTTTCTTTCTTTCTTTCTTTCTTCTTTCCTTTCCTTTCCTTTCCTTTTTCCTTTCCTTTTTCCTTTCCTTTTTCCTTTCCTTTATTTATTTATTTATTTATTTGTTTGTTTGTTTGTTTGTTTGTTTGTTTGTTTATTGGTACCGGAGATTGAACTCCGGTCCTTGCGCTCGCAAGGCAGGCCACCAAACCTCTGAGCTAAATCCCTGACCCTCCTAACCCTTTTTTATTTTGAGAGAGTTTTGCTAAATTGATCAGGCTCAGCTTGAACTTTCAAGCTTTCTGGCTCAGGCTACCAGACCCACTGGGATTACAGGCATAGGCTACTATGCTCTGCTTGTTGTCCACATATATTAGACCCTTCTCAAATGCACAAACCTTTTGAACTAATATGCATAAATACAAAGTTAACCTTAAGTATAACAGGGCAAATTCCTAGCTCCCTTCCTGTATCCCAATGAGATCATGTAACTGGCTGCTCCCCACATCACATTGGCCACCTTATCTACTTTGCTGTTTCTCTATAAACATCATATGATGTGATCTACAGGATTTCACTTTTTCTGAATTTCTATGCCTGGTGTAATGGCACACAACTGCAATCCCTGGAAGTCAAGGCAGAAGGATTATGAGTTCAAGGCCTATCTCAAA
>NW_022900934.1:25088357-25102876 GCF_012274545.1 Fukomys damarensis
CGCCCCGCGTTATTTCCTGAGAAAAAAAAAAAAAAAAAAAAAAAAAAACAAGATTGCAGTTAGCTCTAGCCATCTTGGGCTACATAGTGAGTTTAAGGCCAACCTGGACTACATAGCAAGATGCTATCAAAGAAAAAGAAAAAATATGCTATTTTGAAATGTCACCCAGTTTTCTCAGTATCCCGGCCCTGGTACTATGGAAGTAACTTGTTCGTGATGAGGATCATGAATACGCTTGACCTTCCTTCCAAGAGTCTAGAACTACTGAGTCCGTATTTCCATTCTATTGCTCAGTGCACAGGAGCCATGTTCCTGTGTTGCCTAATTAAAAGCCCTTTGCTTACTGTCCAATCTTCAGAGAAAAGAGTTTGCTGATATATATACACAATACACACACACACACACACACATACATACACTACCATATATGACCTTTACCAGTATATATATTATTATATATAACTTTGGGGGGGGGATTAAGACAGGGTGAGATATTCAGGCTGGCCCTGAACTTACAGCAATCCTCCTGCCTCAGCCTCCCAACTGCTAGGAGTATAGGCATGTATCACACCCAGCTACTATATATAACTTTATAAGAAACTCTGTCAGAGAATATAATGAGCTAGAAATACCCTTAAGCAACTTTTTAAAAAATTGAAGCCACACTTAAACAACAAAACCTGTATTTTTTTCAGTCAATTTAAAAAAAGCCCACAAATTAGCAGAAAGTATATCATTTTATTTTACTTTTGCTATTACTGCTCTGACCAGAATCAACACTTGTGCCAAGGTAAAATCTATGCTTAGGTATATGTGGTTGGAAAGAGTTGGAAAAGCAATTAACTCTTCTCCTAAGTCTCACCAGCTGTGTTTTCCTGATGACACACAATCTGTCCACCTGCTCCCACAGATGGTATAACTGCAGTTAAAATAAAACACCTGGTTTGATGCACCCATTCTATGAAGTTAGAACAATACTAGTTGCAGCTCCTGCAAGCCCAGGTCAGCATTTTCATCTCATCACCAAGATGAAGACCAATGACATTTATGGGATCGATCATAAAATATGCTTTCAGTCTCTAAAACAAATACAATTGAAGTTTCCATAATAATAATGTTAAAATTTTCTGTAAGATGTGACATTCCTTATTACAACTATGGCTATCAAGCTGGTATGGAGCCTATGCTTGTACCTACTCAAGAGACTGAGGCAAAAGAATCATTTCTGTCCTCAAATTCAAAACCAGCTTGGATAGGCAAGACCTGGTGGCACATGACTATAATCCGGCTGAGGCAAGAGGATCGCCATGAGTTTGAGGTCAGCCTGGGTTACATAGTGAGTTCAAGGCCAGCCTAGACTACAAAGCAAGACTCTGTCTCAAAAAGAAAAAAAAAATTTTTTTTTGGTTCTCATTAACCACTTCCCAAACTATCTAATTTACAACTGTTTTTTGTTTTGGGGGGGTATTTGTTGTTGTTTCAGGGTACTGTCCGAGGAACTGAACTCAGGGCTTTTTCACTGAGCTGCATCTCTAACCTTTTAAAAAATGCTCATTACAGGGCCAGGGATTTAGCTCAGTGGTTCCGCCACATGCCTCACAAGCCCAAGGACCCGAGTTCAATCCCCGGTACAAAAAATAAAAAAAATTAAAAAATAAAAATGCTCATTATTTTTGAGGTAAACTCTTACTACATCACCCAGGCTGGGCTCCAACTTGTAATCCTCCTGCTTCAGCCTCCTAGAGTGCTGGGACTACAAGTGTGCTACACCACACCTACCTCTTAAGAGAGTGTTAACACTAGTAAAACAGGTTCATTGGTCCCTAGCAGTCAGGGGTTCATATTAGAATGATGGTGCATGCCTACCATCCCCACACCTAGGAGACTGAGGCAGGCAGATCAAAATTTCAAGTCTTGGGCAGGGGATTTGGCTCAGTGGTTCGTCCATCCGCCTCTCAAGCGCAAGGTCTCAAGTTCCATCTCTGGTATCCAAAAAAAAGAAAAAAAATTTTTTTTTCAAGTCTCATTTGGACAACTTAATGAGGCCCTGTCTCAAAAACAAAACAAAACAAAAAAAACAGCCGGGCATGATGGCGCAAGCCTGTAATCCCAGCACTCAGGAGGCTGAGACAGGAGGATCACTGTGAGTTCCCTGTGAGTTCAAGACCAGCCTGGGCTACATAGTGAGTTCCAGGTCAGTCTCAACTACATAGTGAGACCCTGTCTCAAAAAAACAAACAAAAAAAAGTAAAACTCCCAATAAATGTGAATGAATGTATAATGTTAAATAATCAGAATGTGGGAAATAAGCATTTCTTCTTTTGTATCTACGAAATTTCCTGAGAGAGTTTAACTGCCACCATCCTAGATTGACCAGAGACCACATTATGCCTCTTCCATTCTGCGCTTTTATACCTGCTAAAGATGTATAATATGAGTTAATAAGGCCCAGTAACCACAGCCACAGCCCATAACTCCCATCATATTCTTCAACCCTGCTCCTGGCAGACAACCACAGTTCCCACACTTTCTCATGCCTTGTCTCTGGCAGATCACCACAACAACTCTTCACTGAACTCTCCCCCTCAAAAGCCCCACTTGGAACTTTTCTTTTCACAGCCCCCATTTTATACTCATGACCTAAAAGAACTTCATAGCCTGTACAAGAATTGCCAGCCTGGTCTAAGTGCCATAAGCAGTCCCCACTCAGGTTTGTTCTAAAACAAACCTATCCTGTTGAGCTTGCACCTTTGTTTTTCCTTTTTTCCCTAACACTGAGTAATTTTTTATTCTTCATGTAGGGGATTAAATTAATTTAATCTCTACAGGAATTTTTCCTTACTAAAGAAGACATCAATATTGGTAAACTAAAATCAGTGATTATTTCCTATACAAATAAAACATTTATGAGGTGATAGATGACTGCATGCTACAGTTGATGAGCTAGTTCAAATGTTGAAAAGCTGTACTTTTTAGGCCAGGCTAAGTGGCACCTGTAATCCCAGCACACAGGAGGCTGAGGCAGAAGGACTGCAGCAAATTCAAGGCCAGCCTGTGCTACACAGTGTGAGTTCAAGGCCAGCCTGAACTATATCGCAAATCCCTGTCTTTAAAAACAAAACAAAAACAAAAAACTCACAAGCACAAGGTCCTGAGTTTGTTCCCCGGTACCAAAAAAAAAAAAAAAAAGGTATATTTTTTAGGATTTTTTTTGGGGGGGCACAGGGCTGGAACTCAGGACCTTGCGCTTATGAGACAGGCAGTGGCACCACTGAGCTAAATCCCAGGCCCCAAATTTTTAGGATATTTTGATGGCTCATGACAAAAGTGGTATGGTATTATGGCAATCAGGGATGTCTTGGGAATACAACAAACATATAGCTAAGAAAGCTGGCAGGGCGGGGGAGAGCTTGGTTACCAAAAGACATCACACTACTATGAAGTAAGTAAAATTAAAGATGTTTCTTCAGGTTAAAATCAGAGCTACCGACAGTAATTGAATTAAACCAGACACCAGTCTCCTCCTTACCTCACTTAGCATTAACTAGTCTCTCTCCCTAATACTTTCTCAGACATTTCCATTTATCACTTTTATCACAACTGTTCTTTATCAAAAGGTTTTCCTCATAATTCTTCCTCCATCTGGTTTTAGATGGTCTTTGTCTCATTTAGACACCCTAGGGGAGGTGCTTCTCACCATAGAATTTAGGTCACCTATAAAAGAAAGCTTGTTGAAAGTGCAGATTTAAGGGACCTACCTGAGGCTTCCAGAATTTAAATCTCTGGAGAGTTAATGCTCATAAATTGCTTTTAACAAGTTTCCAGATGCTCTCTGGATGCACAACAAAGTGTAAACTTCATCTAGTTATTTTTTTTCTGCCTTAATTATCTTAAAGGAAGTCTATATTTACTGATTGAATTCACCTTCATTACTCTAGAACCAGGAGACAAATTCATTTCCTGTTTGGTCTGTACTATCTCAGCCAAGAGGCTCCTTCCTTATCTGTTCAATGTATCTGCTCAGCCCACTGGCTGGCCAAAGCAGACCTTATGCAAATGTTAAATTGATCACATTATGAAAATATAATTTCTTTTTCCTTCTAACAAAAATATGAACAGCGTATGAATTTGTTGAGTGAATCATTAAAAGTTAGGTATTAAAGCAGGTGAGGTGGGTGCATGCCTGTATTCCCAGTACTTTGGGAGGGTGAGACAGGAGGATTTTTGCCCAGTTCAAGGCCAGCCTGAACTACATAGTGAGACCCTGTCCAAAATCCAAAAAACAAACAAACAACCAAACAAAACAACCCAAGCATGGAGGCATATATGCCTGTAATCCCAGCATTGCCAGCACTTAGGAAGCTGAGGCAAGAGGATCCTATCACTGAAGAGTTCAAGGCCAGCCTGGGTTACATAGTGAGTAGAAGGCCAGCCTGAACTACATAGTGAGATGCTGTCTGCAAACAAACAAACAAACAAACAACAACAAAAAAGAAAACCCTGAGTTCGATCCCTGGTACCCCCCCAAAATCAAATACACAAATAAACAAAATGTAATGACCTATCTTGTGAATTAGTTGACAATGACAAAAGTATCTATGGTAATGAGTGATAAATTAAAAATTGGTAAGCCTTCTATGCAGAGCTTGATACACCTAACACTTTTCTTCCTTTATAATCAAACAGAAAAGAACCTAAGAACTTCACAGGTTCAGTAATTTTTCTTTCTACTGTCAGACAGATGAAAATTATCTCATAACCACAGGTAACAGGTACATCTTCAGAGGCAAATGCTCCAAAACAGATGACCCTGAACTTTCTGAGAAAAAAATTTGAATGGCTCTTGGCAGCCTTAAGAAATAGTACATCACATACTTTCTTTTTATTTTTTTTACAGAACATATGGAAAGTTCTCTGAAAGGTGCGATCACTTTTTTTTTTTGGTACCTGGGATCGAATTTGGGTCCTTATGCCTGCAAGGCAGGCGGGGGAACAACTGAGCTAAATCAGGTGTGATCACTTTAAAAGCATCTCACTATTAACACTTAAGCAAATCAATACTAAATGTTGCTGCTGCTCATAAAATGTTTCCCAAGGTACTTAAAACAACAAAAAATATAAATGTCTTTGCAGTTGTTTAAAGAGCATTGTTGTTTTAAAGAGTTTCGTTGACTTCCCATCTGAGTGGAAATTATAGACTGCAAAATAATATGCATAGTGTAATTGTTTCTTTTGTTATTTTTGTTTGGTTGGTTGGTTTTTTACACAATCTCCCTTTGTAGTTCAGGTCAGCCCTGAACTCACTATGTAGTAGTCCAGGCCTCAAACTCAGGGTGATCCTTCTGCCTCTGCCTCCCGAGTGCTGGGATTACAGTTGTGAGCCATTGCACCCCACTCTTGTTTTTTTGTGTCAAGGTCTCACTCCGTAACTCAGGATGGCCTTGAACTTACTTAAGTAACCCAGGTCAGCCTGGAACTACAGCAATCCTCCTGGCTCAGCTTCCCCAGTGTTAGAATTACAGGCACGTGCACCACCACTCCCAGCAGCATGATTGTTTTTGAAAAACTATACATTTATGTATTTACATGCACATGAAGGTATAAAAAAAAGTCTGGAAATAAGCAGGGGTGGTGGAACATATCCATAATCCCAGCACTGGGGAGGCTGAGGTAGGAGAGTCACTGTGAGTTCGAGCCAGCCTGGGCCACATGTGAATTTAAAGGCAGCTTGAACTACACACAAGCAAGACCTTGTCTCAAAAAAGCTACACACAAACACACAAAAAAAGGTCTGGAAATACACCTATTTCAGTGATGAGGGTAAAGGATTAATTTTTATTTTTTACCCTACTATTAATTTTTAAATAATGTTTTATGAAGGAAGAGTATAAGAGCAGATAATGGGATAGAATGATTAAAATATATTACATTCATGTATGAAAATACCACATTGAAACCTAACATTATAAAATTCATAGGCACTAAAAAAAAATAAATTCAATTAACTTAAAAAATATATCTTAGATGGAAATAAAGTGGTTGTAGATGGGGAGGGAAGGAGGGGGTGAAGGGAGGGCAGGGACAAGGGGAAAAAATGAGAACCAAGACCTGTCATGTAAAGGTACAAGATCCCAACAATGAATATAAATGTACTGTATCCATAAAATGTACCAATAAACTCAATTAAAGCTGAAAAAAAAATATATATATATATCTTAGGCTGGATGCTCTGGCATATGTTTGTAGTTCCAGCTACTGAGAAGGCTTGGGCAGGAGGATGGCTTGAGCCCAGGAGTTGAAGATCAGCCTTGGCAATATAGTAATACCCTCTTCTCCTAAGTGGTGTGGCATATATTTAGCATGTGAAAGGTCCTGGGTTTAATCCCCAGTATTAAAACAAAATCATGCAATTGCTTGTTTTGTTTTGTTTTGGTACCAGGGATCGAACTTGGGATCTTGCCCTTGCAAGGCAGGCAGTGGAACCATGACCTAAATCCTTGGCCCGCAATTGCTTTATTTTTATGGTACTGGGGAATCAAACCCAGGAGTGCTCTACCACCGCATTATGTCCTCAGCCCTCTATGGTTTTTTTTTGGTATGGGGATCAAACTCGGGTCCTTGTACTTGCAAGGCAGACGCCGGAACCACTGAGCCAAATCCCCAGCCCTAGCCCTCTGTTTTAGACTGATAAAGAATCTTGTTAAACTGCCCAAGTAGGGTTCAAATTTGGTGTCCTCCTGTCTCCCCAGTACCTGAGATTACAGGCTCTGAAGTTGTGGAGATCAACCTGGACAATTTAGTGAGAACCTGCCTCAAAATAAAAATAAAGAGCTGGGAAAGAGCAATGGAAGTATGTTTACCAAGCATACTGAAGGCCATAGGCTCAACACTCAAACCTTTCCAATGGCTTTCCATCTCATTCAGAAAACCCAAAATCCTGTATCGAACTCAGGACCTTGCCTTTGCAAGGCAGGCAGTAGCACCACTGAGCTAAATCCCCTGCCCAAAAACTTCTTGATAGTAGCAGTATTTTTTTTCCATTAAGTTTATTGGTACATTTTAGGTATACAATAGTTACATTCATCACTGGGAACTTGTACCTTTACTTGATATATCTTGATTCTTATTTTTTCCCCATTCCCTGTCTTCCCCTTCACCCCCCCATCCTTCACTATTTACAAAGACTGCTTCCATTTTTTTCCTTTTCTCCTATATTTTTCCTTCCTTTCTTTCCTTTCCCCACCCCTCCCACTTCCCCTACTCCTTTAGACCTTTTTTCCTATTTCACATTCTCAATGCCAGGCGTAGTGGCACACACACACACCTATAATCCCAGCACTCGGGAGGCTGAGACAGGAGGATCACTGTGAGTTGGAGACCAGCCTGGTCTCCATAGTGAGTTCCAGGTCAGTCTAAACTACATAGTGAGACCCTGTCTCAAAAATAAAATAAAATAAATACATCACTATTCAGTTCCCAGCACCCAAGAGGCTGAGGTAGGACAGCTGAAAGTTTGAGACCAGCCTGGGCTACATAGTTCCAGGTCAGTCTCAAGTACATAGTGAAACCCTGTCTCAAAAAACAAAACAAGGGCCAGGGATTTAGCTCAGTGGTTCCGCTGCCTGCCTTGCAAGCACAAGGACCGGAGTTCAATGCCCAGTACCAAAACAAAAACAATACCTATCTAAAGCTTTATTTCCCCCTTACTTTGTGGGATCTGAATCAGTCTGTCATGTTTTTTTTGTTTGTTTGGTTGTGTTTTTTGTTGTTGTTGCTGGAAATCAAACTCAGAACCTTTCACTTGCAAGAGAGGCACAGTGCCACTGAGCTATATCCCCAGCCCACATTCTAATATTTAGCTGACACAGACTGTTTGCCCAATTTCCCTATAATTGAGAAGAGAATTCACATGTAAACAGGACTGATCTTGCAAATGAATAAATGTACAAATCTCTTTGTACATTTTTCTCTTTCCTTAAAACAAATTGGTGCTCCTCCTCCACACATGCCCAAACTCCACACAATAAACTAATTCCTCCTGCAGTGTTTAACAAAAATAAAAATTAATTCCTGAGCAGCCTCTAAGCCAGTCAAACCAATTAAAATCCTACTAGGACCCCAATTTCTTAATTCTTATAGAAGTATAAATAAACTCCTCTTGGTATATTTATAAATCCTTGCCAACCTTCCCAGATAATACCGTCACAGCTCTAAATCTGCATTTATGTAAATGTGCTGCAATTTAAAAAAAAAGCTGTGATTACTGCACATTATAGTTTTCATTCCCAAACCAACATGTGCTATTAAATACTGGGGGACTGCCGGGCATAGTGATACATCCCTATAATCCCAAAACATTGAGAGGCTGATACAGAACCCACAAATTCAAAGCTAGCCTGAGCAACTTACTGATTTAGCAATACCTTAGCACACCCTGCCCCCCACAAAGAAGGCTGGGGCTGTGTTCAATCCCAAATACCATTTAAAAGCCAGGTGTGGTGGCGCACGCCTATAATCCCAGCACTGGAGGCTGTGAAGCCGAGGCAAGAGGATTGCTGTGAGTTTGAGACCAACCTGGGCTACACAGTGAGTTCCAGGTCAGTCTCAACTACATAGTGAGACCCTGTCTCAAAAAACAAACAAACAAAAAAACAAACAAACCAAATACCACTTGAAAAAAGAACTTTTAAAAATGACAGTCTTACTTAGAAGTAATAAGCTAAATTTGACCCAGCTGTTGTCTCTAAATTTTACATGTTCCAATAATTTATAGACAATGGCACATGCCTGTAATCTCAGCTATTAGAGAGACTAATGCAGGAGGATCCAAAGTTTGAGCCCAGCCTGGGCAAGTAAGAAAGGTCCTGTCTCAAAATTTTTAAAAAAAGAGCTTGCAATTTAGCTCAGTGGCAGAGCATGGCTAGGTTCAATCCCTAGTATCAGAGGATGAAAAAATCTACACAGAGCCGGGCATGGTGGCGCACTCCTGTAATCCCAGCACTTGGGAGCCTGAGGCACGAGGATTACTGTGAGTTCAAGACCAGCCTGGGCTTCATAGTGAGTTCCAAATCAGTCTAAACTACATAGTGAGACCCTGTCTCAAAAAAACAAAACAAAACAAAACAAAAATCTACACAGTTATACCACTGACCTGTAGCCACCAAAAGCACAAGCAGTTGTCTAAAGTTATCAGTTAGCAGGAATTGTGTAGGCTAGTCTGAAGACTGTTAGGGTTCCTCAGGATGTGCTGCCTTTTAATTCCTGAACCCAGAATCCACAGTGAGAAGAACCTCAGTTTCTTTATCCCCCCAAAATGATGGATGACTGATGTGCCAATGTCATAACAAGGTCTGAAGGAAGGACATCTCACACAATGGCATGAACACTCAATCATTACACTCATGAACTAAGAGATCAGAGTTACTTTATTTCAACTGTGTTGTAGTTTTCCTATAATCTTCTATGTCCACAAAAATCTTCCTACCCACTCTGCATGTAATAGGTGTTCAGAATGACTTCAAAGGCAAGAGTAGAGTGCCTAATCACTGCCTATGGTTCTATGATGATAAAAAATGATTTTCAGAGCTAAATACTGTGGCTCATGCCTGTAGTCCCAGTGACATGAAAGGCTAAATCAAGAGGATTACTTGAGCCCACAACTGAAGACCAGTCTGGGCAGCCAGAATCTGATCGGTGGCCCATGACTGTAATCCCATCACATTGGGAAGCCCTGTGTTAAAAGAAAGAGGGCTGGCTGGGGATTTAGCTTAGCGGTTCTGCTGCCTGCCTTGCAAGTACAAGGACCCAAGTTCGATCCCCGGTACCAAAACAAAAAAATAAAAAGGGCTGGGGATATAGCTCATTGTGAAAGCCCTGGGTTCGATCCCCATTTGCCACCAAAAAAATAACAAACAAACAAACAAACAAAAAATCCTCGGTGGATGTGATGGCACCCGTCCAGATGGGGATCTCACTATGCTGCCTAGGCTGGCCTTGAACTCCCAGATTCAAGCAATACTCCCACCTCAGCCTCCTGAGAAGCTGGGATTCCAGGTATAGGCCACCATGCAGTGAGCTGTGTAAATGCACTGCAAGTCTAAATTTTTTTTTTTTTTTTGGTACCGGGGATCAAACTTGGGTCCTTGCACTTGCGAGGAGGCAGGTGCTAGAACAACAGAGCCAAATCCCTGGCCCCGAGCCTAAATATTATCCTTAAAAAATTGTTGAAAAGGAAAAACGTATTTGGTTCAAAACAAATATCATTTTTTCCAAGAAGCCATTCTGGAACACACCCATACATGCAAACATACATGGTCAGATGCCAAAACTTGGTGAGCCTTATCACCTACACATACCACTACCACTGCTCGCCACTGAGTACTGAAGCTACCCACCTGTCTGTCTTCCCTACGGTACTACATATAAACTGCTCCAGGGCCTCAGAACTCCATTCATACCTGCCACCCCAAACTGGCATGAGGGGCTCAAAAAATGTGAAAGTAGAAGTATCTTAGAAAACCTTTAGTCACTGTCATAACTCATCACAAGACTCTATCTCCTAGTATAACTGGTTGTTTGTATTTTCAATAGAATACAAATATTGGACCACCCAAATACAGTAAATGACTAAACTCAACTCCCAAAGTGCCAAGAGACTGAAATGGCAAAAGAGCTAAAATAATCTACAAAAAAAGGAACATTCACGTAATCAGGAACTGATTTTAGTATTTCAAATTACTACTTAATAGCTATGATTTCTATGGAAATTCTCCTCATTTACCACATCATTCCTTAGAGACCAACAGCCACAAAATTAGCATGGACTATTCAGAGACATACAGAAAGATCACAGCAAGCCAAGTGATGTCCACAGCTGCAGCGAAGTGCTCAGCAGCTCTGAGGCATTGATGGTATCTCCCATCTTTCTTGAAAACATTCTCTGCCATCACTGACTGAACCAAAATTCTTGCTTTACTGGTTCCCAACATAATTCTCCCCTCTAGCGTCAATTATAAGGGGAAAAGATGAACAATCCCAATCCAAACTTAATTAAAACCCCAATTTTATCATAAGAGCAGCAAAGCAGACACAGGAAAGACACACTGGAAGTTCCCTGAGGATGGAGATTGCATCCTAATCCTCTTGGCAGACCCACAGTACTAAGCACAGTCCCTGTGTCAAACAGCTCCATCATGCAGATATTAGTGAGTGGCTGACTTCACTTAGATGAGGATGGGAATTTTTACTTTATTGCTTTGTTTTTTTGTTTTCTGAGGCAGGGTCTTGTTATGTAGTTCACGCTAGCCTTGAACTCATTATGTAGTCCAGACTGGCTTTGAATTTGTGATACTCCTGCCTCAGCCTCCCAAGTGTTGGGATTACAGGAATGCACTACCCTGCCCATCATTTGTTGTGGTTGTTATATGGGATAGCACTCAGGGACTCACACTTGCCAAGCAAGTGCCATGCTGCTGAGCAACACTCCTGGCCCCAATCTTAAATTTCTAAATGTAGGCCAGGCATAGAGGCACACACCTGTAATCCTAAAATTCAGGAGGCTGAGGCAGGAGGATCACTGTGAGTTCAAGACCAGCCTGCACTACATAGTGAGTTCCAGATCAGTCTCAACTACACAGTGAGACCCTTCCTCCAAAAAACCAAAATAAATAAATAAATAAATAAATAAAAATAAATTTCTAAATGTGTTTATATATTAATAGTATAAAACAAAGTAAACACGAAAAGAAGGGGGAACAGTATCTCTGTGTATACTGTAGTAATACCGGCCATTTTGTCACTCAGTTTTCATAATAAACTGCTACTCCGTGGCCAGGGATTTAGCTCAGTGGCAGCACGCCTGCCTCACAAGGACAAGGTCCTAAATTCAATACCCAGTACCACCCCCCAAAAAAAATTGAAGCTAAAACAAGTATCAAGAGTGTATGAAAAAAAAAGGTGTAGGCTTTTCATAACAAAACTAGGATCACCAAAAGTGATTTCATCCAGATACAGCAATTCTTTAACAACTAATTCAGAACTTTAAAAAACAAAGACACACCCATCCCCCACCCCGCAAAAAATAAAAATGGTCCTGGTGGCACACACCTATAATCCCAGCACTTGGGAGGCTGAGACAGGACTATTGCTGTGAGTTTGAGAACAGCCTGGACTACACAGTTCCATATCAGTCTAAATAGTGAGACCCTGTCTCAAAAAACCAAAAAGGGATGAGGATTTAGCTCAGTGGTTCCACCACCTGCCTGGTAAGCGCGAAGACCTTGTTCGATCCCCACTACCAAAAAAAAAAAAAAAAAAAAAAACCACAAAGACACCCCAAAAAGCAAATGGAATTTCATATTACTGGTAGAAACACAAAATGGTATGGTACAGCAATGCTGAATGTACAGCTTAGTGGTAGAGCACTTGTCTAGTATTCAAGAGGCACTGAGTTAAATCCAGCACAGTGAAGGTGGGAGGAGAGGGAATAATAACACAGCCACTTTAGAAACACTTTGGCAGTTTCTTAAAAAATTATACCAAAGCCAGGTGTAGGTGTGGTGGCGCTTGCCTGTAATCCCAGCACTCGGGAGGCTGAGGCAAGAGGATTGCTGTGAGTTTGAGACCAGCCTGGGCTACATAGTGCGTTCCTGGTCAGTCTCAACTACATAGTGAGACCCTGTCTCAAAAAAAAAAAAAAAGAGCTGGGATGTAGCTAGCTTAGTGCAAAGACCCTGGGCTCAATCACAAGTACAGCCAAAAGTTATGGAGGGGGCAGTTTCTAACTCAGTGTGAAGGCCCTAGGTTCATAGCCAGTACACCCCCCCCAAAAAAGTACACATGACCTGTATATAAATGTTTAGACGTTGTTAATAATCACCAAAACGGGGGCTGGGGATTTAGCTAGGTGGTGCCACACCTGCCTCACAAGTGCAAGATCTCCTGAGCTTAATCCCCAGTACTAAAGCCAAAAATCACCAAAACAGAGAATTGAAGAACAAATCAATAACAAATTGTAGTACTTCCATAAAGTTAAAAGCTACTCAACAATAAAAAGGAACAGGGCTGGGGATTTAGCTCAGCGGTGCTGCCGCCTACCTCGCAGGCGCAAGGTTCCGAGTTTGATTCCCAGTACCAAACAAAACAAAACAATAAAAAGGAACAAACAACAGATACATGAAACGACACAGACAAATATATGGTAAACCAGGTATGCTGGCCCCTATCTATTATTGCAGCACACTGGGAAGCTGAAGCAGGAGGATTCAAAGTTCAAACCCAACTGGGAAACTTAGCAAGATCCTGTCTCAAAATGAAAAGGGTTGAAGGGCCAGGAATTTAGCTCAGTGGCACTGTACATGCCTCACAAAGTACAAGGTCCTGAGTTGGATTTCCCCATACCACCAAAAATGGTGGTGGTGGGGTTTTGAAGATGTAGCTCAGTGTTAAGGCCCTAGGTTCAACACTGAGGATTGAAGGAAGGAGAAAAAAAAAGGTCTGAAGGTGTAGCTTAGAAGTATAACACTTGTCTAGCATGTGCAGAACCCTGGATGCAAGCCCAGCACCACCACCAAAAAAATTTACAGAAAGTGTTTGGGATTTTTGTTTTGTTTTGTTTTTGGTACCAGGGATCGAACTCAGGACTTTGTGCTCGCGAGGGAGGCATGGTGCCACCGAGCTACATTCCCAGCCCCAAAAAGTGTTTTTATATAATATAGATCATCCTATAATTTTGGGGGGGTACTGGGGATCAAACTTGGGTCTTTGTGCTTGGAAGCAACCACTGAACTAAATCCCCAGCCCCATTTTTGTTTTTCTAAGCAGCTTATAGTTTATATATTTAATATATTTGAGAAGGGCTGAGTCATGTTCCACATAACAATTCTCTGCGGGTGGAGAAAGAAGGGAGGGAAAAAGGGAGGAAAAGAGGAAAAAACTCACACAACAGTATATACCACCACATCGCATACACATGCAACAGAATATACCATTCAGGTTTGTGCAAGTACACTTTATGATGTCCATTCAATAACAAAATGAACAATGATGCATTTCTCCAAATATATCCCTAAAATTAATACATGATGACTGCATACAGCAAGACCAGCACAGGAGGAAATTAAAGGGAAGCTCTAAACAGCGGGGAAATGCCAAAGAAGCTAAGACCATGACTTCATCCCTCACCATTCTCATGTCCCTCTCTTGATCACCTCTACCTTTATTTAAAGCAGGCCATAAAGGGCTGGGGATTTAGCTTAGTGGTTCCGCTGCCTGCCTCATAAGCAAGGTCCCAGGTTCAATCCCCGATACCAAAGTAGGCCTGAGCCAGGTGTGGTGGTACACACTTGTAATCCCAGCATTCCTGGAGTCTGAGGCATGAGGATAGAAAGTTTGAGCCCAACCTGCTGGGCAACTTAGGAAGTTCCTGTCTTGGGCTGGGGGTGTAACTCAGTGGTGCAGTGCTTGCTCAAGGCTCTGGGCTCCAGTCTCAGTACAAAAAAAAAAAAAAAAAAAAAAAAAAA
>NW_022900934.1:25102906-25110660 GCF_012274545.1 Fukomys damarensis
AAAAAAAAAAAAAAAAGTACCTGTCTCAAAACAAAAAGAGTGCCTGTAGTCCCAGCACTTGGGAGGCTGAGGCAGGAGGACGACTGCTAGTTGGAAGGCCAGCCTGAACTATATAGTGAGACTTTGTCTCCAAAAAAAAATTTTTTTTTTCCTGCTTGCCTTCTCCCCTCAAAGATGGCTCTATTTCTCTAGATGGAAACAAAAACAAAAGCAAGAAATCTGACTGGGCCGGGGCGTGGTGGCGCACGCCTGTAATCCCAGCACTCAGGAGGCTGAGGCAAGAGGATCACTCTGAGTTTGAGACCAGCCTGGGCTACATAGTGAGTTGAGTTCCAGGTCAGTCTCAACTCCATATTGAGACCCTGTCTCAAAAAAAAAAAAAAAAAAAAAAAACGGAAATCTGACTGGGAGCTTGGTGTGATAGGAATGTAGCTCAATGTGAAGGCCTGGGTTCAATCCCTAGTACCACAAAAGAAAGAAGGGAGTATGGGTGGAGAAAGAAGGGAGGGAAAAAGGGAGGAAAAGAGAAAAAAAATTCTCCCTAGGGGTATAACTCAATGTACAGAGCTTGCTGGCAAGTACAGGCCTGAGGGTTGATTAACTATCTTCTTTAAAAGGGGGGGGGTATGTGACTGTACTTGTAATCTTATTGGTTGGTCATGGTTTTGCCCCACCTCAAAAATTTCCATTGGGTCTTAACAGTTTGTACCGTTTTGTACCCGCCTTACCACATGGCTTTGCTGTATAAAACATCTTGGAGAAGTGGGGTGAGCAAGCAACCCACTTTCCGGTTCCCCTTCTGTCTCTCTTAGCCAGAAGTTTTCTTTCCCTCAATAAATTTTTCCTACTCAAAAAAAAAAAAAAAAAAAAAAGACAAGAAATCCCTGCCACATTTTTAGTAGTGAAAATGTCACTAGTTACATTATCTTTTATTTAGTGGGTAGAGAGGGACAATAGGTAGCAGTAAAGAGACAGTAACCTACAGTTAAAAACAAGTGAATTAAAGAAGGCTGTGGATATGGTTAGTGTAGCTCTCAGGATATGAGGCCAAAATGAATAAATCCGTGCTATTTGAATGTCTGTTCTCATGTGGCTTTGAAAAATTAAAAGCAGGCAAGGCCTCTGCATAGCTGGCTAAGTTAACAAAGGAATAAGGGAAACATTTGTAAGAGAAGAAAAGGTCAAAAGAGTGTGTCAGGGGAACTGTACAATGTCTGATAACTTTGATTTCTGTATTTAATTATACCAATACAAAAGAGGGAGAGAATTAAATCTTGTTGTTTTGTTTTGTTTTGTTTTGAGCCAAGGTCTCACTATATAGTCCAGGCTGGCCTTGAACTTGTGATCTTTCTGTCTCTGCCTCCTGACTGCTAGGATTACAGGTGTACACCATCATGCCTAGGCAAGAAATCTTATTTTTGGGGTGGTACTGGAAATCGAACTCAGGACCTTGTACTTGCCAAGCAGGCATCGCACCACTGAGCTAAAGCCCTGACCCCAAGAAATAAATCTTAAAGAACAAAATAAAAGGTTCAGTGCACAAACCATCTACCATAACAATGATCCATATTTGACAGCTCCTCACAGAGCCATGCAAAATTAACATGAACATTTCTTGGGCTTTTGATGTTCATTGCCATCATCTGCTTCACTGTTAAGATCAGGAAACATATGGGATGAACTGGTAAAGGCTGATGAGAGTTTCTATTGCATCCTCCCTCCAATTCATCACTAAGGCCAACTTATGACACCTCTGAAAGAGTATACTTCTAGTATAGCCATCTTTAAATTTTATCTTAGTTTCTTTCCTCAATTGCCGCCAAGGTTCTTCTGAGGGAGTGAAGGCTTTGTTGGGGTGAGGGCCCTCACTTCATCCAGCGACTTGCAGGGCACCACTTGCCAGCAGCCCATACCATAGCCTCCATCTCCCTCCCTGCATCTTTTCCACCCTAATCCTACACAAAGAGGAAGTGACCATTGAGGAGGGTAAGATCCACTGTCTTCATTAAAGTGGCTGTTGTCAATATCAAACCTTTTTGGCCTGGCTTATTTGCAAAGGCTCTGGCCAATGTCAACATTAGGAATCTCATCTGCAATCTAGGGGCTGGTGGCCCTGCTGCCTAAACTGGTGCTATGCCTGCAGGAGGCTCTGCTCTTTCCACCACCGCTGCCCAGGTGGGAAGAAGGCAGAAGCAAAGAAAGAAGAATCTGAGGAGGCTGACAATGACATGGGCTTTGTCTTTTTTTTGGTACCGGGGATCAAACTCAGGACCTTGTTCTTACAAGGGAGATGGAAGCACACCACTGAGCAAAATCCCTGACCCTGGTCTTTTTTTATTAAACCTCATTTTGTAACATGTTCAATAAAAACTGAAAAGCTAAAAAAAAAAGAATTATTTAATTCTTAATTTTAACTTTTGAGAAAGGGTCTCCCTATGTAGCCCAGAATGATGGCCTCCATCTCTCTTTCTCTCTCTTTTTCTTTTTTGGTATCAGTGATTGAACTCAGGACCTTGCGCTTGCAAGGCAAGTATGATGCCGCTGAGCTAAATCCTCTGCCCTTCTCCATCTCTCTCAATCCTCCTACCTTGGCCTCTTAAGTACTGTAACAACAAATGTGTGCCACCACATCTGGCTCTTAGATTTTTTTTTTAAATGGTCTTACTATGTACTATAATAGGCTGGCCTCAAATTCAGAGATTCTCCTGCCTCTGCCTCCCAAGTGCTGGGATTGCAGGCATGCGTGTGCACAATCATACCCAACTCTGAGATACTTTTTTTTGGGGGGTACCAGGGATTGAACTCGGGTCTTTGCGCTTGCAAGGTGGTGGAACCACTGAGCTAAATCCCTGGCACAATACTTTCTAATAAAACATAAATCCACAACAGTGGTAAATGTCTTTAATCTCAGCTATTCAGGGAGCTGAGGTAGGAGAACCATAAATTCGAGTCCACCTGGGCAGCTTGGCAATATATATTAAAAAAAAAAAAAAGGGTCTGGGAATGTACATCAGTGGTAGAACAATTGCCTACTATGTGCAATGCCCTGGGTTCAATTCTCAGCACCACAAAAATACGTGACACAATGAAGATCTTGACTTTAACTTGGTCATTTATTAGCTGTATGACCTAAGACTATTCACTAATTTGTAAAAATTTATACTAAAAAAAGAAAGAACTAAATGATAGAGGATCAGTATAATGCATGGCCTGGTATCCAGCCCAAAATAAAAATTCAATCGTCATCACTGATATCAAGTAGAAATTATTCCCATTTACAGATTAAAAAAAACACTAAGACTCAGATGTTGAATAATTTCCCAGTACCAACAGGCCTCAAATTGAAAGCCTCCAAGTTCTACTTTTTTCATTATGTCTAATAACCAAACTCATGTATATTCCCCCTGCCTTCTTAAACTAAACTAGGTTTCTGACTATAAATTATCCTAATTGTGTGGCAAGAACACCACTTGCCCAGTGATGAACTCAAGAGCTACTGGAAGTATATGAAGCCATCTATCTCAAGGATAACTGGCCTCAGATTATACTGCTTTTAACCCTACGAACCCCCCAATCTAATAGTTGGAGGTGGAGCCTAAATACATTAAAATGTGACATAATAAGCAAGAACCACCATGAGACAATAGCTAATTGTTAGTGTGCTTACCTAGGGCAGTCTCTCTCCCTCTCCCTCGCCCCTCCCTCGCCTTTCTCTTTCTCTCCCTTTCTCTCACAAGGCTACAAATCCAACTGAGCTTACATCCTCAGCCCCTTAGAAATGTATATATTTAGGCCAGGTGTGGTGGTGCACACCTGTATTCCCAGCACTCAGGAGGCTGAAGCAGGAGGACTGCAGCAAGCTCAAGGCCAGCTCGGGCTACACAGTGAGTTCAAAGTCAGCCTGAACTACATAGTAAGACCCTATCTCAATGAATGAATGAATGAATGAAAGAAATTTATATGTTTAAATAACTAAATAGGCAGAATAAGGTAAATATCATAGAAAGGAAAGAAGTGTGATGCTGTGAAAAGTTCTGGAACAGGCTTCCTTGCCATCTGGCCTTTGCCAGGCACAACTCCAGCCTGAATTCATTGTTATTCTATTAATAAGGTATACAAGCTTCGCTCAGGTTCCCTGAAGTCTAAATCTGAAGAAATGCTCTTACCAACACTGCAGAGCCTCTAAAATTTCCATTATGTACCCTCAACCTTTCACCCCTCCTCTTCCTAGAAAAAGCCTCTTTCCTTCTTTAAGGCCTGGTCTGAATGTCACTTCTTTACCTAGTCCTTACTTGGACCCTCAAAGAACTATAAATTATGCTTCCTCTACATTTCTTTATTTCCAGCACTTACAGCACTTTAACATTACCAATTTACCTGTACAGGGCCCCAACAGACTGAAAAATCCTAAATCATCTCAGTATCCTCAATCATTACTGCATCCAAAACAGTGTGCCAAGAACTAAATACTTTACATAAACAATATGCACGTCAAACTAACTTAAGGTTGTCATTGCAAAAAAATTGCAAATGAAGTAGAAACTCTCATCATCTCAATTTTACAGATGAAGAAAAGATTAAGTAATGTGACTAGTATCAAAGCTTGTATGGAATGGTCATCAGACTTCAACCTATACATAACTCCCTAAGAAAATTTCAAAAGTTTAGAATTTCAGACTGGGGATTTAGCTTAATGGCACTGTTGCCTGCCTCAAAAGCACAAGGTCCTAAATTCAATCCCCACTACAGCAAAACAAAAACAAAAACAAAAAAAATTTCAGAATTTCAATCTAAACCATCACATTTTGCTTGTGAATAAACTAGAATTTTTTTTCAGAGTAGCAGATCTGACGAACTGAGGGGATGTTTCTACTCCAAAATCAGTAATTTTTACCCTAAGAGGAATAGATACTATTCATATACAGTGGTGTGAAAAAAACCACCCCATAACCTCTACTTCTACTTATTTTTAGCTCATACTTCTGTAAAATGGCTTTTTTGGGGGCTGGGGATCAAACTTGGGTACTTGCCCTTGTAAGGCAGGCAGCAGAACCACTAAGCTAAATCCCCGGCCCAAAATGGCTATTTTTGCACAAGTTATAAAATATAATGCAATGTACAGCTGAACAAATATTCCTGTAATGTATGTGTATACTCAACCATATTTCCTGACAGAATGAATACTTAAGGCCATTGCTCTAGATTGCATACCCAGGGACTTATAGTGCCAAGGGCCGGGGATTTGGCTCAGTGGTTCTGCCACCTGCCTTGCAAGCACAAGGACCCGAGTTCGATCCCCGGTACCAAAAAAAAAAAACACATTAGCCAATCAAGGCTATAGGTTAAAAAGAGAGAAGCTGGGCATGGTAATGCAAGCCTACAAGTCTAGCACATTGGAGGCTGAGGCAGGAGGATCACTGTAAATTCAAGGCCAGCCTGGGCTACACAGTTTGTCAAGGGCAGACTGTACTACACAGCAAAACCCTGTCTCAAAAAACCAAAAGAAAAGAGACACTAGGTAAGCTTCTAGAGTGCACCACAGATGACCAGTACTAAATGCTGCATATCAGGCTGCGGTTAAAAAAAAAAATCTTAGCCGGGCGTGGTGATGCACACCTGTAATCCCAGCACTGGGGAGGCTGAGGCAGGAGGATCACTGTATGTTGGAGACCAGCCTGGGCTAGTGAGTTTCAGGTCGATCTCAACTACATAGTGAGACCCTGTCTCAAAAAACCAAAAAAAAAAAAAAAAAAAAAACATTTTCACTTCTCAGTACCATTTCATTTTGTGTATGGTAGGGAGAGGAGTACCAAGGATTAAATCCAAGGCTTTATTGTCAACCCCTTTTTTAAAACAGGATCTTTCGGGCTGGAAATGTAGCTCAGTGATGCCCCACCTGCCTAGCAAGTGCAAGGTCCTGAGTTCGGTTCCTAGTACTGGAAGAAAAAAAAAAAGACAGGATTTTGCTATTAAATAGCCCAAGTTGAACTTAAATTTATGATCCTCCTGCCTCATATTCCTAGAATGCTGGGATTCAGGCGTCTATCACCAATGCCCAGCTACCACTGCATTTTGATGCAATTACATTCTTCCAAATTAAAAGAAAAAGTATAGTCACAGTCTTGGAATTTTAAGATAGAATTCCCTTAGGGAAAAAAAAACAACGTAGTCAGAAAACAACCAAAAGTAGCTGCACTTTTGGGCATATTTCAAACTGAAAAATTTATATTGTTAGACGTGGTGATGCGTATCTGGAATTTTAGCACTGAGGAAAGCTGAGGCAGGAATATCAATAGCCCTGGCAACTCAGGAAGCCCATTTCAAAGACTGGGGATGTAGTTCAGTGCAAAGACCCTGGATTCAATCACTAGTTGGGGTGGTAAATTTAAATAAAATGTCCTTTCACTTTACTAAGAGTACACCTTTTCCAGACCTAAAAGGTCACCTACTTCTCTTCAGTTATAAATTCCAAAAGGAATGAATCAAACTATAAGAGTGCAGTTAACTACCAACCTATGAAAAGGCATTAACTGGGTGAATCTACTGTGTATTTCTTCAACATTTAATGGGTTCCGAACAAAGAAGAAAGGCTGTGTAGAGCCTCCCTTAAATGTCAAAGAACATCTCTCTTAGAGCAGAGTTCCTAATGGTCCTCAGTCTCACCCTCTGTAAAATGGGCATTCTGAAATACCTTTTATTTCCACTGTTGCCAGACTTAAACAAAAAAACAAGCAAAACAAATTTATCGGTTTTCTTATTTATTAAGTTTCTTCCCTCTTTCACCTAAACTCAAAACCAGAGCCCAGCCTATCTTGCTTGTTGCTATTATTCCCAGGGCCTACAGTGATAGTTTTTACTTAAGAGATGGTTTAATAAATATTAAATGAAGAGTGCAAAATGCCTGGTGCTTTAAAAAAAAGAAACAATAAAAAGAAACAAACTGGCTGTTATTTTAATTGTAATAAAAAACAATTAAAATTTTATTGTTCTTGTTAAGCGATGCCACCCCTCCCCCAAGGATCTCACAATTCTACGTGGAACACGATAGATATTGATTGGAATGGCGAAGTGGAGGTAAAAATAACAATTAGCGCCCAGAGTAGGATTCATCGACGAAAAAATAAAATTCTAAACAAATCCACAACCCAAGCCCAATTTCGGACTTTTCCGAGTAGGCTTCACAAAGAAGGAAACTAATCCGTGATCACAATGACAGCTTTCACGCCTGTGGACGTGCCAGGTTCAGTACCAGGCATCGTGCGGACCTCACCACCCCAGAACTTTAGAGGACTGCAGGGTACTCTTCACAGTCCCCTTCTTCAAAAGCGGTAAAAAAGACTCCCGGAGAACCAAGACCACAGATAACAGGTGGGGTGGCCAGGACGGGAACCCAGGCAGTCGGAGCCCAGAGCCGCTCTTCGCGGGCCCCTCGGGGCGCCAGCCGCGCCTACCCAACACCGACCGCAAGCCCCTCCAAAGCGGACTTGTGTGCTACGTGTTTTCCCTAGTCAGACTTGTGGCCCCAGCTCAAGAACAAAACAATACTTGTCCGTGGCGCGTCAGTGGACACGCGCCCGGCCTGAACTCCCAGGCCGCGGTCCCCACAGCTTCCCCACACCGAGAGCCCCGAGCCCTCCGGCGCCACGGGAAGCGGCAGGATGGCCTCGAGGGGCCCGCGAAGGCCCGGAACGCCGCGTGACCTTGGATCTGCTGCCCTGCTTCGGGCCTCAGTTTCCCCATTCCAGCCTCGCGCC
>NW_022900934.1:25111003-25118392 GCF_012274545.1 Fukomys damarensis
CGCTCTCGCACGCCGGACCAACGCTCGCGGAAACCCAGCCCCAAGAGCAGCTCCCGATAAACCCCGCCCCTGACCTGACCCGCCCCTTCCGCGCGAACCTATCGCCCTATCCCGGCACAGTGTGCTTCTCAGACCCGCCCCCCTCGTCACGCGCTCCAGTCAAGAGCACCGCGGGTCTTCTAGACTTGGACTTCCGGACTAGGCCTATACTGGCGCGGGGGCGTGGCCGGAGCTAATGGGCGGGTCCTAGAGGAAAAGACTGCCTCTCCTGAAATTCCCAGGTACAGGATTGATGGCCTTTAAACGAGTCTATAGGAAAGTTGCTTTTTCTCTTTGGTGTAGTTTTGTAAATGTCTAAAATAGCATTATAACGTTAGTAACTGTTATCTATCATTATTTTGGTTTCTTTGTTTTTGAGATGGAGTCTTGCTAGGTTTCCCAGGCTGGTCCTAATGGGCCTAAGTGATTCTCCTGCCTCAGCCTCTGGAGTACTTGAGTCTACAGGTGCGCGGCAGCTGTCATTGAGGTTTTATCCGGTTTATGTTCTGTTTTTATACACTCCTGTAATCACGAGCATGTGCAAGGCCCTGCTTCAATTCCCAGTATCACAATTTAAAAATGAAAGTAACTTAATTTACTCAGATGGCTTGTACATTTCACTGTGCTTGTCTGCAACCAGACCTGACAAACACCAAACCACATAGGAGTGAGATAAAGAAATTCACTAAATTTTTTTTTTTTTTTTTTTTTTGTCTCACTATGTAGTTGAGACTGACCTGGAACTCACTATGTAGCCCATGCTGGTCTTGAATTCACAGGGATCCTCCTACCTCAGCCTCCCGAGTGCTAGGATTACAGGCATGCGCCACCACCCCCCGCAATACTGTTTTCTTAATTGTACTTGTTTTAGCTCTTCAATATTACAAGATGCAAAGAGGTAGGATTAAGTGTAAAAGACTGTGCTGTGCTTTTCCCATCCAAAAATGGAGAACTTGGCCAGGGATTTAGCTCAGTGGTTGCGGCGCCTGCCTCACAAGCGCAAGGACCAGACTTCGAGCCACACGGTATCAAAAAAAAAAAAAGGAGAACTACTGAAGACAAAGATTGTGCCTGCCTCTTCTACCTGCCTGTCTGCTGTCAGAGAAGGAAAACAATTTAGATTTAAGTGAGTGAATAAGCTGGGTGGGGTGAAGGTTGAATCTGTGGTATAATCCAAGATGGTCCAAACGGTCCTGCAGCTTTAAATCGGTGTCCTTTTATTGCTTTTTTTTTTTTTTTTTTTTTTTTTTTTTTTTTTTTTTTTTAGCCACCGCCCTTGCTCTTGCGAAGCAGGCAGCAGACCCACTGAGCCAAATCCCCCAGGTCCTTGAGGAAGGAGGATCACTGTGAGTTCAAGACCAGCCTGGGCTGCATAGTGAGTTCCAGGTCAGTCTCGACTACATAGTGAGACTCTGTCTCAAAAACAAAACAAAACAAGACAAATCCCCCAGGCCCACCAAGGATTGAACTCTGGACTTTGTGATTGTGAGGCAGGCAGTGGAACCACTGAGCTAAATCCCCAGCCCTATCTGCTGAGTTTTAAAAGCTCTATGTACCTATAAAATTACCAGTGCTATCAAGATCCAGAACATTTCCATCACCCTATAAGATTCTTCCTTCTGGGCTGGGGATTTAGCTCAATGGTTCCACTGCCTGCCTTGCAAGTACAAGATCCTGAGAGTCCTAAACCCCAATACCAAAAAAAAAAAAAAATTCTTCCTGCTTCTCTGAAATCCACCACCCTTCCATCTTCGCCTGAACCCAAGGAGCTACTGATGTGCTTTGGATCACTATATGTGAGTTTACATTTTCTAGAATCACATGTAAATGAATGCATGGTACTTACTGTGGCATTCGATTGTGTGTGTGTGTGTGTGTGTGTGTGTGTGTGTGTGTGTGTTGAGATAAGTAGCCCAAACTGGACTCACAGCGATCCTCTTGCCTCAGCTTCTGGAGTGCTGAGATTACAGGCGTGCACCTCCGGGTCCAGCTTCTCATTTATTTTATTGACCAGATCTTCCACATGTGACTTCTGGCTCTTCCCTGAAGTTTGAATGACTGTGAAATAAGTGAGTTTAGTGAATTGAATCAATTCTTGACGTGTCACAGCCATGATCATGCAAGGAAAGACAAGAAAAAGGATTTCCAAAATTGCTTCAGAAAGTGGCAAGAATAATGGGTTAAGTGTGTTTGACTTTGTTTTATCCCCTAATACCAGGGATCAAACTCAGGACCCTGAATTTGAGAAGCAGGCACTGAGGGCTCCACTGAGCTAAATCCCTGGCCTGAGTTAAGTGTGTCTGAATTGAAGGACATATATAGTAAGTTCAAAGTCAGCCTGGGCTACATAGTGAAAATTTAAGGCCAGCATGAATTACACACAAAACTGTCTCAAAAAAATAAAAGTAATGAAGTTGGATGAGGGCACACATCATAATGTTTGTTTTTCTTTGTTTGTTTGTTTCTTTGTTTGTTACAGGGTCTCACTATTAGTTCAGGCTGATCCTGAACTCACTATGTAGCCCAGGCTGGCCTTGAACTTTCAATGGTCCTCCTGCCTCAGCCTCCCAAATCCTAGGATTACAGGTGTGTACCAACATGCCCAGCCATAATGATTTTCTTTGACAGAAATTGACATACCAGAGTGACATATGACACAAAGCATTATCATGGTGGAGAATGAGACCATTTGCCATTTCACAGCCCATTTTCTATACACATTGTTTTATTTTTTATTTTTTTGGTACTGGGGATCAAACTTGGGTCTTTGCACTTGTGAGGCAGCCAACGGAACCACTGAGCTAAATCCCTGGCCATACACATCATTTCTTAAATGCTGTGATACGCACTTACAATATATTCAGGGTTCACCGTAGTGTTCCTAGTGCAAACTCAACTCTCAGTATTCCATCAAGGTCAAAAAAACACAATCCAGTGATACCGGATTGAAGCAGGAAACAGTGAGGACGCCAGCACAGATCTCTTTTGACTTGAAAATAGGAGCAAAAGTGGCTTTTAATGATGCTGGTTGCTCAGTGAGCCCCCAGTAGAAGTTTGAACTTCTTTTTTTTTTGGTTTTTGTTGTTGTTTTGAGGCAGGATCTCACTATGTAGTTGAGACTGACCTGGAACTCACTATGTACCCCAGGTTGTTCTCGAACTCACAGCGATCCTCCCGCCTCAGCCTCCCAATTAAAGGCGTGCGCTGCCAAACCTGGCTGAACTTCCCTTTTTCTCTCTCTCTCAATACCAGTACCAGGGAGTTAACTCAGACCTTGTGCTTTGCAGGCAGGCACAGTGCCACTGAACTAAATCCCTGGCCCCTGCACTTCTTTATATACCTCTTTTTACACATACAGGGCTTATTTCCATTGGAGTTTCCCTGGGAATATAGCAAGCAGGATTTATACAGAGCAGAGCCACGGAGAGGGGGAGAGCAAAGAGTTCTGGCAGGACTTTCTGAGTCTGTTATGCTCCTGTGGTGACAGATCACAGAAGTTGTCATGGCTGTTCAGGTACATTCTACAAAGAGAATAGTTACCTAGTTAACCCATAGTTGCCTAATGCAGTTAACCATAGTTGCCCAATTTTTTTTTCTGTACCAGGGATCAAACTCTGGTCCTTGTGCTTGTGAGTCAGGCAGCAGAACCACTGAGCTAAATCCCTGGCCCTAGTTGCCCAATTTCACAAAATCCTTCTCAGGATCTTGATTGATGTGGGGTTTTTTTCTCTCTCAGGAGAACTGAGTGATTTCCCTCGAGAACTCTGAACCTTGGTCTCTGGGATCATAGCTGTAGAACCAAGTTTCATCTTCCATGATGCTATTTTTCTTGTTATTGTTTTGAGGCAGGGTCTTGATTTATAATTCAGCCTGACTTTGAACTTACTGTGTACCCTAGGCTGCCCTGGAACTCATGTCAATCTTCTTGCCTCAGCCTCCTGAGTACTAGGATTACAGGCATGTGCTACCATACCCAGCTGTATGATGGATGACAGTTTTTTTTTTGTTTGTTTTTTTGTTGTTTTTTTTTGGTTTTTGAGACAGGATCTTACTATGTAGTTGAGACTGACCTGGAACTCACTAAATAGCCCAGGCTGCTCTCGAATTCATATTCTCCTGCCTCAGCCTCCCAAGTGCTGGGATTACAGGAGTGCGCCACCACGCCCAGCTCCATGATGACAGTTTTTAAAAAGCTGGAAAAATAAGTAAATAAATAATATAAAATAAAATAAAAATAAAAAGCTGGAACTGAAGCAGCACAATTGTACAATTCCATTGAAATTGACAAAATTTCACATTGTGATCCATGATTTATGACACACTTTAAATCATACTTTCTCTCAACTGTAACTTACAATCAACTGACTACACCCAACAAATTGACACTTATCACACATTGTGATGTGTCACTTCTTCTATTGAAGGTCCCTACCTTTCCATTGGATGGCACTCAACAGCAGCATTCACTGTATTTTTCAAATCATTTGGTTAATATACCACATTCTATCAGATTTTTTGATTGGTTGATTTTTTGAGACAGGGTCTCTATATGTACTTTAGGCTAGTTTTGAACTCACTATGTAGCTCGGGCTGGCCTGAAACTCAAGTCTCCAAAAGTCATCATCTTTTCCATGTGTGTGTTGTTCTTTCTTGGTTTATACGCTAGTATGTGTTTGGAGGTGAGGATAGGACATCTGGGGACAGGTTTGACCCCAAAGTATCAGCTAGTATTTTTTTTTTTTTTTTTGTACCAGGGATCAAACTTGGGACCTTGTGCTGTAGGCAGGAGGTGGGCAGAACCACTGAGCAGGCAGCAGAACCACTGAGCTAAATACCTGGCCCTATATTCTTTGGTTATTTAATATCTGGGGTCAGGGACACTGACATTAAAGAGTCAGGTAGTGGGCCA
Organism: Fukomys damarensis; assembly: GCF_012274545.1. Classification (NCBI taxonomy): domain Eukaryota; kingdom Metazoa; phylum Chordata; class Mammalia; order Rodentia; family Bathyergidae; genus Fukomys; species Fukomys damarensis. The sequence goes on from NW_022900934.1 coordinate 25,115,952, forward strand.
GATAGTGCATCCCCACAATCTAAACACTGGGGAGGCTGAGGCAGGAATAATTCAAGTTGGAGCCCAGCCAGGGTAATTTAACAAGACTCTGTCTCAAAATAAAAAATAAAAGAGGACTGGAAATATTGCTCCGTAATAGAGTACCCTTGGGTTCTATATCTGGAACCCGCCCCCCATGGTCAGGGACAACCTGGTTGCCTTCTTATCTGAGTTTGAGGGATGTAACTCAGTGATATTGAGCTTGTCTAGCACATGTAAGGCTCTAAATTCAATCCCCAACACTGCAGGAAAAAAAAATTAATTGGCTTTCAGTTTTGTCACACCTTCATTTTTCACCCAAGGAAACAAGAGAGGTTAAAACATACTTCAAAATCTGCCTTGAGTCCAAAGTTGAGATCAAACTTAATTTTGACCTTTTTTTTTTTTTTTTTTTTTTTTTTTTTTTTTTTTTTTTTTTTTTTTTTTTTTTTTTTTTTATTTTTCAAAGTTCTAGAGATCCAACCCAAGCCTCCTACGTGCTAGGCAACACTTCACATTGAGCTACACACCCCCAACCCTCGGCCATTTTTTTTGTAACTTACTAGAAGAATAATTATAGGTTCAAAGCCTGGGGGTGTTCCCAGGGGCAGAGCTCTAGCCTAGCATGCAGGAGGCAGGCCCTGGGTCAGCTTCCCACCACCACCAAAAATATAATAATAATAAAAAAATAAAAGTTGTGAGCTTACAAAGACCTGAGAAAATAGCCCTGGCTATTCCTTGTCCCAAGGGAGTGCCTTTCTTTATCCGGTGAGAAGAGCATAAAGATGGGTGGCACAGAGAGGTGCACGCTGCCTGCCATCTGCCTTGGCTGTGCCCTTTCAGCTAAGGAAGGATAAACACCAGGCCAGGCCAGATGACAGTCAGTGCAGGGGAAGCAACTTAACGTGTGTGGCTCTTGTTGGGTAAACAGGAGGCAGAAGGACCTATGGCACTTTAGGAAGCCGAGCTCTGTGCCAGAAAAATATTTGCCCTGGTTGTAGCTCTTCTAACAGGCAAAGCCTTTCTGCCAAAGTTGGCTGAAGAGCCCAAGAGCTCCCGGATGAACAAGTTGAGTCTCTTGGCCACAAGTTATATTCTTAGAATTCATTTCTCTCGATGATTATGAAAGGACGGTGAGCATGCTCACTGTGAGGAATTCATACACTACACAGGAAGAGAATGAAGAAAGTAAAGCTATTGTGGCTTCCTCACGACTGCCCGCCCTGCGTCCTCCACTGTGTACTTTATCTGGCCTTTTCGCCTTTTCCTCTTTTACTCTGCAGAGCCAGCTCCCTCACTCCTTTTTTGTTTTTTTGGTACTGGGGATCAAACTCAGGTCCTTGTGCTTTCAAGGCAGGCACTGGAACCACTGAGCTAAATCCCCAGCCCCCTCACACTTCACTTTTACTTTTTCAAATAACTTTGCTACCATTAAAAAAGAAAAAGAAAAGAAAAAAGACTTATTTCTTACCATGAGATATAAATTGTCACCATCTCACTGTATATGCTTACAATGTTTTCCCTATACATGAACAAATTTACATAATGAAGATCATATAGTAAATACATTTTTGCTTTTCCTTCCCCACCAACCCCTGCTCTAGGGTAGGGGATCAACACAGGGAATCGTGCATGCTACGCAAGCCCTCTACTGCTGAGTTGCATCCCCAGCCGTTTTCATTTTTTGTTTTGAGATGGTCTCACTAAATTGCCCAGGCTAGCCTTGAATTTGTGATCGTTCTGCCTCAGCCTCCTGGCCATTGCATCCTGCCTTTTTATTTTTTAAATTAAAAACATTTTTAAGCCAGGCATGGTGGCACAGGCCTGTAATCCCAGCACTCGGGAGGCTGAGGCAGGAGGATCACTGTGAGTTCAAGACCAGCCTGGGCTACATAGTGAGTTCCAGGTCAGTCTCAACTACATAGTGAGACCATGTCTCAAAAAACTGAAAAAAAAAAAAATTCTTTTAAGCTATCATGCCCAGGCTTGTCAGATTTCTGGATTTATGCTATTCTGCTGCAGGTTCTTTATTCTTTATTCTTTCTTTCATTCTTTTCAAAAATCTCTTATGGCAGGTGTGGTAGTGAATGTCTATAATCCCAGCACTCAGGAGGTTGAGGCAGGAGGATTGCCTGAACTTTGAGGTTAGCCTGGGCTATATAGTGAGTTCAAGGCTGAATTGAACTACATAGTGAGTCTCTGTCTCAAAAATAATAATAATAATAATAATAAGGTCTGGGAATGTAGCTCGGTGCAAAGACCCTGGGTTCAATCCTAGGTACCACAGAAAGAGGTAAGATCAGGGAAGTCTTGGGACAGGAGAGAGTCAGTGATTGGACTGGCTTCCAGGATTAGAACTATTCTGAAATTTGATCTGGGTGCTTATCATATGGATGTGTTCATCTTTTTTTTTTTTTTTTTGT
>NW_022900934.1:25118554-25133558 GCF_012274545.1 Fukomys damarensis
TTTTTTTTTTTTTTTTTTTTTTTTTTTTTTTGGTTTTTGAGACAGGGTCTCACTATGTAGCTCAGGCTGGTCTCAAACTCAGTGATTTGGCTTCTTCATGTTTTTCCTCTAACATTTTTTTGTCTGGTATGGTGATGCACGTCTATAATCTCAGCGCTTGGGAAGTTGAGGCAAGAGGATCACTATGAGTTCAAGGCCAGCCTAGACTACCTGGCACGACCCTGTCTCAGCAACCCACCCCCCAAAAATTAAACAAACACCCCCAAGACTCTTTAGTATCCTTAAAATTCAAACTGCCACCGTGATGTACAAAGTCCTACATGGCTTATACCTATCTCTCAGACCTCTCCCTTCTCACCTCTTCTCTACCTTCCCTGCCTGCAGAACTTTTCAGAAAAGAGAGAGACCTGGGCAGCTGAGCACCAGCTGCTGACTTGGAGAACAGCCTGAGGATATTAAAAGCTGAGGCAAAGTACTGGATGGAACGTGACATAAGGGTTTCAGGTCCACAAGAGGACGCCTATCACCCCCACACACATGGCTATAAGACATCCTAAAAGAAAAGAGCAATCCCAAGAAAAGGAGCCCCCTCTGAGGGTGTGTAAAGGACTCATCTATTCAGAGCTGCCTGCCCTTGGAATAAAAGATCTGAAACCTCAAGATTGCACAACAGAATCCCACAGAGCATTTAGGGTTTGGTCTCCTACAGCTCCTTGGCTATGAATTCCAACTGCAAGGGAGTGGTGCACAGACACACTTTTAATGGAGTTGTGTTACTAAGTTGGGGCAAATCATACTCTCTGAGCCTTCCCCGCACCGTAATAATAAGCATTTTAGGAGCTCTAGGTAATAGTATGTGCTTGAGCATTGTTCCTAACACAGTTTGTTTCCTTCTTTCCTTTCTTTATTGAGCACCTACTATATGAGGCACTGTCCTGAGCACTAGGGATACAACAATGACAAATCAAAATTCCTGGCCCACTGGAGATTTTTTGCGGGGTTGGGGGGGATTCAAACTTAGGACGTTGCGCTTGTGAGGCAGGTGGAGGAACCACTGAGCTAAATCCCTGGCCCAATGGCAGATTTTTTTTTTAGACAGGATGTAGCTGTCGCTAAGGTACCCAGGATGGATTAGAACCTCTGCCTCCCACATGCTAGATTACAGGTTTATATCACCGTGCCTGCTCAGGAGCCAGTCTTCTTTCCACAGGTCAAAGTCAATGAACTATAGTGACTAAGTAATAAATCAGTACTCTGACAGATATTCTAAGGAAAACAATTGGGCAGTGCCAGTGCCACTTTATAGAAGGTACCAAAGATCTCTTCTAAGGTAGTAGTATTTATATTTCTGAAAACAAGATGGCAATAGAGCGGCCAGAAGTCGAAGGAGGGAAGTAGTAACTGCTGGCAGAGGGTAGCCAGCGCAAAGGCCCTGAGGCAGGTGTGTGTGCAGAAAATACATCAGTATATGGCTGGAGATAGAGAAAGGAGAAATGTATGATCTGCATCTTGCCCTTGGGAGAGTGTGTCCTCAAGGCAGAGATACAGTGCTGCTGGGGCCATCCAGGAGGGAGACCAGGTTGGCTAGAGCGAGGGTGGGGCAGTGGAGATGGTGAAGGGACTAGATTTCAGATATACTTGGAAGGTGGGGCCAGCAGGATCTGAGTCTCATTTGTGTGGTAGGAGAACAAGAAAGGTTTGGAGCCTGAGCAGCTGGAGCAGTGGAACAGCCATCCGGACAGGAGGACAGCTGGACAGCTGTAGGATGAGCAAACACATCCCGGGGGGCAAAAGCAAGTGCTCAGGTGTGTGGATGTGAACTTTGGAATACCAATGTACAGTCCCATGGAGATGAAGATTTTATTGCTGTGGTTGCTAAACTCCTACTTCTCCCCAGAGGCAAGGTGGGCCATGGCGGATGTAGGATGTGCATGGTTTGAAATAGCTGAATGTGACCCACTCATGATTTCCGCAGCATCTGCTACAGCAGAGTCGTGGCAGCTGGAAGGTTGCCAGCCCTTCCCTGCCTTCCCCTCTGAGCCTTCCATCTGGCGCACCTTCCCCAGGTGTCAGCTGTGCAGCTGTGTCACTCGTCCCAGGCCCGGACTTGTTGTGTGACCTTAAACCACCTATGGAAGGCAGTGGGGACAGGCCCAAAGCTCACAGTACCTTCCCTTCCTCCGGGAGCTAGAGGCTCTAGCTGGGGCCTGGGACTGAGTTGGGTGCTGTGGTTTGCTTTACACCAGGGACAATGGAGTCCACCCCCTCTCTGCCCCAGGGCACAGCTGCACACCTGTTCTCCACCCTCCTACCCAGGTGCAGGCCTGCAAAAAACAAAAGAACACCCACTCACCAAGGTCATTATCTTGATGGGGGTAGGGAGAAAGACTGCAGAAGGGAAAGCCCTTTTCTGGAAAGGCATAGAAACTAGCACTCTTGCAGCCATAGGGGAACCTTTTAGAGCTTTCAAGGGCAACAGCCAGCTGGGCATGTGTGTTGTTTTTCTTTTAAGACAAAAGATATAACCGTATGAGTTGTTTTTTTCTAAACTAAAACTTCAGTATTTGGTTTTAATTGCAGTGTCAGCACTTCGTAACGAATAAATGGGTTTTGGGTTGCGGTTTGGGTACCTGTCTCTAAAAGGTTCGCCATCATTGCTCTGGAGGGTTTGAATAAGCACCACACAGCTGAGCTTTTGTACATGTGTGCCGCCCCTCCAGAATAGAACCCCAGGGCCTTGAATTGCTGGGCAAGTGTTCTACCACTGAGCTACATGCCTGTCCCTACACATGGCTACTAAGCACTTAAAATGTGGCTGCTGTGACTGAAGGCTGAAGTACCAATTTTATATAATTTTAATTAATTTAAATTTAAATGGCTGTGCTAGGGCTCTGGGGTTGGACAACACAAGTTTTAACAGCTGGCTCTGAAAGATGTTTGAATTATGATACTGGGTTCAATAATAACAGCCATCGTTTGTGAAATACACTTGGCGGCAGGTACATAGCACACATCATTTACTGCTCACGAGTCCTCTGTAGGGAAAGTGCTTGCTCCATTTGACAGAGGAGGAAACTGAGGACCTGATTGGTGAAGAAGTCAGGTTGCCCAAGTGCCTGGATAAGGAAGTGCTGAAAGAGGACATTCCAAATTGCAAGTTAATGCCTCCCTTTAATAAATAAGTCTAGAAGACCTGGAGGCTTTGCATCAATCTAGCTCTCTACAAATGAATGGGGTGTGCAAATAATTGGTAAAAAATGCAAATCAGCCTGTAATTTGGGGGACAAAAGCTCAGACCCTCTGGTCACACCCGATTCTCTCTGAGCTGCGGGCAGGTGGGGGTGGAAGCTGAGTGACAGGAAGGGACCTGGGAGGAGGGGCTGTGGGGTGGGGGTGGGTATGGCCAGCTGGTGTCGGCGACCCAGGACATCAGCTGGCTGGCGGGCCCAGACAATGCGCAGGGGTCTGGCCGAGACCCTCCTCCCTCCGCGCCAGGCCCTCGTCCCTCACCCTGGCCAGCTGCCGTGGTATCTTCTGTGGTCTCAGCCAAGCTCAAGGGGTACGGAAGAGCGCGCGGTGGGGGCGGGGGACGGTGCTGGGAAGGGCTGTCTGGAATGGCCTGGGGTGGGGGTGTTGTAAGCAGGGGACAAGGGTGGAGAACCGGGGAGGTTAGGAGCTTTAATGAAGGTCTCTTGGGTGCCAGACATAGCGCTGGAACATTTGCATATGTCCTTCCGTTTGCTCCTCCCAAGATCCCCCTGGCAATAGTGATAATAATTATCAACAATAGCAATCCAGTGGCTCACGCTGAGCCCTCCTGGCTGGAGCTGAAGGCGTTATTTCCGTTAATCCTCATGACTGCCTTGGGAGCCTCAGACTTTTATTACAAGCCTCTCAATGAACTGCCATCCGCTCAGTGGTTAAGGGACTGCCCCAGCATCAGAAGTGGTGGTGGTGGGGAAGTGTCCTTTCTCCACCAGAGCTCCCACTCCTTAAAACACCAAGACTGGGAGACCTATGAGAGTTGAGTGAAACTCAAACTTCAGCATAATTAGGACTTTATTGCAATGGTTTGCTTACTGTCTATCGCTCACGTTGTGCACGTGTGACTGGTCTGACAGCAGACAGAGGGACCACAGTCCACATGGCTGGCACAGCCTAGGTTTTTATTCTCTGTAGGAAAAAAAAAAAAGTTGCCCACCTCTGCTCAGCTTGGCCCCTTACCCAGAAGCTGACTCCAGAGAAGGCCTGGAAACCCAAGCCCGGGTCCCCTGAAGGTCGTCCCTCCCCCTCCCTGCATCTCTGCTCCCATCCTCCTCCGCACACTTCACTCCAGCAGGTCTTTTTCTGTCCTGCCAGCAGGAGTGTGACACAGTGTTTACACACACGTTCACCAGGCACTGGCGTAGGCCTGAGGTGCAAAGCAGATGTGGTCCTTGTCTCCAGCTAGGACTCACAGAATCTCTCAGCACATCTCTAAACGTGAATAGGACAGAGTCTTAGGCACAGGGTGCAGGAGCTCGGAGAGCATTTCATAGGAGAGCCGAATCAATCTGGCCATTAGGGAGGGCTTCCTGGAGGAGGTGATGGCAATGCTGGAGAGCTAGAAAGCTGAGGGTTCCGGTCCTAGGACACTTCCTTTCCAGTCTCATTCCTCCCGTCCCTCATTTTAATTCCTTTTCCATCCCAAATCCCTTTGATATTCCTGTGACATTCAACCTTGCTCTTGTCTCAAAGGAGACTTTTGGGGACAGAGTGCACCAGAGAAAGTAGGTGAGTTAGGGCCAGGGATGTAGCTCAGTGGTGCCATGCCTGCCTGTCAAGTGCAAGTTCCTGAGTTTGATCCCCGGTACCAAAACAAAACAAAATGAAAGTAAGTGGGTAAGCTACCATCACTGTTTATAAAATTATATGGTTTCTTTGTGTAAAAATTTTAACCCTTCTTTCCATAGTTCATTCATTTATAAACATTCTTCCAATAAATCCTGAGCTCCTACTATATGCCAGGGACTGTTCTAGGCCCCAGAGATATAGCAGTGACCAAGACAGGTAAAAAGATCCCTGCCAACAGAGCTTCTTACTTTCTAGTAAAGGAGGGAATAAGTGTAGTACTACATTTGTTGAGCCAAGTGAGCTGGGTGTCCTGCTCCTGTAGTTTCAGCTGCTGCATAGGAGGCTGAGATTAAAGAAGGGCATAAGCCTGGGAGTTGAGGGCCAGCCTGGGCAACATAGTGAGATGTCATCGTCTGAAAACAAAACAAAACAAACAAACAAAACAACTGGTGCAATGCTGCATGCTTGTAATCCCTGCACTCGAGAGGCTGAGGCAGGAGGACTGCAGCAAGTTTGAGGCTATCCTGGACTACATAGTGAGTTTAAGGTCATCTTAAACTACATGGTGAGATCCTGTCTCAATAGACCAAAACCCAAGAGAGAGAGAGAGAGAGAGACAGAGAGAGAGAGAGAGAGAGAGAGAGCAGGAAGGGGAGCTGAATATGGTGCACACACCTATAATACCAACAACACTTGGGAGGCTGCAGCAGAAAGATTGCAAATTAGAGCCCAGCCTGGGCAATTTAGCAATTTAGCAGGTCGGGGATATAGCTCAGTGGTTCTGATGCCTGCCTTGCAAGCACAAGGTGCCGACTTCGATCCCTGGAACCAAAAACAAAACAAAAAAACCATAATTTAGCAAGGCAGTCTCAAAATAAAAAAATTTATTTATTTATTTTGTTGTTGTTGTTGTTGTTTTTTGTTTTTGTTTTTTTTTTTTTGGTACCGGAGATCAAACTCGGGTCCTTGCACTTGTGAGGCAGGCAGCAGAACCACTGAGCTACGTTCCTGGCCCTAAAAAAAAAAAATTTTAAAGGGCCGGGGATGTAGCTCAGTGCAAAGGCCCTGGGTTCAATCCCCAGTACCAACAAAAGAGAGAAAGAAAGCAATGCGTTTGTTCTATTTGTTAAACTGTTAAGTGATGATAAGCACCATGGAAAAAGATAAAGCAACTGGCAGACACAATGTGAAATAAGGAGGTCAGGAAAGTCCTCCCTGGGAAGACCACAGTTTGAGCAGAGATCAGAGATCCACATGGGGAGGTCTGCCTTGCTGGAACACTAAGATGCCGTGAAATTCATATCAACAGGATTTCCAGATCGTGAAATTCTGAGTAATAGAGTTCTGTGACCATGGAATGCTAATCAATATTTCTCTGGTGCCGTAAAATTCTAATCAATACAATTCACTGGTTGTGAAATTAAATCTAACAAATAGAACTCAGAGGCCTTGAAGTCCTAATCAATGAGGAAATTTCCCTACAAGGGGAAAAGAATGTCCAGAGAGTGGGAGGAAGGAGGTCACAGACAGGAAGAGGGTCCTGTGCCAGAGGAGTAGAAAGGCCTGAGGGGGAACCTGCCCCTTTAATAGGCACAACAACCATTGCAGAAGGACCCTATTGCAAAAAAGTCCATTTCTAGGCCAGTGTAGTGAAATAAAAACACATCTTTCCTAGGTGCTCATGTGGGTTGAGCTGGGCCTCCAATCTCAGGTCTTCTTCTAACCAGGTTTGTGGTCAATGTGTATTTCTGTCCTCTGCACTGGGTCAGAGGACTCTGGAGTGAAAGTGTTGGGTTTGGCCCTAACGCTGTCCTTTTAAACATTAGTTATAACTATGGGACCCTAAACTGGGCATGCTGAAACCTGTAATGCCAGTACTCAGGAGGCTGAGGCAGGAGGATCAACATGAATTCAGCCTGATTGACATGAAGACCAGCCTGAGCTACACAGTGGATTCAAGGCCAGCTGGAACTACATGTGAGACCCTGTCTCAAAAAACAAAACAAGGGCTGGGGATTTAGTTCAGCGGCACTGCGCTTGAAGGTCCTGAGTTCCATCCCCAGTACAAAAAACCAAAAAACAAATCAATAGCTGCCCTGCCTCTGCTATGCCAGCCATTAAACCAAGTATTCACAATCATGATTACTCGGTTTAATAGACAGTGTTAGTGCTCAAGCTGTTTATAAGCACAAAAATCATTAAGACATTGAGAGTTACATTTTTATAGCAATTTGATATTCTTGTGACATTCAACCACATGATCATTAATTTCATTGTAGTTTACAAAAGCATTAGTCAGTGGTGGAATGGAAACAATAAACCGGTCCCTTATCACAGAAAATGTCCTATTTTACCCACATTAGCCTTTTATTAGTTTTTTTTTTTAAAACAATTTCCCTATGTTAGCCAGGTGTTGTGGCGCACACCTGTAATCCCAGAACTTGGGAGGCTGAGGCAGGAGGATTGCTGTGAGTTTGAGACCAGCCTGGGATACTTAGTGAGTTCCAGGTCAGTCTCAACTCATAGTGAGACCTTGTCTTAAAAAAAAAAAAAAAAAAAAAAAAAAGAATTTCCCTATGTTGTCTAGACTGGCTTCCAAATCCTGGGCTGAAGTGATCCTCCTGCCTCAGCCTCCCACATAGCTGGGACTGCAGGTACATGCCCCCACCTATGCCTGGCTCCTGCGTCATCCTTTGAATTGAAGGTCCCTGTCAAACTGAGCAGCCCCAAACCATCTTTGCCGCTGTTCTGTTCCCTCTGGTTTTTCCTCCCTTTGCACCTGGGCAACTTGGGGCTCTGAGGGGATTTAACTTTCCTAAAGTCTCCTAGGAAGCAAGAGACAGGATAAGGATAGGTCCCAGGACTATAGCCTCCAGCTCTACCACTACGGAGAAGCTCCTGACCTTGGGCAAATTACCTAACCTCTCTTGGTTTTCACTGCATTGAAATGGAAACAGATAATTCTCCCTCACAGTGTCTTGACTGAATGAACCTATTAAATGAGCCAATGTGTGCTGAGCTGTCATGGCTGTTATTCTTCTCCTATTGTGATTACTTTGCTATAATAATTATTCATAATTATTCCCTCCTAGGGCTCTTTCACCTGCCTTAAATAATTGTTTGTCCGGTGATTTAGCTCAGTGGTTCTTCCAACTGCCTGCCTCGCAAGTGCAAGGTCCAGAGTTCCGATCTCAGGTTAAAAAAAAAAAAAGAATTTTTTTGTCCCTGAGGCTTGGTTTCTAAGACCCACCAAACTTCCATTCACTTCTCTAAAGTGGAGTCTGAGCTGATTACCAGAAGGAGTGGGTGACTGGGGCAGGGGAGGGAGTCCCGGGTTGGGGAGAGGCTGTCGCCTGATGTGCCTGGTCCTGTGCTTTTGGGACCCAGCTATGCTTCGGGGCGTCAGCAAGAGCCCACCTGGCTTGAGGTTGGCTAGGTCTGCCTGGGAGCCCTAGAGACCCAGGTGAAGATCGCAGCGTCTGCAACCTGAGAAGGTACCATTGGCCAATTAAAGAGACAGACTTGCCTTCCATTTCCTTCTTCCATAGGATTGAATTCTTGTCCTTGAGCTTGCAAGGCAGGCACCAGAACCACTGACTAAATCCCTGGGCTTCCCTCCCTCTCTCTTTCCCTTCCTTCCTTCCTTCTTTTTATTTCATCTCTCATTCTCTTTCTTCCTTCCTTAATATAGAAAAGGGTATAAATGAATAGCAGTTTATTCCTAGTGTTAAAAAAGAAAGTCTCCCCGGTCTAGGGATGTGACTCAGTGGCACCATGCCTGCCTGGCAAGCACAAGGTCCTGAGTTCTACCAGTACCACAAAACAAACAAAAAAGAAAGTCTCCCTTAAACCAGGCATGGTGGTGCATGCCTATAATTCCAGCACTCTGGGAGGCTGAACCAGGAGGAACTCAAGCTCTAGTCCAGCCCAGGCAACTTAGTGGCTTAGTGAGACTCTGCTTCAAAATAAAAAATTTAAAAATAGAGGCTGGTGTGGTGGTGCATGCCTATAATCCCAGCAATAAGGAGGCTGAGGCAGGAGGATTGCCGTGAGTTCCAGGCTAGCCTTGGCTACATAGTGTATACACAGTGAGACCTTGTCTCAAAAAACCAAAACCAGGGCCAGGGATTTAGTTCAGTGGTTCCGGTGCCTGCCTTGCAAGCTCAAGGCCCAAGTTTGATCCCCGGTACTGAAACAAAAACAAAAACAAAGCGCCTAAAACCAAAAAATTCACAAAATAAGGTTATAAAAAATAGTTTTTGGGCTGGAGATTTCGCATAGTTGTTCCACTTCCTGCCTTGCAAGCACAAGGACCTGAGTTTGATCCCTGGTACCCCCGCAAAAAAAAATGGTTTTTGGCTGAGTAGTAGCACATGTGTGTAATCCCAGCATTCAGAAGGTTAAGGCAGGAGGATTGCCATAAATTTGAGGCCAGCCTGGAAAGCTCAGGGCCAGCCAGAACTACAAAGTGAGACCCTGCCTCAAAAAAAAAAAACAAAAACAAAAACAAAGACTGATTAAAAAAAAAAAAAAGGTTTTGTAGCCCATGATTTTTCTCTTTTTTTTTTTTTTTTTTTTTATTTTTTTTTTTGGTACCGGGGATTGAACTTGGGCCCTTGCGCTTGGGAGGCAGGCGGTGGGACCACTGAGTTAAATCCCTGGCCCCTGATTTTTCTTTTATAATACAATCATACAAGTTGAATGACTAGTACAATGAATGTGGTTGTGGTTGTTTAAATTTTGTCATATTTTATTCCCCTATCTTTATGAATTTTTTAAAGATAAGAGCTTGCTATTTTGCCCAGACTAGCCTTGTATTCCTGGGCTTAAGTAATCCTCCTGTTTCATCTTCCCATGGAACCATGCCTGGTTTGGTAATTAGAAATTAGATGCAAAACAAAACAATATAAAACCCTTAGTAGCCAGTAAATATTTATTTATTATTTATTTAATTTTTGGTACCACCGATTGAACTCATATTTCTTTTTTTTTTTTTTTTTTTTTTTTGTAAAGCAGGGTTTTTAAGACAGGCTGGCCTCCCGCCAGACCTGCAGGAGCAGAAGCTCCAGTCTCCAGCTTTCTATTTCCAGTGGCCATGCCCGGCGGCCAGGCTGGACAGTGCTTGACACAGGAACAACAGCTCAACTCATTCCAGCCCCCAGGGCCCTGGGGACAGAGACCCCACCCTGGGTGCCCCGGCTCAGCCCCTGTGTAGACGGTTCTCCTCATGGTGCCCGGCCAGACTCTCAGAAATCCCAAGGTGAGGTGGGTGCCGAAGAACCCTTCTGCTGGATGCTCTGGCGGTGGGGGTGAGGCCAGGTTCGGGTAGGACTAGCGTTATTTGAAGTCCCTGTCACCTCTTTCGCCTCTTCTGAGTGCCTTCTGTGGGGACTCCTGCTGTGCTGGGAGAAAAATGTCGCGAGCAGAAGTGTGCACTAACTGGAGGTCGAGACAGTAGTTGATGCCAACTATATATATATAAAATCATGTTCATTCATACCCGCCAGTTGCCACTCCCTGTACCTGCACAAGTCCGAGGAGCGCTACTTGGTTTCTCCCTTCCTGGTGATTGTGGTTGTGGGGTTGTGGATCGGAGGACCTCCTGTTTGATTCGGGGCTCCCCTCCCGGCAGGCGGCAGGTGTCTGAGGTCTCCTCAGAGATCTCCTCTAGCGGAGCTAGATCTCTGGACCCGGAGTCGAGTGGGAGGAGATGGTCTTCTGTGCTCTCTCTCTTATACTAATCTAACTTGGGGTGTGTGGCACTGGTTCGGGTTTATCACTTAAAACATATTGGGGCTGTTTGATTAGATGCTGGGGTTGCACACATCATAGCGTATCATATATGTCACTCATTGAATCTGTTTGATTAGATATCACATTTCACTCTTGGGGGTTACATATCAGGTTTCACACATTGACATTGTCTTGGGCTATGCTCTCCACAAAAAACTTAAACTTGCTTTTTTTTTTTTTTGCACTGGGGATCAAACTCGAGTCCTTTCACTTGTGAGGCAGGCGCTGGAACCGCTAAGCTAAATCCCCAGCCTTAAATTTACCTCTTTACCTGCTACTTCCTCCAAAATCTGCCTGTGTTTCATTCTCTGTTCCTGCACCTCCTTCATTGGAAAGGTGGCAAGGGAGAGGCCTCAGGTGCCCTCCTTTCTGCCTCCTTTGGTAAAACTCCAGTGAATTATCTTCCTCTTTGGTTTTTACTTAACCTGTTTCCAAGCCAGGACCACACACACACACAGACACACACACACACACACACACAAACACTGCACAAACAATGCAAACAGAAAAGCTGTAAATAAATGTGTGTACAGTTGGCATGGTACTATACAAAAGGATCGTAGTTCTAATTGTTTTTAAAAATCTTTAAGTTATTTTATTTGCGCCCCCCATTTTTGGAAAGATGTGCATGCTAACCCAGAAGTCAATGTTAAGTATTTATTTATTTGGTTCCCTTCCTGCTTCAAACTTCCACAACTTTTGTCCTAAGTTTTTGGGGGATTTGTGTTTGATTTTTTTCCTCTCCTTTCCTCCTCTGACTTGGGGAACTTCTGGGGAGGGCTGTGATGCTTGCTGTGTGTAGGGTGACAGGACCCAGGTGGGGCAGGGGGTGTCACTGACTGTACATAGGACGGAAGTGGGGATGCAGCTGTGGATGACCTGTGCCTTGCGGGTCCTCCCTGGGGCTGGGTTTCAAGCAGCATGTGGCCTGCTGGTTTTATCTGAGTGAGTACTGTACAGAAGAACAAAAGAAATCTTATTAAAAAAAAAAAGTCAGGCTCACCTCAAACTCACAATGATCCTCCTGCCTCAGCCTCCCAAGTACTGGGATTATAGGCATGCGCCACCATGTCCAGTGCCAATAAGCATTTTTTTTTTCTTTCTTTTTTTTTTTTCAGTGAGACCCTGTCTCACTATGTAGTTGAGACTGACCTGAAACTCACTTTGTAGCCCAGGCTGGTCTTGAACTCACAGTGATTCTCCTGCCATGCGCCACCACACCTGGCGCCACTAAGCATTTAAAGGCAATTTTATATTGTGTTCTGTTCTTTCCTTTCCTTTTTAAAATGAGGTCTCACTATGTTATCCACTCTGGCCTTGAACTCCTGAGCTTGAGGTATTCTCTTCAGCCTTTTTTTTTTTTTTTTTTTTTTTTTTTTTTTAGAATCAAACTCCGGACCTTGCACTTGTGAGGCAGGAACCACTGAGCTAAATTCCCGGCCCTCATTTTTTTTTCCAGTGCTGGGGATAGAACCCAGGACCACAGACATGTTCTCTGCTCTACCACTGAGCTATCTCCCCCTTTTTATTTAAAGACGATGTCTTGCTAAATTGCCTAAACTGGACTCAAACTTGTTATTCTCTTGCCTCGGCCTCTTCAATAGCTAGGATTATAGGTGTGTGCCACTGTGCTGATCTCCAACAGTGCCTTCACCCTGGGACACATCCCCAGCTTTTTTTTTTTTTTTTTTTTGACACAAGTTCTTGCTGAATCACTAAATTGCTCAGACTGGGCTCAAACTTGTGATCCTTCTGCTTGTCCTTCCTGAGTGCTGGAGTTCCAGGTGTGCTACACCCACCACATGCAGCCAAAAGCAGTATCTTCCGAGAGTCCTAGAAGTACCTCAAAAGGAGATGATCTGGAAAGAATACTTACGAGGTAAAGGGCTTTGGGTTCAAGTGGCATCAAGTGAATTTTTGAGTTTTGGTTTTTGTTCTGGAGGCAGGGTCTCACCTATAGTTCAGGGAGGCTTTGAGCTCACTATGTAGGCTGGATTGGCCTTGAACTCATGGTAATCCTTTTGCCTTACCCTATCAACTACTGAGATCATAGGTGTGTGTCACCATGCCAGGCTTTGGTTTTTGTTTTTTAAGGCAGAAAAATGAGATTGGGTAACGTTTGTGACAGAATAGTTTAGAGTTGGTAAAGAGTTGAGAGGGTCTCTTAAAACACAGATGTTAGGGCTGGGGGTTTAGCTTTGTGGTTCCACTGTGTGCCTCACAAGTGCAAGGACTTGAGTTTGATCCCCGGTACTAAAAAAAAACAAACAAACAACAACAACAAAAAACACTGATATTAAACTATTGTCTGGTAAGGGAGGTGTCTGCCATGGTGAGCAAATTGTTTGTCTAAAGGAATTGGTTTGGGTGAATTTCCTGAGGCAAACAGTGGGGTTATTTATTGGTTTACAATCTTGTCTTTCTGGGCAAGAGTTTCCTGGAACAAGCAAAGTCCTGTTGAGATAGGGAACCTCAGCTGTCAGACCCAAGATCTGAGTAACATCAAGAAAGATGGTTGGGCCAGGTGTGGTGGAGCATGCCTGTAATCCCAGCACTCTGGAGGTTGAGGCAGGAGGAGAGTTTGAGACCAGCCTGGGCTACACAGTGAGTTCCGGGGCAGTCTGAGCTACATAGTGAGACCCAGTCTCGAGGAAAAAAAAAAAGAAAGAAAGATGATCCTGGATCTTAGGTGTATCCCTTCCCTATCGCTGGGCACCTGCGTTTCTTTATCACATGCAGTACTGCAATAGATGTACATATGTGAATGTACACAGAGGAGCATTTCTCTTCAGTCCTCATCAAGAAGTAGAATTGCTAGGTAGTTAAGATGTGAGCATTTGCAGGTTTTCTAGTCTTATTTTCTTTCTAACCTACTTCCCTGCCTTCCAGAAGAGGAAAACTGCCCTCCCTGGCCACGAGAGCAGATGGCAGGGACTGCCAAGGCTTTGCCCATCCCAGCTCCATGCCCACCCACCTGCCCTCCCTCATTCTGGCAGATTAATGATGACCCTTGACCCTGACAGGCTGGCCACACTCCCAGCCAATTTCAGCCTGTCGAAAGGAGTCCCAAGGGTGGTCAGGGCCTGGGGATGTGTTGGCCAGATGGGCCTGGGAGGTCTCAGCTTGGTTTATCCCAGGAGGCAGAGCAGGTGGGCAGCCCCTCCCCCTTTGCCCATCATGCATCACTGGGCTGGAGCAGGAGCCAGATGGTGGGGATGGGGCAGCCTTGCAGCTTCTAGCCTGACAAAGGATCCTCTGTGCTGCCCCCCTCGCACCCTGACCCTGACCAGCCTGACTGGCCCAGTCTCTGGCTGTCCAGTCACTCTCATTCCTGCCTGTCCCACCCTGGGAAACCTTTCCGCTCAGACTGTCCCTACCCATTTGTGGAGAAGTTTTCCAGGCAATGTTCCTAAGGAGCTTCAGATTTGGAGACCTGCTTATCACCCTGAGAATGGGCAGCTATGGCCAAGCCCCTGTGGTCCCATAATTCTAACTGGTCACAGATTCAAATGCAGTAACAGGATTAGGTGCAGCGGGCCAGTAGGGATTGCGACACACTGGTGTCTGACATTCAGAGAATCCCTCACCAGCAATCCCTATAGTTACTATGGGGATGGGGAAGCCGAAGCCTAGAGAGGAGGGTGCTTACCGAGGAGTCTCACGATGAGCAGAACCCATTTGGCAGTCAGGTCTGGGTTAGTGAACCCACGTCTGCTCCGAAGACTAAGTCTTTGGGCAGATCATCCTAGCTCTCAGTTTCTTCAACTGAAATGAGGCTAATTAAATCCTTAGTCCCTCCAAGTATAAGGTGAACTAAGGCAAGGAAGACATCTGGTACACTTTAAGGACTCCATACATGTGGACTACATCTCATTATTTTCCTAAATTTGGGAAGAGGTTGCAGGGGTAGAGATAAGAAAGTCTGAAGGTGGGTAAATGGGGATCGCAGGGCATCAGTAGCTGGGTGGTTTAGGCCCGGACTCTTCTTGCTATGACTCAGTTTCCTTATCGGTAGAGTGGGTTAAATGACAGCAGAAGCCTCACAGGAATGCTGTGAGAACCAAGTAAGTTATCACCCTCGAAGTTCATGGACCATGCACAACAAGCATTACCTATTATTAGGAGGCAAGTGGAGGAGGCTGGAGATGGTTTTCAGACTGGGGAAGTCTCCAGGCAGAACTGAGAAGGGTCTCCAAGTCGGATCTGTCTTGGAACAGAGCCGAGGGGAGACAAGGAGAAAGGCTGCCTGGGGTGGCCAGGAGCCCTGGGTTCCTTCTCAGCTGTGCCGCTATTTCACTGTGACGCTAGGCCTCTGCAAAGTGCATGGTTTGGCCTCCATCCTTTCTCTTTCTTTCTTGTTTTTTTTTTTTTTTTTTGG
>NW_022900934.1:25133986-25134553 GCF_012274545.1 Fukomys damarensis
TTTTTTTTTTTTTTTGGTGGGGGGAGGGAAGGAGTACTGGAGAGTGAATCCAGGACTTTCACAACATTCTCAGGTCCTTGTTTAACTTCTTGAGACAGGGTCTCACTAAGCTTGCCCAGGCTGGCCTGGAACTTGAGATCCTCCTGCCTCAGTCTCCGGAGTGCTGGCATTATAGGCGTGCGCCACCACACTCTCTTTCATCTTCCCGCCGCACCCCTGCTCTGGAGACTGTGGTTCAAGGATTCTCTTGGGTTTGAGTCAGAGCCTGTGGGAGTGAAAGCAGGTTCGGGAAGGAGGCAAGCAAGGTGTGTGTGGGGGGCTGGCTCCAGGAAGCCCTCCCTGCACACGGGGCTGGGCGCCTTTCTGCGGGCTCCTGGGTGCCAAGCGACGTCTATTAATATCAAAGTAATAAGGTAATTACTGTGATTTGGAAAAACTACCAGCGAAAGCTTTTGAGGGACTTTCAGGGGAGAGAGAAGGGTGAATGAACATCTGTGAGAAGAGGGGAGAGAGAGCTCTTTCGAAGGGAACCTGGCTACAGGTAAGGTCTGGGCCCCGCAGGTGTGC
>NW_022900934.1:25134577-25142741 GCF_012274545.1 Fukomys damarensis
GGGGGGGGGAGGGCCACGTACTTGTGTATGTACAGGTGTTGTGTGTGTGCGTGCTGATTACTTGGTGGAACCAAGGAGTGGTATTTTCAGGCTCTGACCCCCTGACTTTGGCTGGTGCAAGACCACAGATTTCAAGGGTGAAAGCCAACTCCTGGAACCGGAAGTCAGCCTCTTCACCTTCCAGCCTAGAGCCTCTGACCGTATTTGCCGGACCTTCACCTCTACGCCTGAGGCCACCAGACGGGTTTAGATGAAAGACCTTTGAATCCGAGCGCTCCGTCCGGGGTTGTTCTTGGACTGGCGACTAAATCATGTGGAAACTTGGAAAAAGGCAGCCTTTCTCCTTGTCTACCCTTAGCTCAGTGGTGCAGCCGCCTGTCTCGCAAGGGCCAGGTCTCGAGTTTGATCCCCAAAGTCAGAAGTCACATTTTATCCAGGTGTGGTGACCCAGTTTCAAAGTAAGAACGATCAAGTGCGGAGCCTGGGGAATGTCACTCAGTGGTAGAGCGCTTGCCTAACAAGCCCGGGCCTCAGCACCCCAACCCCCACACTGGCCAATTTTCAGGCTCTGAAGACTCACTGAAGCAGAAACTGGTGTATGAACTGGAGATCTGTTAGGCCATGAAATGAGAGACGAGGCCAGGCTTATGAAATGGAGGGTGGAGGCTGCTTTGAGAGGCTTTTGGAGGTTGAAGCTCCAGGAGTTGGTGCCAGCCAGAGTGGAGGGAGGAGGTGATATGGTAGCCGCAGTCATAGCAATTAGAGCAGTACAATAGCCAGGCATGGTAGCGCACGCCTGTAATCCCAGCACTTGGGAGGCTGAAGCAGGAGGACTGCCACCAGTTTGAGGCCAGTGTAAACTATGTAGCGAGATCCTGACTCAAAAAAAAAAAAAAAAATGACTGAACATGTATTATGCACCCACTTCCTCTTTGTAGGCGTCACCTCATTTAATCCTCACAATAACCGCAGCAGTAGATACTATTATGATCCCAATTTTTTTTTGCACAGGAAACTGCAGAACAAAGAAGCCAAATGTCCAAGACCATGCAGCTGGTAGGTAGTGGAGCCAAGAAGCAATGTCAGTCTTTGGATGCTGAGTTTTTGCTTCCACTCTAATGCCAAGCTGCTGTGTGTGTGTGTTTTGTAGACAGGCTGGCCTTGAACTCTTAGCGATACTACTGCTTCAGCCTCCTGAGCGCTGGGATTAATAATTGTTATTATCACTATATGGAATGGATGTGTAATCTTCACATAAAGAAGGGAAGAAAGAGCTTCAAAAATGACAGTCGTGGGCCCTGGGTTTGAGCCTCATCACAGGAGAAAAAGTCCCGGCCTTCCCCCCTCCCCATTCTGTCTGCCTGCTAGCCCCTGAGCCCTGCAGCTTTGGCTCTCTTCTGCCCCCTTCTGGTAGTGTTTAGATGTGGCGCCTACATGGGGAATCCGCCTCCGCAGCCTTTGACAGTGCCTTTTGTCAGGGACTACTCCCGGCGTGGGGGATAGGGATGGTGATACCTCTGTTGAGTTTCTGGTTCTTCTTTTGTGAAGTGCTGGATTTGGATCTTACACTATGACTCTGGGTTTATTTATGCGAAGGTTAACACCTTCCTGGTTTCTTTTTTGGGGGGGAGTGTTGATGCAGGGTCTTTCTAGCTAACCCAGGTTGGCCTCTCCTGCCTCAGCCTCTGGAGTGCTGGGATTACAGGTGCCTCCAGGCTCTGCTCTTGGCTATTATCACCAACAATAAAGCCTAGATTCTTTGCCCTGGCTCTTGTCTCCTGGAGGTATCTTGTTCTTCACTACCTGGGCTTCTTGTCAAAGCCCAGCCTGAGTCCCCACTGTTACTCCACAGGTTTATTTTCTTGTCCTGGGGCCAGAAGTAGAGGCCCAGGATTAGTGTCTGGGTTAAGAGAAAGCAACACTGCTTTGTCACTCCCTGCCTAGCTCTGCTTACCAGCAGATGCCTTAGTTCCTGCAGTGGTTCCCCTCCTGCTCTGTCTTCTGCTTGATGTCTGCTACAGGGCTCAGCTTGTGAACCATTTTTCTTTCTTTCTCTACTCTTTCTTCCTAGATCAGTGGTGGTGGACCTGTGGCACATGTGCTTCAGTGGGCTGTTTATATCACTGGAAACTCCAAAATGTTCTTCATCATCATTGTTGTAGGTTTTTTAGATTGATACACACTTAGGTCTCACTATGTAGTTCAGGCTGGCCTTAAATTCACTGTGTAGCCCATGCTGACCTTGTTTTTTTGGTGCTGGGGATTGAAATTGGGACCCTGTGCTTACAAGGCAGGCAAAGGCACTACTGAGCTAAATCCCCAGCCTGACCTTGAACTTTAAGCAAGATGCCTGCTGATTGCTGAGATTACAGGCATGTGCCATCACACCCGGCTTTTTTTGTTTTGTTTTTTTTTTGCCCAAGACAGGGATCTGCTATGTACTATAGGCTCACCTTGAACTCACAATTCTCCTGCCTCAGGCTTCTGAGTGTGGGGATACAGGTGTATACCTCTACTCCTGACCCTGTGTTGGGACTTATTTGTTTATTTATTTTTGGGTACCAGGGATCGAACTTGGGTCCTTGTGCTTGTGAGGCAGGCGGTGGAACCACCCAGCTAAATCCCTGGCCCTGTGCTGGGACTTTAATGGTGAGCAATACAGTTCCTCCCTTAACAGAGGGATTTCACTGAGGCCTGTCCCTCTCCAGCCTTTCCTTCACTGGTCTATAGGCTGAAAGAGCACACACCACACTATATAATACCGCAGGGACCTAAGCTGTTACTCTCCCTGGGGATCATTCATCCACTCATTCACTCATTTAGCAAGTATTTCACAGTATCAGGCACTGTGCTACATGCTGGGTTGCAGCAATTAGCAAGATAGACAGGGTTCCTGCCTCACAGAGGCCTCACCTAGAGGGAAGACAAACGTCCTTTGGCAGACAGAGGATGCTGAAGTTCATGTGGTGTGAGTGCTGTGAAGGAAGTCATAAGACAACTGCAGCAGAATTTTAAACTTTCTCTTGGCTGTAGTCTGAACAGATATTTGAGGTAGTGAGTCCCCAGCACTAAGACAAGATTTAAAATATTCCTTTACTCTAAATTCCATGGGTCTCCTTTGTATTCAAGAACATTCTAGGTTTTTTTTTGTTTTGTTTTGTTTTTTTTTGGTACCAGGGATTGAATTTGGGTCCTTGTGCTTGCGAGGCAGGTGCTGGAACCACTGAGCTAAATTCCTGGCCCTCAAGAACATTCTAGAAGTCAGACTGCTCAGCATCCTAGGTTCACCCAGTGAAGGGTTGAAGACTTTGGAATAAAAAATAACCTGGTTGGTACTGAGTAAGATGGCTCAGGCCTGTAATCCCAGGACTCTGGGAGGCTGAGGCAGGAGCACTGCAAATCTGAGCCTAGCCTGGGCAATTTAGTGACTTGTGAGACCCTGTTTCAAGGTAAATTTAAAAAATGGCCCATGGATATAGCTCAATGTGAGGCCCTGAGTTCAATCCCCAGTGCTGAAGAAAAAAAAAAAAGTGACAGATGAAGTTCTAGTTTGGTTCCCCTCCTACTGACTGTAGTACCTGGGTTTGTTTTACTTTCTTTTAATTTTTCTGGTTTTTTGAGATGGGATTTCACTGTGTAGTTCAGGATGGCCTTGAACTCACTATATAGCCCCAGGCTAGCCTCAGACTTGCAGTGATCCTCCTGCCTTGGCCTCCTGAATGCTGGATCACAGGTGTGCGTCAACCATTTCTGGCAGTACCAGAAAATAAATTTTGGAAGCCTAATGCCCTCTGCTAACATCCACACCTCTCCAAGGGTGCAGTACAGTGTCAAATAGAGCTGTGGTGCCAGGGTTTCTTAGTTTATTAGTTCATGTCTCAGTTTCCTCATCTGCTGAATGGAGATAGTAACAAGACCTATTTCTAGGATTGTCATCAAGAGTGTAAAATGAGATGATCCACAGAATGCACATACTTTAGGTGCTCAGTCATGTGAACTGTCATCATTACTGCTGTCCCTGGATGTGGGAGGTCAGGGATATAAGGATCCCTGCTCCTGGCCCTGGAGCTGAATTGGAGGGACCTCCTTGTTTGACTAGGCCTCAGAACCTGGGTTCCAGGGCTTGAGCCCACAGGGCTTTCAGGGGGCTGGGCAGCCCCCTCCCTGCCCCTTCTCTTGAGCATGAACTGTTTTCCTCTGGGAGCTCTGCCTGGGTTTGGTGGGGAGCCAGGCCTGTGGGTGCGTGGGAGGCCAATTTCTGAGCTGCAGCAGAGAGGTGTCAGCTGACCACACGGAGAGCAGAGCATTCCTCCAGCTCCAGCTCCCTGGGTGATTGTACCGCCTGTACTGTGTGATCACAGACACACAGGCACACGTGTGTTATTTTCTCAGCTCTACATCCTTTTTCTGTCCATTAGCCCCTTTGCATACAGATCCTCTTTCCCCCTCCCTCCCATTTGGCCAGAGAAAATAGTCCCTAAGGAGAGAAACTCTCCATCCCATCCCAGCCCCTTCTCATCGAGTTTGTCTGGGCTTCATTAAGTTTCTTTTAAACAGGGCAGTACGTGGCAGGACTTTTAAGGATCTGGTTACAGGCTTTGGTCCCAGGAAAGGAGCTTACCAAATCTCCCTGGCCTGATCTTGCCTTTCCGTCCTCTACCATCAGAGTGACACTTCCAGAAGCCAAGAAGCAGAATGTGATTCTCAGTGACCCCAAGTTCTTATCCTAAACTTCTCAGATTGTTCTACCATCTTTATTTATTTATTTATTCATGTTTTTTTGAGACAGGGTCTCACTATGTAGTTGACACTGACCTGGAACTCACTATGACCAGCTTAGGCTGGTCTCGAACTCGCAGTGATCCTCCTGCCTCAGCCTCCCGAGTACTTGTATTACAGGCATGTGCCACCATGCCCAGCTACAATCTTTAACGAAAGTTTTACTTTCAAATTATTAGAGTATATATGCAATGTTATACTCTGTTCCCTTCTGTTCTTTCCATCTTTCCTTCCTTCCTCCCTCCTTTCATCCCTCACTCCTCCCCCTTTCTTCCATATATTTATTGTCATACACATATATGCCAGACTCTGAATTCTTTTTATTTTATTTTGTGTTTTTGAGACAGGGTCTCACTATGTAGTTCAGTCTGTCCTTGAACTCACTATGTAATCCAGGCTGGTTTTGAATTCATGGTGATCCTCCTGCCTCAGCCTCCTAAGTGCTGGGATTATAGGTGTGCACCACTACACCTGTGTCTCCCTAGTTTTGTTACTTAGTTCTTTACATGAAAGCTGTTTGGCTGATGCTTGTTTTCCAGTATAATAACAATTCATATTTGTTCAAAATTTACTCTAAGTAGAAATTGTGCTGGGGCCGGGTGTGGTGGCGCACCGGGTGTGGTGGCACACACCTGTAATCCCGGCACTCGGGAGGCTGAGGCAGGAGGATCACTGTGAATTCGAGACCAGCCTGGGCTACACAGTGAGTTCCAGGTCAGTCTCAACTATGTAGTGAGTCCCTGACTCAAACCCCCGCCCCTAAAAAAAGAAAAGAAATTGTGCTGAGTAGTTTACTGGTTTTATTTTATTGATTCCTTATAATAATTCCAAGGGTAGTAATCCTAATATTCCCATTTATAGATAATGAAATGGAAGTTTACTGGTTACACAAGTCATCCAGAACCACGAAGACCAAAAGAGAGAATTTTTTTTCCTCTCATTGAGTTTATTGGAACATTTTAGGTATACAGTACAGTTACATTCATCATTGGGATTTTGCACCTTTACAAGACAGTTCTTGGTTCTCATTTTTTCTCCTTGTCCCTTCCCTCCCTTCACCCCCTCCTCCCCTCCCCTTTTACAAACACTTCATTTCCATTTTTTCATTTTCTCATATATTTTTCTTTTCCCTTATTATCTTTCCCCTACCCTTCCCACTTTCCCTACACCTTTAGCCCCTTTCTTCCTATTTCACATTGTCAATTATCTCATTAGGATCTTATGTACTATTGTAGTTTTTCATAGCAGAGAAACTATTCGTTATTTACACATGTGTGACTTATTTATTTCACTTAGGAGTATATCCTCGATATGTATCCATTTTCCTATGAATGACTCTAATTTATCATTTTTATGGCTGAGTAGTATTCCATTTTATAGAAAACCACGTCTTCTTTATCCAGTCTCCATCTGATGGGCAAATGAGCTGTTTCCAAGTTTTAGCTATTACAAACTGCCGCTATAAACATGGGTGCGCATATATCACTGTGGTATGATTCTTTTAATTCTTTTGGAAAGATACCCAGCAGAGGGATGGCTGGGTCAAATGGAACCTCTAGTCCCAGCTCTTTGAGGTATCTCCATATTGATTTCCACAGTGGTTGTACCAGTCTGCACTCCCACCAACAGTGTAGAAGGGTTCCTTTCTCCCTAGAACCCCTCCAACATTTGTTATTATTTGATTTCTTGATAGCAGCCATTCTTTGTGGGGTGAGGTGGAATCTCAGTGTTGTTTTCATCTGCATCTCATGAATGACCAGTGATGTGGAACATTTTTTCATATATTTACTTGCTGCTTTTACTTCTTTGTCTGAGAAATGTCTGTTCATTTCAGATGCCCATTTTTGAATCGGGTCTTTATATTTGGGGAGGAGAATTTTTTTTTTTGTACCAGGGATTGAACTCCAGGACCTTGTGCTTGTGAGGCAGTTGGCAGCACCACTGAGCTAAATCCCCAGCCCTGATTGTTTGTGTGTGTGTAACAGAGTGTTGATAGGTAGCCATGGCTGACCTCAAACTTGAGATCCTCCTGCCTCAGCCTTTGGAGTTCTGGGATTAGAGGTGTAAGCCACCATGCTAAGCTTTTTTTTTTTTTTTTTAAATGGGGCTGAGGATTGAATTTAGGGCTTCATACCTGTCAGGCAAGTGCTCTACCAGTGAGCTAACCATTTTCATTTCCTACAGTGAGAATTTGAATGGAGGAAATCAGACTCTAAATCTATTTTTTTAAAAAATACCAAGACCTTCATATTAAGCTATGTCCCAGCCCACTTTAATTTTGAGACAGGGTCTTACTAAGTCGCTAAGTTACCCAGGCTGGGCTCAAACTTGTGGTCCTTCTTCTCAGCCTTCCAGAGTGCGAGTATTACAGGTGTGTGCCATCATGCCTGGCTAACCCTATGCTTTGAGTTACTAGGGCATCCTTGCTTCCATCAGGCTGTATACTCTGTGAGCCACCTCCCCACTTCCCCTTTAATTTATTTTATTTTGAGGCATGGTCTCCGTAAGTAGCCAAGTTTGGCTTCAAATTTGTGACCTTCCTGCTTCAGCCTCCCGAATTGCTGGGAATACAAACATGTACCACGCCAGGCTTGCCCTTCCCCTCCAGATTTTTTTTTTTTTTTTTGGTACCAGGGATCAAACACGGGACCTTGCGCTTGTCCCTCCAGTTTTTTGTTTGTTTGTTTGTTTTGGTACCAGGGATCGAACTTGGGTCTTTGCGTTTGTGTGGCAAGCAGCGGCACCACTAAACTAAATCCCTGGCCCAGTCCCTCCAGTTTTGAAGTGGGGACTGTCTATCTCCTCACTTAGCCCTAAGCATAATCTACAGTGCGCTGGACCTGCCACTTTCAGAAGCTGTGCCCTACACTAAGCCAGGCCCACAGATCAAAGCCTGGATCCCCAAATGAGAAATCAACTCCTTACAAAGCTCATCCACTAGCAACCCTGCAAAGCTCCAGAAGCCCAGTGCTCCACCATGGATAGCCCAGTTCCCGACGCCCAAGGCCTCGCACTAGGATCCTTGGTTCTTTTTTCCCTGCGTTCCTACGTCTGAGAGCTACGGTTCCAGCATTCGACGGAGGTTCCTAGTTCTTACTCCTCGAGAGATCCCAGGGTTCTTCCCTCAGGGAAGCCTCGCCCCTCACGGCCTGGTCCAGCACCCGCGCTTAGTTCCTCTGCTTCGTACTTCTCTGCGGGTCCCCACGCCCTGGGACCCGCCTATCCAACTGTGAGCACAGCTTCCTTAAACTCTGGCTCCAGTTCTCCGCTGTGCCCCGCCCTGCAATTGGCCACGCCCCTGTAGCTCCGCCCCCCGAGACTCCGCCCCCGGCAGCTCTGGGTAGAGTGGCGGCCGGCCCAGCCGGGCCCCCGCTGCCCCTGGGTG
>NW_022900934.1:25143112-25172928 GCF_012274545.1 Fukomys damarensis
GGCGGACGCCGGCGGGCTGGGCATCAGCATCAAAGGTGGGCGCGGGGTACCTGGGGCACCGGGTCCCGGTGTCTGTAGGACCTCTGGGGGCGCAGGGTTCGCGGGGCTGGCAGCAGACAGAATTGGAGATCTTCTTCTGGTTCTAAAGTGGTTCCAAGGAGGCAGAGGGAAGCGAGGGCTCTTGGACCACCAAGGTCGGAGGGGTTTTTAGGAGTTTGGGGGTCTCGAGGAGCCACGGATGGCGCAGGTGTGGGGACACAAAAAGGGAGTGAGTTCTGTGGGCAGGCTTAAGAATCTGAGGGGGCAACCAGCATGGGCATCAAGGACAAGAGGGGCCCCAGAATAGCAGGCCGAGGAGGAAGGGGGTTGAGGCCTGGGACCCTAAAAGGGCAGAGGAAGTCTCGAGCCACAACCAGCGTGCAAGGGTGGAGCTAAAGCCCGGAGTCTGGAAAGGACGGGTGGATAGAAGATGTGGGAGGCACAGGTGAAGTCATGGACAGGGGGCCAGCAAGGACTTAGATACCTGAGACCCCGGAAAGGTTCTCTACCTGGATGGGGAGCTATGACAACTAGGTTTGAGTCTCCTGTTCTGCAGCTCCACCTTGCACTGGATGGAGAGGCTAGAGCCACAGTTGTCATTCTACTTGAGAGCTCTCAAGGCTGACAAGCTACTTTAGGGTGCGACTCTACTGTTTTGAGTCTAGGGTCCTAACTTTGACAAGTCATTTTCTGTCTCTGAATCTGTTTTCTCATCTGTATAATAGAGATCATGATGGAATTGTGATTGTGATGTTTCTATGAGAGCAGGATTTCCCTTGGCATAACATAGTAGGTGCTTGGTTAATTACTGTTGTAAGGTGAGAGGAAAAGGGAGGCCAGGATTCCCAAAACGATTAACCACGATGCTCAAAATCTCTGTATGCCCCAGCTGCTGGATTTACCATTCTTCCTCATGTACCCGTCAGGGGCCCAGGCCCCAGCATAATGCCTTGGGAAAGGGTGTCAACCTTTTATCATCTTTTTTTTTTGTACCAGGTTTTGAACTCAGGACCTTGTGCTTTTGCGGGAGGCGTCAGAAAGACTGAGCTAAATCCCAAGCCCCTCCTTTTGTTATCTTGCCTGTGTACTGTCCCTTCCCAGGTCTCCTGGTGCTGGTTCTGTTCACTGGGACCTCCAGATCCGTTGGCCTAGATAAGGGGGTGGAGGTGGTGGTGAATACCAACAGTATGTGCCAGGTGCTGTGTTTATTACACGTGGTTCATGAACCACTTCTTTCTGGCAACAAGTGGTGAAAGGCATTGAATATAAGCTCCATGTTTAAGGGGTACAAATGGACACAAAAAAGTTAAACTATTTTAAGCCAGCCATGCTGGCACATGCCTGCAATCGCAGCACTCTGAAGGCTGAGGCAGAAGGATTGCTGTGAGTTGGAGGCCAGCCTACGGTACATAATGAGTTCAAGGCCGGCCCGAACTATGTGTCAAGACCCTGTCTCAAAACAATGATAAAACAAGTTAAATAATTTTTCAATGATCACATAGTAAGTGGTAAAGCTGGGATTTGAACCTTAATTATCAGGCCACTGTTCTGGGACCCCAGGGGAGGTAGTTCTTTTCAGTGGAAGAGTAAATCCCCACGCAACTAACCTACAGAATCTAGAAGGGGGAATTGGAGAAACCAGGGAGTGGGTATAGTCTTACTCCCAAGCTCTAGTATAGGTAGAGCAATAGACCAATCAAACAATTGCACACTGCATATGTCAGAATAGGGAAGAGCTTAGAGTTAGTTTGTAGAAAATTCCATTCTGCTAATGGACAAACTGATTCCCAGTGGAGCATGGTCTTGCCGAGGTCACACAAAATTACTGCCTAGCTCTGTATTTTCAGGTGGGTGTGAAGGTACTTTTAAGAGGTTTCAGGCAAAACACCAGCTCCATTCAATTTCTTGTGCTTGGAGACTGGACTCCTGTTGCTATGGTAACCTTCCTATATTAGGGTCCAGCTGAGTCCAAGGCAGCCATGAATGATCATAGTTTCAAATTAAACTGAAGTCCCTAGTTTTAGGTAGGGTAGGGCAGATATAAATAGGAACCTCTTCTCCTGGGCTTCAAGCACTGTGTAGTGCCACATGCAAACTGTTGGGCCTGTATGAGGGTCAGGAGAAGTGTTCCAGTCCCAGCTCTTACCTCCACCTTCTGTGACCTTGGAATAATGATGTCCTGCTTTGAGCTATAGTTTCTCATCTTCAGTACCCTACAACATTTTTAAATTTCTTTTTGGTACCGGGGATTGAATTTGGGTCCTTGCATTTGCAAGGCAGACAGCAGCACTACTGAGCTAAATCCCTGGCCCTTCAGTACTCTGTAAATGAATTAGGAGTGTGACATCTGAGAGTCTGTAATTTACATAGGGTTAAGTGTATTGGTTTGGGAACCAGGAGACTTAGGGTCAAATGCTGGCTTTGCTACTTACTAGCTGAGTGACCTTGGGCAAGGGGCTTGTCTCCACAAAGCTGGTAGGGTGATGGGATGTTGGGAAGATGCAATGAGACAACATTGAAAGCAGTTAGTAAAGCACTTGATATAGGGAACTATGTAGAACTAATATACACTGTTATTATTATTCCTTTTCATTCTGGTACCTCAAAGCCTTTGCCAGTTTAAATGCCTTTTAAAAAAATAGTCCTAACAAGTTGGGCACAGTGGTGCATGCCTGTAATTCCAGCTACTTAGAGGACCCAGGCAGGAGGATCATGAGTTTGAGAGTAGCCTGGCCAATGTAGAGAGAGATTGTTTCAAAATATAAAATGGAATGGGGATGTAGCTCTCGTGGTAGAATACTGCTAAGTCCATCCCCAGGACCACTACCACCAAATAAAAAAAAGCGGGGGGGGGAGCAGAAACAATAAGAATTTAGCAATAAAGCAGTTCAGTAAAATGTTATTTGTGGGCTGAAAGTGCGGCTCAGTAGTAGAGCCTTTCCTTGGCTAAGGTGTGCCAAGCCCTAGGTTTGGGCTCCAGCACTATAAAAAAGAAAACAGAAAAAAAGTAAAATAGATTTGTTTGTTTTTGCTGGTACCGGGGATCGAACTCAGGACCTTGCACTTGCCAGGCAGGTGTGGTGCCACTGAGCTACATCCCCAGCCCCTAGTTAAATAGATTTGTTTGCATCAGACAGAGGTGGGCTTTTGAAATCTCTAGAATTTCTAGAAATCTCTAGAATTTCTAAAATTTAAGGCCTTCATTCCAGCTGGGATCCTGGATCCTTTATGATTGCTGAAAAAGGTCCATAGGGACAATGCCTTAAGTTAGATTCTCTCTTAAGTTCAGCTTAGGAGGTATCAGTGTGGGAAAATTACTTAAAACCTAACATTACTGGGCTGGGGATTTAGCTCAGTGATTCTGCCGCCTGCCTCGCAAGCACAAGGAGCCAAGTTTGATCTCCAGTACCGGAAAACAAACAAACAAACAAAAAAATGAAAAACAAAACAAAACAAAACACAAAAACCTAACAGTATTTAAGAAAAAGCTATCAAAGCACTTTGTAAGTTACTAAAACACCGGTGAACATCTAAGGCATTTAACCAAACTATACCCAAAGCATTTTTGAATATGAAAAACATATATTCTCAGTATTATCAATATCCCAAAGTTCTCATACTTTTCTGAGATTCTCTTTACTTCTTATCTCTCTTTTTCCAATACTGGACTGGGTGCTGAGGGACCCCTCTGTACTTTCTTCCTGACATGCATGACTCCCAAGCAATGAAGTGTCTGCTGCAGTTTTTTCTTCCTCTGTCTTTGCAGGGGGCCGAGAGAACAAGATGCCCATTCTCATTTCCAAGATCTTCAAAGGATTGGCAGCTGACCAAACAGAGGCCCTCTTTGTGGGGGATGCTATCCTGTCTGTGAATGGTGAAGACCTGTCCTCTGCCACCCATGACGAGGCAGTGCAAGCTCTCAAGAAGACAGGCAAGGAGGTAGTGCTGGAGGGTAA
Source organism: Fukomys damarensis (assembly GCF_012274545.1). NCBI lineage: Eukaryota > Metazoa > Chordata > Mammalia > Rodentia > Bathyergidae > Fukomys > Fukomys damarensis. The sequence continues at coordinate 25,147,108 of NW_022900934.1, forward strand.
GCACCGGGGCCCAAAGCCTGGGGCTCAGGCGTGTGTTTTTCTTCCCTGCCTCCCTAGGCATCGAGTGGCCCCAGCCGGGCTTTGAGGCTGGATTGAAAATGAAAACAGAACTGTGGACCTGCTTGGAGACAGTGTGTCAGGGTGGAGGGAGAGCCTTCGTGGAGCTCGGCAGACCTGGTTTCCCTTCCTCTCTCACTCTCTACCACTCTCTACAAGGCACTTCCTTTCCCTGAACTTCAGTTTCCTTGTCTATAAAATGGGGATATAACTCTTGTCTTTCTGGGTTGTTGTAAATAGGACCAAAGGTGCATGGCAGGATGTGTGACATATTAAGTGACTCAGGTGAAGAGAGGAGTGGAGACTGGGGAAACGACAGCTAAGATTCTATCCTAAGAGAGCTGGGGATTAACTCCAGGTTCTTCTAATACCCAGAAGACTCATCATCCTGTTTGAGGAGAGAACTTGGCCACTCTATAGCAAAAAAGTCAAGTTCTTCCAGCAAGGATCAACAAGGATTATCTTTGATGGGGGGGTTGGTCCTTGGTTGGGTGGCTTTCTTCATTATGCCTTCACTGTGTGGGCTTGGGTGAGACCTTTGCCGTCTTTGGCCCTCACACTCTGCATGGTTTGTGATGACCTCCTGGCTATGGTTGTTCCTTATTTTCCTTTTGTCCTTTCTCTTACGAGGTGTCTGCTTTGCTCAGCCTTTCCCTCAAACTCCACTCTGGCAGCTCCGGAAGTCTGTGGGGGCCTGAGGAATGTGCTTTTGGCTTATTGCCCAGAATAGGCACAGGGAGGTGGCAGGGGCTGATGGAGAAGTCCTGGTCAGCAAAACTTCTGAGCTGTGTCCCAGGCCCAAATCCTAAGAATTTCCTTGGTTTCCCTGAAGGTGTCTTCAACAGGCCACAGAAGCAAACAAGCTATGGGCCTTTGGTGATCCTTGGCATTCTTGTTGCTCCAGACCTCAATTCCCACTGTTTTGTTTTATTTTTATATTTAAGTCATATCTATAAATACTACTAATGCATTTTCATACTTAAAAATGGACTAACTCTGGAGTGTTGGTCCCTAAAAGCTTAAGTATATCAAATGTCAAAAAAAAAATATATATATATACACACACATGTATATATATATATAAAATTGTCTCTGTGGTGTTGGGGGTTGAACCCAGGGCCTCATGCATGATAGGCAAGTGCATTATCACTGAGTTATACCTCCAGATTCTATCAATCATACTTTTTTTTTTTTTCTTTTTTTGGTACCGCGGATCGAACTTCGGACCCTTGTGCTTGTGAGGCAGGCGGCAGAACCACGGGCTAAATCCCCGGCCCCCTATCTATCATACTTTAACTGCAAAGCCAAATAACAGGATCACTCATAAATGAATGATATGGGTATAAGAGCCTTCTCCCCAGATGCCTTAATGCTTTGATATTTATAGCTGGTAATAGAGATTAAAACAGTTGACATTCATTGAAATGTCACCTTTTAGCTGACTTGAGTTTTTAGTTTCTGCTGTTTGAAATTTTGATCTATAAATGGCAAAATTTTTGCAGTGGCCAAGTAATTCACCCTGAGAGCCCCTCACCCTTCTCGTTTTTGGGTTGAGAACATTTGTGTCTAGGTTGTTGGGATGGATATCATTCTGAGAAAGAAATAACTTTGAATGTTTGACATTTGAATTGTCTTCTGACTTTGAGAGCTAAAACCCAGGCCTTCTCTCTTAATTCATGAGTATTTGTCCTTCCTCAATAAACCAAGAACATTCATAGGCATTTACTTCACGCCCTAGTTTAGAGATAACCAGTTGCTTTCACTGAATTGCCTCTCTTGGAACTACTGGGAGTTTCATATTTATGAGGATTGGAAGGCATTGCCTGGGCAGAAAGGAGCTGTAGTTGATTAGCAATGTCTGCCACAAATGCAATACATGTACTATCCCAGGACTGAGGGTCTCTAGCTTTTATGTTCTAGGACTTTTCCAATGTTAAGATTACTCCTTAAAAAAAAAAAAAAAAAAAAAGATCATTCCTTTGGTAAACCCTTTCCCAGATGTGGTTATGAGAAAGGAGGTTGTGGCCTTATTATTGGTTCTTTGAAACTTTTTCTTAGTTGAAGTCTCTCTGTTTCTCTCTCTCTTTGCCTTTCCTCTAGTATTGGGAATTGAACTCAGAGCCTTCACACTGAGCCACCCCTACTGCCTTTTCTTTTTTCTTTTTGTTGGTACTGGGGATTGAACTCAGAACCTTGCACTTACGAGGCAGGTGTGGTGCCACTGAGCTAAATCCCTGACACCCCCTACCTTTTTTTATGAGATAGTCTTGCACAATTGCCCAGGCTGGCCTCTGACTTGCAGTCTCCCTGCTTCAGCTTATCAAGTAGATGAGATAATAGGCATGTGTGATTGTGCTCAGCTCTCTAGCCTTTTTAAAATTTAGTTTTGAAAGCCGGGCATGGTGGCGCATGCCTGTAATCCCAGCACTCGGGAGGTTGAGGCAGGAGGATCTCTGTGAGTTTGAGACCAGCCTGGGCTACATAGTGAGTTCCAGGTCAGTCTCAACTACATAGTGAGACCCCTGTCTCAAAAAAACAACGAGAAAAAATTATTTTTGAAAGGGCTGGGGATTTAGTTCAATAGCACCGTGCCTGCCTTACAAACACAAGGTCTTGAGCTCTATCCCTGGTATTTCCCCGCCAAAATTATTTTTGAAGAAAGTCTCAGAAAATTGTTCAGGCTGGACTTGAACTTGTGATCCTCCTGCAAGCCTTCTGAGTAGCTATGATAACAGACATGTGCCATCATGCCTGGCTATCCCCAGCCATTTGAAGGCACTTTTTTTTTTTTGGTACTGGGGATCAAACTGGGGTCCTTGTGCTTTCGAGGCAGGTGGCAGAACCACTGAGCTAAATCCCCAGCCCTGAAGGCACTTTTTACCCCTTGTATTCCTGGCCAAGTAATCTGGAAAGAGTCACTTCCACCGGACAGAGTACAAAAGTTTGAGGTGGGGGCAGGGTGAGGAACTGGGGAATCTTTGATTGCTAGAGTGACTGCAGAAGCCTGGAGGACAGGTGGATGATGGCTTATGCCTGGTCCTTGAGATGTGGGGGAGTTTGTACAGATCAGGGTCTGGCAGTTGCCCCAGTCTGGAGCCATAGTTTCTGCAAGTTTCTCTGGGCTCAGGTTTCCCTTGGAGCCCAATCACTGGCCACGTTGTTCAGAACTTCCTACCCCCAACCTATTCCTGAGGCCACCTCTAAAGAGCTGCAGAAGAATGACCTTTCCTTTGAATGTGAACTTGGCAAGGTAGCTTGGTACAGAATTCTCTGGTGATTGTCCTGGAAGAACAGGTGTCACCAGAAAACTCCAGGGGCCTTCCAGAGTCCTTCTTCCTGGCCTGAGTTGGGTGCTCAGCTGGGCTTCTGCAACTCCAGTCTGCTTCCTGGAACTTTTCCTCTGGTAGGCCAAGTGTTTGCACAAAATTCTGAGCCTGTTTTCAGCTGCAAGGATGTGTTTGTGACCAGAGTCTGGGCGCAAGCTGGCGGCCAATACGCCTCTGCCTGCTGCTTAGAGACCCATTGTATGTGTAGATCTTATGCCAGGGCCAGCCTGGGCCTTGGAAACCAGGCCTGGGAGAAGAGGGAGGGATTACCATGGAAAATGCCTTTCTCTTTTTCCTTGTCTGGTGTGGTTGGATGTACACAGTGGCAATAGTGAGTCTACTATACATTAAAAAAATAATACTAAAAGGCAATAAAAACCAATAAAGTAAAATTTTAGTGCAATGTACAAAGTAGGGATGGTAGATCCCATGCAGAGACCATCCCCTCACCTCCACCATTGAACCCAGAACCTTACACATGCTAGACAAGTGCTTTGCCACTGAGCTCCATCCCAGCTATGTGCTGAGCTACATCCCTAGCCCAGAAGACTGCAAATTTTTGAGGCCAGCTTGGGCAGCTTAGTGAATTTCCTTTTTTGTTTTGGTTCTGGGGATCACACTCAGGCCCTTGCACTTGCAAGGTAGGCGTCGGAACCACTGAGCCAAACCCCTGGCCCTCTCTCTGTCTCTCTTTTTTTTTTTTCTTCAAAAGACGAGATCTATGTAGTTCAGGCTGGCCTTGGACTCACTATGTAGCCTAGGCTGGCCTCAAATTCATGGCCATCCTCCTGTCTCAGTCTTCTGAGTGCTGGGATTAGAGGAATGCACTACCACATAGCAACTCAGTGAGATCTTGTCTCAAATAAAATTTTAAAAATGGGCTAGGGATGTAGCTCAGTGACAGAGCACTTGTCTAGCATGCATAAAGCTCTGGGTTTAATTGCCAGTACAACAGCAAAAATAATGCCAAGGCCAGTGCCCATAGTAGGTACTTCATTCATGAGACAATGCATTTTAAGTGTCTTCTGCATGGTAAGCCTTCAATAAATCCCAGTCCCATTATCACGATTATTGTTTTCTGCAGTAAACCCGAAGCTCCTCCTCCACCTCAGTAGTAGAGATTGAACCTATGGCCTCAAATATATTGGGTAAGTGCTCTGCCCCAGAGCCTCATCCCCACCCTATAGGAATTTGTCTCTGACCTTCCAGGCCTGGTGCTCGCCATAGATCTTCATGAGTGTTTAGGTTTCAGCAAGATACATTCTTTGACCCTTCTTTCCCTTAAATGTTACACTTACAGTTGGCTTTCCTAAATGTTATAGAAGAGGCTCAGAGCACCTGTTGGGCTTGACTGACTCCTGAACTTTTGGTTATGAGTCCTTGGAACTCTTGAGACCTGCCCTGCCAGGTCCTCCCCCCGGCAGATGGACACTGCCAGGTGTTCTCCTGTGTCTTGGCTCCCTGCATTACCGGCTTCAAAAGTGGGATGCAGCTAATTTGGGCCGCATTCAGTTGGGCTGAGTGTGCTGTGCCCCTCAAGGCACCACAGGACTTCTGTCGCAGGAACGGGCAGGAGGGGAGCCCCTAGTCAGGTCTCTCATTACTTCGTTCTGTTCTGACCATTGTTCACAAGGAAGCATTTATTTGGCTGCATTCGCACATAACTCTGGGCCACGTGACTTTCCACAGACAAAACTTGGCCTATTCCAGCCAGCCCTGGCCTGATCCTAGTCCTTGATTAAAATGCCTGTGGCCTAAGGAGGCAGGCTCTGTCCCTGATTAGCTGTGCGACCCAGGCTCCTGTTGGAGGAAGGGGAAACGATGATAATAATCATACCGCTCATTATCGAGCACCTCCGATGTGTGCGGCACCCTGCTAAGTGCCTTCACTGTTATAGTTCACTGAATCCTCAGTGCTACTCCTATGAATTAGGCACATTCTTCATCCATTACATAGAAGAGAACATTGGAAGAGAGAGGTGAAGTTACTTGCCCATGGTCACCTAGTGACAGAAGTCGAATCTTAGATCTTTGAGGAGTCAGGGCACAAGATCTTTTTTATAAAAAGGTTCTTAAATATTTATAGTGCACTGCAAGTCATGTTACCCCTCTGAGGCTCATTTTGTCTAGCCATTAAACAAGGATTTCAATCCATCTCATTGGACTGGTGAAATTAGGTGAAGGTGTGTGAGTGTTGAACTGGGTGCTTGGCATATAGTAAACACTGTTTTTGGTACCGGGGATCAAATTCGGGACCTTGCGCTTTCGAGACAGGCGATGGCACCACTGAGCTAAATCCCTGGCCCAGTAAACACTAAGTGCTTCTTTCTGTGTTACTAAGATACTAGAACTCTGAAACGAGGCTTCCTGATTTGATAAGGCCTTTCCTTATCTCTGAATCTTGGTTTAGATAGTTGGAAGGTGATAGTATATTTTTCAAAAAAAAAAAAATCAACTAGATTTGGGCCGGGGATTTAGCTCAGCAGTCTAGTGGCCTACCTTGCAAGCGCAAGGACCCGAGTTCAATCCCTGGTACCAAAAAAAAAAAAAAAAAAAAAAAAAAAAAAAAAAAAAATCAACTAGATTTATAAAAAATTACAAAGTAATACATGCTCATTTAAAAAACCCAGAAGAGTAAGAAGTGATCATCCCATAGAGATAAACACTGTTGATAGGGCCAGGGATTTAGTTCAGTGGTTTTGTCACCTGCTTCCCAAGTGCAAGGTCCCAAATTCAATCCCTGGTACCAAAAAAACAAAAAAACCAACCAAACCATTGAGCTAAATCCCTGGCCCTGTTGATATTTTTTGTACACTTTCAGAAATTTTTCATGATGTTTCCTTTTTCTTTTTACTTTTTTTTGTTATTGTTTAGTTGCTTTTTTGTTTTTGTGTTTTTCTATTCTTTTTTGAGACAGGGTCTCGCCCAGGCTGGTCTCGAACTCACAGTGATCCTCCAGCTGCAGTCTCCCAAGTACTGTGATTACAGGCGTGCGCCACCACACCTGCAAGGTTTCTATGTAGTCCATGTTGGCCTTCAACTCACTATGTAGCCCAGGCTGACCTTGAATTTTTCTTTTTCTTTGGTATCGGGGATCGAACTTGGGACCTTGTGCTTGCGAGCCCGGCTGCGGAACCACTGAGCTAAATCCCTGGTCCTGACCTTGAATTTGTGATCCTCCTCTTCAGCCACCTGGGTGCTGGGTTTACATAAAGGCATATGACACCACACACAGCTCCTGTGTTTGTCTTTTTATCACTTATCTAACTTTTTTTTTTTGAGACAGGATCTTGCTATGTAGCTCAGGCTGGCCTTAAACTTACTGTGTATCCCAGGCTGACTCGAACTCATGCCTCAGCCTGCCAAGTGCTAGGATTATAGGCATGCACCCCCATGTCCTGCTTCATTTTTTTTTTTAATAGTACTGGGGAATGGGCCGGGGATGTGGCTCAGTGTCACTGTGCCTGCCTGGCAAGTGCAAGGTATTCCTGGTACCACAAAAAAAGCAAAAAAGAAAAAGTATAGTTCTGGGGATTGAGCGCAGGGCCTCACACATGTTAGGCAAGCACTATACCACTGAGCTACAGCCCTCGCTTTCCTTGAAATTTTGAGATAGGGTCTCATTAAATTCCCCAGGCTGTCCTTGAATTTATGATGCTCCTGCCTTAGCCTCCTGAGCTGGTCTTACAGGTGTGTGCCACTGGGCCTGTAGTACTTTATTTTATTTTTTTGGTAGTGGGGATCGAACTTAGGTCCTTGTGCTTGCGAGGCATAGTACTTTATTATTATTATTTTTTGTACCAGGAATTAAATTGAGGACCTTGTATTGCTAGGCAGGCACTGTGTTGCTGAGCTACATCCCTGGTCTGGCTGATACTTTTTTTTTTTTTTTTTTGGTGTTTTGAGACAGGGTTTCACTATGTAGTTGAGACTGACCTGGAAGTCACTATGTATCCCAGGCTGGTCTCGAACTCACAGCGATCCTCCTGCCTCAACCTCCCAAGTGCTGGGACTACAGGCATGTGCCACCACGCCTGGCCATGGCTGATACTTTTTAATGATCGTATATCCCATTTTTGGATTATTCATTTAGCAAATATTTACTGAGCCCTGCTCTGGGCCAGGACTTCATATGGACATTAAGAATGTGTGATCTGTGCCATTTAAGAAATGCATTTTTGGGCCAGGTATTTAGCTCAGTGGTTCTACCACCTGCCTCGCAAGTGCAAGAACCCAAGTTGGATCCCCGGTACCAGCAAAAAAAAAAAGAAAGAAAGAAAAAAAGAAAATTTTTTTTTTTTTTTTTTTTGCAATCCCTGCTCATGGGCATTCATGTTGTCCCTGGCCTCCTGTACCATAGATAATGGTACTATGGCCTTTCTGTATACCTGAGAACATATGTCTGAATTGTAGTTTTTGTAAGGGGCCAAAGGATTTAGGCTCTTTTTCTTTCTTTCTTTCTTTTGGTACTGGAGATTGAATCTAGGGCCCTTGTGCTGAAAACTATACCCCTAACCTTTTTTTTTTTTTTTTTTTTTTTTTTTTATGGGTTTTGAACTTGGGTCCTTGCACTTGCAAGGCAGACGAAGGAACCACTGAGCTAACCGCCCCCCCCGGCCCCTCCAACCCTTTTTATTTAGAAACCCACTCTCCCAAAGTTGCCCAGGCTAGCCTTAAAGAATTTGTGATCCTCCTGCTTCAGCCCACCAGAGTCCTGGGATTCCAGGCATGCAATGCTATACCTGGGTGCCTTCAGGATTTTTTGTTTGTTTGTTTGTTTGTTTTTTGAGACAGGGTCTCACTATGTAGTTGAGACTGACCTAGAACTCATGATGTAGCCCAGGCTGGTCTCCTGCCTCAGCCTCCCGAGTTCTAGGATTACAGGCGTGCGCCACCTGTCTGGTACCTTTAGGATCTTGGTAGGTGTTATCCAGCCCTATTCTACTCCTGGGTGTGATAAAATGAGTTGTTTTTGTTTTTGTTTTTGTTTTTTGCTGTACCAGGTCTCAAACTCAGGACCTTGTGCTTGCAAGGCAGGCACAGTGCCACTGAACTAAATCCCTGGCCCTAAAGTGAGATTTTTGTCCCCAAGGTGTGGTAGCCTGGGCTTTGTTGGCCAGCCCTGCTACTGGGTCTGGCAGCATTCAGAGACTATTTTTAGTCCAGTCTTGGTAGACCAGTAACCTCTTAAAGGTCATCCCTTCCAAAGCCTGTTGGTATCCCAAATCTTTTCCATAGCAAACAGGTTAGGTAGGTGAGCAGCCCGAACATGAGTCCTCACAATGACAGAACTAGTATGTCAGTGCCCATTACATAAGCAAAGGAACCGAGACTCAGAGTCCTGGGACTTTCCAAGTCCACAAGGCTAGTGACAGGACCTGGACTCAAGTCCTTGTTATCTCTCCTCAAATCCTGTGCTCACCTCCTTACACTATCAGGCTAACAGCAGTAGAAGTAATAATCACACCACTGTCTGTGGAAGGCTTATCTTCTTTTTTTCTCCTTTGGTACCGGGGATCAAACTCAAGACTTTGCACTTGCAAGGAAGAAATGGTGCCACTGAGCTAAATCCCTGGCCTGGAAGGCTTATCTTCTATCAAACAGGAAAAAGTGTTTTCCTAGTATTGAATTTTTCAGTACCCTGTGAGGCAGATGAATTTTACTTCTATTTTTAAAATGAGGAATTAGAAGCTCACGGAGGTCATGTCACTTGGAGAAGGCCATGGAGCAAGGACATTAAACCAAGTCTGCCTCACTTTAGAACCCACAGTCATTTTCTCACTCCAGGCTGAAAATCCCCAGGATTTTCATTATCTACTCATTTAACAAATCTGTAAGCACTGCACCTCTGAACTATACTCCCAGCCCAATCATTGAACACATTTCTTATTTATTCACTGATTACCTGGTATATGTCAGGTACTACTCTAGCAACTGGGTGTACACTGGCAAACAGAGAACAGTTACCTGTGCTCAGAGAACTGACATTTGGGTTGGGGTAGAGAGGCCCTAGACTAGCAATGAGAATGCCTGGATCATGTCATTTTAAGTAAGTGACCATCCGCTGAGCAGGCAAGGAACAGTTTGAACTTAGCAGAAAGGCTTCCCCACAGCCAAGACTTGAAGCCAGGATATCCAGTCACTAATATTTATGGAGTATCGGGATGAATTCTGGTGGGACTGCCTTGAGCCAAGATAGATGATGTGTTCCCTCTGCTCAGTAATGCATGTGAGAGCCCTGTACTGCCTGGTTGTACTGGGCCTGGTGAGTGATCCTGCCTTGTCTCTGTGCTTGGGTTTCTAGTGGAATCTCCTCCTGGCTTCCCACCTTGGCAGAGCTACAGTCCTTGGGAATTAGGGCCTGTGTTTGTCTGCCCCAGGTTCCCTAAGGAGGAAGAAGGGCCTGTGTCTCTGTGTAAGCCTTACCAGGTTCCTGGACCAGGGCTTGGCTGGGGAGAATGTGGATCCTGGCTGTGCCTATCTTTGTACACTCGAGTCTTGGCCACAGGCCATAGTCTGCTACTCTTAAGGTCACAGCCTGTGGATAGCCCAGCCCCACCCTGCCTGGTCCAGCAACTCAGGCAAAAATCAGAGCAGGGAGGAGGCTTCAGACCTGGGCTATTTAAGGCCATACTCTGGGGCCCCCACCCTCTCTGTGGGAGAGGCCACTTGGCTTGTGAAATCCAAGCCGTTTCTGTCAGCAGCTGTACGGTATGCTGTCCATTTATAGCATGTTCCTGTGGGAAAGGAGAGGGAGGACCTGGTTCTGGTGAGCAGGGACTCTGGCAGTTTCTCTGGCTTCAAAGATGACAAATGTTTGTTTGCTGAATATGTAGCACATGAGACTCCTGCTGGATTCTGGGAACATAGAGATAAGTGAAAACCTTCACAGTTCTTCGCCTGCTAGGTAGGGCATTAACCTCACAGTTGATCACTGTCAGGTAGTAGGGCCTAGGGGCCTATGGAAGTGATTGGTGGGACAGACAGAGATTGGGCTTCCTGAGCCCCCTGGCCTGTGGTAGCTTCTCTTCATCTTCCTTGTTGTTGTTTTCTTAAAAAAAATTTTTTTTTTTGAGCATTAGGGATTGAACCTAGAGTCTCTGGCTTGCTAGGCAAGTGCTCTGACACTGAGGTACATCCCTAACTCCTTTTATTTTTTATTTTGAGACACAGTCTTGCTGTTACCTAGGCTGGCCTTGAACTTGCAGTCTTCTTGTCTTGTCCCCAGAGTAGCTGGGACAGCTCCTTCTTCTTATTGCTCAACGAGCTTGTCCTGTCCTGGTGCTCATTTCTGCATTTATACAACACTGACTTGGGTGAGACTCTTCTAGTTTCCATCCCTTAGAAATTCCCAGGCTGCAGAGGGAGGCAACCTTGACACTCAGAATCAAACCACGTTCTAGGAAGTGGAAGCAAGGGAGGCTGAAAGGAAAGAAACATCTATTTTTTATTAGTGCATATTAGATATACAGATTAATGGTTTTCTTTTTCTTTTCTTTTTTTTGGTACCGGGATTGAACTTGGGACTTGTGCTTGTGAGCGAGGCAGGTGGTGGGACCACTGAGCTAAATCCCTGGCCCTAATGGTTTTCATTTTGGCAGATTTGTACATGCATACGACATACTTAGATCATTTCCACCACCTCCTTCATCCTTGCTTCCTCCTTGTTTCTACTTTCATAAGAACACCCCCTCCAGGAGGAGGGTCACTTTCAAGACAGGTGTGGTGCCGCTGAGCTAAATCCCCAGCCCCTTTTCCTGTTATTTTGAGACAGCTATGCAGTTCAGGTTGACCTTGAACTCATCATGAACCCAAACTGGCCTTGAACTCGTGGTGATCCTCTATCAGCCTTCTGAGAGCTAGGATTACAGGCATGTGCCACCAGACCCAGCAAGAACCATTTGGTTTTGTTTGTTTGTTTGTTTTTTGTACCGGGATCGAACTTCCAGCCCTTGGCAGGTGCCAGAACCACTGAGCTAAATCCCCAGCCCAAGAACCATCTGTTTTTTTGAGTCCCTAATGTGTACCACATGTTTTTTGTTTTGTTTTATTTTATTTTTGGTACTGGGGTTTGAACTCAAGACCTTGAACTTGCGAGGCGGCAGCACCACTGAGCTAAATCCCCAGCCCTTTACAATGTTTTAATATCATCTCATTTAATCGTGACATCTCTGTGAGGTAGACATAATCACTCCTCTTTTATTGACAAGTAGATTGAGGCCAAGAGAGGTGAATTGCCTTGTCCATTGTCACACAGCTAGACAGTGCTGGACATGGAGATCAAATCCAAGAATACCCAACTTCAGACCATGTACAAGGGCTGCATTTTCAAAGGCATGGCAGTTTGGGAGCTCACACAGCTTCTGAGAGCTGGCACTAGTTAGTAGGATTGGACTAGAGGGTGAGATTAGGGATGTGCTAGGCCAAGAAGCCAGAGAGTTAGGTAGGGCTCCTGTCCTAGAGGGCCTTAAAGTTGCATGAAGGGTATAGGGCAGACAGAGCAGGAGTTTGAGCAGGGGAGGAATTTGAGATGCTATCTCAAAAAACAAGAAAATCATCAATAACAAAAAACCAAAGCAAAACAAACCCCCCCAATTTAAAAATTTTAATTGACACATAATGTATTTATTTATGAGGCGTAGTATGATTTTTTTTTTTTTGCATACCGGTCCTTGGGCTTGCAAGGCAGGCGATGAAACCACTGAGCTAAATCCCCAGCCCAGGATATTTTAATACATGCATACAATGGGCAGTGATAAAATCAAAGTAATTTGTACAGTATATCCCATTTATCTCAAATATTTATCATTTCTTTGTGCTGAGAATGTTCAGTCTTCTTGCTATTTTGAAATATACAACAAATAGCTGGGCATGGTAATGCAAGCCTATAATCCCAGCACTAGTGAGGCTGAAACAGGAGGATCACTGTGAGTTTGATGCCATCCGGTGCTACATAGTGAGTTCAAGGCTAGGCTAGATTACATAGAGACAAAAAGAGAGAGGAAAAAAAAGATAGAAATTACTGTTCCTGGGCACATCGTTGCATACTGAGAGGCTGAGGCAGGAGGATCACAAGTTTGAGCCTAGCTTGGGCAACATAGCAACTTGGTGAGTTCCTGTCTTAAAATAAAAAATTAAAAGGAGCTTAGGATGTAGTTCAGTGGGAAAACCCTAGGTTTAATCCCCAGAACTGGAAAAAGAAAATATTAACTATAGTCACCTGCCTGTACTATAGAGCACTAGAACTCAATCCTATCTAACTGTAATTTTGTACCTGTAAGCAACCTCACCCTATCCTCCTCAAAGAAGTTCAGGGATGGGATTTAGCTCAGTGGTTCTGCTGCCTGCCTTGCAAGTGCAATGACCTGAGTTTGATCCTGGGTCCCAAAATCAAAACAAAAGATACAGTTTTCTTTCCCTTGATAAATTCTTCCTACTCTTTTTTTTCCTCATTGAGTTTATTGGTATATTTTAGGTATAAGTACAGTTACATTCATTATTGGGATCTTGTACCTTTACATGACAGGTCTTGGTTCTCATTTTTTCCCCTTGTCCCTGCTCTCCCTTCAATTTTTCCTACTCTTAAAAAAAAAAAGAAGTGCAAATTTTGATCAAAATATGTTACTTCTAGGACATCTTGGAGCAGCATGACTTCAGGGTAGATTAATTTAGGGGCTCATGGTATCATTGGAGACCAGATGTGTCCATCTTTCTGCTTCCCGATCCTTGAACCTTTGAGTGAAAATGTGGCTACCATTGATCTAGGACCAAATTCCCTCCCAGAAACTTGGAAAGATTTCAAGAGGAAACCTTGAGGTTTCTCACCTAGAGGAGAGAAGAAAGGAGAGTGGTTTCTCTCACCTATCATTGGCCCAAATTGTATCATATGCCCCTTTCTTAACCTATCACAAGCAAGAGGATTGGAATTATCATAATTAGCTTTGACTAATCATGATTCTCCTAGGTTGGGAAGAAACTGAGCCTCTAGGGATCAGGGTTCTGTTAGCAAAAGAAAAGTGTCTGTCAGGTAGGCTGGACAAGTACCAACTCCATTACCCTTTGAAGCATAATTTAATAGTCAGTCTTGGATAAATCACTACTGTGATCCAATAGCTATTTTTAATTCTGGTCCCTAAACTTTAGAATGAGCTTCTTTCTCCAAACCCCTACCCACAAAACAGACAAATCCAAACTTACCCTTGCTTTCAGTATAACTTCTCTTCCAATCCCAAAAGGGTTTGTAACTCCCTCTCTTCTTCACTCCTATTTGCCTTGAATCGTGTCTGAACCTTAGATAAGAATAGCTTCTTATCTTTTTTTCCCAGGGAACAGTGCCAAGAATGGCCTCCAGAGCCCTTGCTTGGCTGTGTACTCACAGACAGGGCATGCTGGCTGGGCCTTGAGTGCCACCGTCAGATAGCCAGCTAACCAGACGGCCAGGGCAGCAGGTGTGGTACATAGGAAAAGGGGGAGGTAGCTCTCACTAGCAACTCTCAGGCATTGCTGTAGAGCAGCAGTGTCACATGATTGGAGAGAGACCAGTGTTTAACCAGTCTTCTAACCATCTTTTTCTAACTAGTATCTTCCTAGCTCGTATTAGAGATGAGTCTGCTGCTTATCAGAATTCAGAATAGCCCAGATGCCAGGGTAGTGTGGCAGACATTATTAGAAGCATTTTCCCTTTTATTTATTTTGTGTTTTTTTTGAGACAGGGTTTCACTATGTAGTTGAGACTGACCTGGAACTCACTATGTAGCCCAGGCTGGTCTTGAACTCACAGTGATCCTCCTGCCTCAGCCTCCTGAGTGCTGGGATTACAGGTGTGTGCTACCACACCTGGCAGCATTTTCCCTTCTTGCTAATAAAAGCTGTTTTATCCAGGTGTGTTGGTCACACCTATATTCTCAGCACTTGGTAGGCTGAGGCAGGAGAATGAGTTCAAGGCCATCCTGAGCTACATAGGGAGCCCTGTCTCAAAAAAAAAAAAAAAGGGGATTTAGCTCAGTCGTTCGGTGGCCTGCCTTGCAAGCACAAGGACCTGAGTTCAATCCCTGATACCAAAAAAAAAAAAAGGGGGGTGAAAATAAGCATAGTCTCAGAGACCAAACTGTGATTGGTCTAATTCATGACCATTCCCTTACTGATGACAGGGCTAACAGAGGACACACAGCCCAGTTCTGGCCAATGAGATAAAGGGAAGCATCTACTGGGAACTTCATGGGAGTATTTATTTCTCTTATAACAGCAAGGTGTGAGGAGACTGCCCTTTTTTCTTCCTGTCTCTTCCTTTCCTGCCTTGGTTTTGTTATGTAAGAAATGATTCCCTTGACCTGCTGCAGTCATCCTGTGGTCAGGATGGAAAGGCCAAGAGAAAGGCCAAGGGTCCTTCTCAGAATTCAGAAGCCTCTGAACCACTCTTTTTTTTTGGTTTTTTGAGACAGGGCTCACTATGTAGTTGAGACTGACCTGGAACTCCCTATGTAGCCCAGGCTGGTCTTGAACTCACAGCGATCCTCCTGCCTCAGCCTCCTGAGTGCTGGGATTACAGGCGTGCGCCACAATGCCCGGCTTTCTGAACCACTCTTGAATTGCTTTCCTTCAGACTTTTTTTTAAGTGAAATCATAAATATCTTCATCATTTAAGGCATTGTTATTATATATTATTATTTGTTATTATTTGCAGCTAAGCCTAATTGACTTAGCAAGAAAGACCAAAGTAGCCAGGTGTGGTGGTGCATGCCTATAATCCCCGTACATGGGAGGCTGAGTCAGGAGATTGTTGGTTCAAGGCCAGCCTGGGTTACATAGTCCAAGGTCAGCCTGAACTACATAGCAAGACTCTGTCTCGAAAAACAAAATGAGAAACAAAAACGCAAAGTGCTATATTACCAGTCATCTTTGATTAAATTTTTTTTTTTTTTGGTATGGGGATTGAACTGGGGACCTTGCACTTGCGAGGCAGGCAACACCACCGCTGAGCTAAATCCCCAGCCCACTTGATTGATTTGTAATAGCTGCCAGGTAGAACTTCATGCTTAATC
Organism: Fukomys damarensis; assembly: GCF_012274545.1. Lineage (NCBI taxonomy): Eukaryota > Metazoa > Chordata > Mammalia > Rodentia > Bathyergidae > Fukomys > Fukomys damarensis. Next base: position 25,162,532 of record NW_022900934.1, read on the forward strand.
AGTGATGCCTTCCACAAGAAAGGAATAAAGAATTGGTGGCACAAGTGTCGTGTGTTTACCATCCCAGTCCCAGGGTCCAAAACCTTGTACATAATAGGTGCTTAAGAAAACTGGCTTGTCCCTAAATTTCTACTCCCACCAAGCTCTTCCCAGATCAGCCTGTCCATCACGTTGCCTTTTGCTTCCAGCTCCCGTTATAGGGAGATCTTTTCTAGAGATATTTTGTTTTTTTGTAGCCCAGATTTGCCTTGAACTCACAACTCTCCTGCTTCAGCCTCCTAAGTGCTAGTATTTTTAAAAATTTTTTATTTATTTTTTTGTACCGGGGATCAAACTCAGGTCCTTGCACTTGCGGGGCAGGTGATAGGACCACTGAGCTAAATCCTGAGCCCTGCCTCCTAAGTGCTAGGATTGGAGATCTCCTTTTCTAGAAAGGCATCACTGGAGCCGTCATTGAGGTTATTTTAGTTATAAATATTAGAACCCTAGTTGGATTTGCAACCTGACTTTCTGAAGGACAAAATCAGAAATGGAAATATTAGCAAATGCCTGGCAGACCTTCCTGTCTCTCACCATGTGTCCCCAGCGTCCTTTTCTGCAGACTTTCACCTCCTCTGTCCTCACAGCAGAAGGTGGCTGATCCTGTGCAGAATCCCTTCCAGTCCCAGCCTGAGCAGTCTCATGGGGCTCAGGTGTCCACTCTGGCCCAGGAGGGCAGGATCACACGTCAGAACAGCACTTTCTGGGTCAGCTGGGTAGAGAAGTAGATCTGGGCTGATAGTCTAGAAGTATTCTGTCCAGTGTGGGTGCCATTAGCTCTGTGAAAATTATTTGAAATTAATTTTAAGTTAACTGAAATTAAATGGGCCCGGGCATTTAGCTCAGTGGTTCTGGCGCCTGCCTCCCAAGTACAAGGACCTGAGTTTGATCCCCAGTACCAAAAAATAAATAAATAAATAAATAAAATTTAAACTTTAACTTATTCATACCACTCTCATTTTTAAGTGCTCAGTGGCTACTGCTTATATTGAACAATATATAAATAGGAATTTTCCATGATCATAGAAGATTCTGTTGGAAAATGCTGCTCTAGAAGGTATCCACTACACTCACTCAGTGATAATTGGTCCAACCCCATAGGGCCCGTGGGCACCTGTATGGACTAAGGTACAAACTTGCTGCTGTAACAAAGAAACACAAAAATGGTTATGCCTTAGCCTTAAATATAAAAGTCTTTTGCTCTCTCTTTTCTTTTTTCTTTTTGAGACAGGGACAGGGTCTCACTATGTAGTTGAGACTGACCTGGAACTCACTTTGTAGCCCAGGCTGGTCTCAAACTCACAGCCATCCTCCTGCCTCAGCCTCCTGAGTACTGGGATTAAAGGCATGCACCACCACGCCCGGTGTCTTTTGCTCTCTTAAGTAACAGTTCAAGTCTGATAAGGCACCTCTGGGAAAAGTTTTCAATTAGCAATAATCGCGCCTTGGATAAACCTCTTTGGCTACGATACTGCCACTGCGCAAAGACAGATAAGGCACCTCTGAAATGTCAGCATCTGTTCATCTCTATTTGGTTGGTTGGACTCCCTCAGAGTATGGCTTTTGTTTGCATGGTCAGGATGGTGCCCCACCAGTCTGATTTCCAAGCAGTGAAAGAGAAGGACACACCCCTTCTTCAGTGGGCAAAGCCAGGGACCTGCATACATCCTTTCTGCTCCTATCCTTTTGGCCAGATTTAGTCACATGGTACTCAGACCTGCAAGGAGCCTGGAAACCGAAGTCTCTAGTTGAGAGATTATCACTTCTATTGGAGGACAGTGGGCAGCGTCTGCCATAGGACTGTCTCATTCAACTCCTCTTTGCAGATGTGAATGAAGAGAAAGAACAGTGGTTGATCAGTCATATGTCCTGGTTCCCATCTCAGAGCTTCTTCCCTTCCTTGTAGCTGTTGTCTGTTCTCTTTAAGCAGCCATCCTGAAAGTCCAAACACTTCCACATACTTGTCTAGAATTTAGTTCCTCAGCCCCACCTTGCTGCAGAGGAGGCTGGGAAGTACAATTTGTCTTCTGGGCAGCCGTGTGTCCATGAACCAGGGGGAGGGTGGATGAATATTGGTAGGCATCAAGTGTTTCCTACCATACTGCCATGCCAGAGTCTTTATTTTAGGGTAACATGGTGACACTGGACCTAAATTAAACTCTTTTGTTTCATTTTGGTACTGGGGATGGAGCTCAGGACCTTGGGCTTGCGAGGCAGGTGGCAGCACCGCTGAGCCAAACCCCCGGCCCTAAACTCTTAGTTAACTAGTGACAACCATGCTACACAGTGTTAACTGCTGACCTCTTTCTCGACCAGTCAAGTACATGAAGGAAGTCTCACCGTATTTCAAGAACTCTGCCAGCGGGACCTCAGTCAGCTGGGACTCACCTCCTACTTCACCCCTTCAGCGGCAGCCTTCCTCCCCTGGCCCACAATCCCGCCACCTCAGCGAGGCCAAGCACGTGCCCTTGAAGATGGCATATGTCTCGAGGAGGTGCACCCCCGCTGACCCGGAGCCCAGGTGAGGCAGTGGGGGTGTGTGCGTGCTGCACAGACACTCAGGTGCCCTGGTGTTAGGCTGTGGGACCAAAGGAAAGATGCCTGTATGGCACAGTGCCAGCACATAGTAGGTGCTTAAGAAACAGGCTGAATGGATGCATGAGTGAAGTTACAGGATGATGATGGGCCTTGCTGCTCACTTCTGCTCACTTGGTTTAGGGAGGAGCCCTGGGTTCTAGTCCTGGTTCTGGAACTAGTCCCTTTTCCTCATTGACCTTGTCACTCTTAAGGTTGCGGGATTCACTTATCCCCTCACGCCGACCTGGTGGAGGTTTTGAGGTCTGGTAACGTTTGCATCAGGGACATGGAAGATTGCTATCCTTCTCATTTGAACAGCCTTTAACAGTTCATTAATGCCCATGATGAATGTAATCCTTATGTACTGCAAACATGTATGAATAAAAATAACAATTTGAGGGCCGGGGATTTAGCTCAGTGGTTCGGTGGCCTGCCTCACAAGTGCAAGGACCTGAGTTCAATCCCCGGTACCAAAAAAAAAAAAAAAACAATTTGCAGGTGGGAGATTTAGCACAGTGGTTCCGCCTCCTGCCTCATAAGCATAAGGACCCAAGGTCGATCCCCAGTACCAAAAAAAAAAAAAAAAATTGAAAGGAAACCTCCTCAGTTCACTGAATATAAGGTCAGTATCAGCAAACATTTAGTGAGCACTAACTGTGTATCTAGTGCAGGTCAAGTGGTTCCCATGCACTTTTTTTTTGGTTTTTTGAGACAGGGTCTCAGTATGTAGTTGACCCAGAACTCACTATGTAGCCCAGGCTGGTCTCGAACTCACAGCGATCCTCCTGCCTCAGCCTCCCAAGTGCTGGGATTATAGGTGTGCGTCACCACGCCAAGCCTCCCATGCACAATTTCATTTAACTCTCACGGTGGCCCTAAGAACAAAGTCCTATTTTTTTGTTTTTGGTACCAGGGATCAAACTCGGGCCCTTGCGCTTGCAAGGCAGGTGGTGAAACCACTGAGCTAAATCCCTGGCCTGCAAAGTCCTATTTTTCATTCCCATTTTATAGATGAGAACAGAGAGGAATAACACAGAAAGGGTGGCACTTGCCTCGTTCCGGGTGCTTTCTCCGCTTGAGAAGCTGCAGATACTGAGTGATGGTGGCAGCTGAGTGGAATCTGAGTTGGCCAAGGAGGGTATGTGGTGTGGGGTGGTGTGTATGTGGTGTGTGCGTAAGAAGGTCGTGCTTGGGTCCTGGTTCCAGCCTCCCTTCAGTGCCAGGCTAGTGTTCAACACTGACCAGGCGGACTAGTGGAGGACAGCATCTGCACCTCCTGCCTTCCTTGATGCCACGCCCCCGCCTGCCCCATGCGGAGAGGACTGGTGATTTGCACTCCGGCTGAGACCGGAGGATCGTGAGTTCGAGGCCAGCCTGAACCACATATTATTGATAGCCTGTCTCCAAAGAAAAAATGCCATTTGTGGTAGTGTACTCCTGCAGCTGTGACACTTAGGGAGGCTGAGGCTGGAGGATCTCAATTTTGAGATCTCATTTAGTGAGACCCTGTCTCAAAATAAAAAAGGGCTGGGGATGTGGCTCTTGGTGTTAGAGCACTCCTGGGTTTGCTCTTCAGTCCAGTACTGGAAAAAAAAAACCCAAAAAACAGAAAACTTGTGCTTCACTCACGAGTGTTCGTTCCACTGAAGTGGTCTTCGTGTCGGGTGAAGATGAGGAGGTGTCAGTCCTTCCGGAGACTCACAGAACTTTAAGGTCCCCAGCTTGGTCCCGGACATCACTCAAAACGTGTGTGTGTTTCTGTGTGAGTGCACGTGTACATGCTGTGTCCCTGTGGCCACATTTTATTTGTTGAATCAAATCGTAAGGTCAGAGAGAGGAGAAATGAACTTTACTTTTTGGTGGGAGCAGTGAAGTGTGTGTATGGGGGTGACACATTTGAAGGAGCCGTCTTTGGGCACTAACTACCACACATAGGAAAGAGTTGCCTTTCATTTGGAAGGGTCCCCTCTCCAGAGACTTCTGTGTAGCCTGGATCAGAATTGGGTCATGTAGAGGTGTAGCTCAGCGGTAGAGCACTTGCTGAGCATGTGTGAGTCTTTAAATTCCATCTCTTGCACTTTAAAAAACAAAAGTCACATGGTCAGCCCTAACTGCTAAGGGAAGCTGGGAGTTTAAGGACTTTGCTTCCTAATTCTGCAGTAGAAGAAAACAGAGGCAAAGGGCTATGAAAAGGCTTTTGTGTTGGGCATGGTCGTACATGCTTGTAATTCCAGCACTCAGGAGGCTGAGGCAGGAGGATTGCCATGAGTTCTAGGATGCCTGAACTACATAGCAAGACCCTGTTTCAAAAAAAAGTTTGGGCTGGGGATTTAGCTCAGTGGTTCCGCCACCTGCCTTGCAAGCACAAGGACCCGAGTTCAATCCCCGGTACAAAAAAAACAAAAACAAAAAAACCATCCTTCAGTTTCTGCCCCACTCCATCTAATACAGAAATGCCAAAATGCCAGGTATGGCGCTTACCCCTGTAATGGCAGCACTGGGAGGTTGAGGCAGGAAGATCACAAGTTGGAACCCAGCCTGGGCAAGGTAGGACTTAGGGAACCTGTCTCAAAATAAAAAAGGGGTGGGGAATCTGTACCTCAGTATGAAGGCAAAAGAAATGCCAAAGGGGAATGACTTCTTAATCCCCCAGAAAACATTTGGAAAAACCTTCTCGGACATTGCTCCTGCTAGTGGTTCCTTGAAACTCTCCTCCATTCTTGCCTGTGTGGTGTTTTATCTCCACCCTTCTCCCTTTCTCTCTACTTTGTTTCTTTAGCTCTTTAGTATACAGATCACCTTGACTCTCCCCGCACTCCCCCCTTTTTTTGTGAGACAGAGTCTCATGATGTAGTTTAGGCTGGCTTTGAACTCATTGTGTAGCTGGCCTGGAACTTGTGGCAATCCTCCCGCCTTAGTCTCCCAAGTGTTGGGATTGCAGACATGTACTACTATGCCCAGCTCTTTTGCTTTATGAATAGATAAAATACTTTAGTTCTGTGCAACCCAATTTTCCTTAGAAACCAAGAGGAGAGGGCAGGACAAAACTTTACACAGTGATCATTTTGGCTCCTAGCGCACGAGTTTTGAGTATATGTGTATTTGTATGCATAGCATATATGTCTGTTTGTCCTTGTCCCTTGTCTCAAGACCCTAGGAGGCCACCAAACTGGCTGGAGCCCTGGCAGTGAGCAGTGCATCTCATTCCCTCAGGGCCATCAGTTGAGCCTTCTAATGTGACAACAGATGGGGTTTCTTAGGCTAGATTCCAGCTGGGGCAGCTGCAGCTCAGTGACAGGTTCCACCCTGCCCTGTGTGTACCTGCAGGTACCTGGAGATCTGTGCGGCGGATGGCCAAGACACCCTCTTCTTGAGGGCCAAAGATGAAGCTGGTGCGAGGTCATGGGCAGGTGCCATCCATGCCCAGATCAACGCTCTGATGCCCTGGGCCAAGGACGAAGTCCAGGCGCTCCTGGCAGCCTCAGGCACAGCTGGGAGCCAGGACGTCAAGCAGATCGGCTGGCTGACTGAACAGGTGCCTGATGGGTCCCCTGCATTTCCTCCCTTGGAACTGGCCTGTCCCCAGTGCCTCTCATCACCTCACTCCCCCTGGCCCTCTGACCTCTCCCTTCCCCACTCGTCTTACTGCTGCTTTGCCTCTTGCAGCTGCCCGGTGGGGGCACAGCCCCAACGCTGGCCCTCCTGACTGAAAAGGAGCTGCTGCTCTACAGCGGTCTCCCGCAGACCCGGGAGGCCCTGAGCAGGCCCGCCCGCACTGCTCCGCTCATCGCCACCAGGTACCCAGGGGCAGGGCCCACGTCTCATCCCGATCTTGGGGGGAGATGCTCCAGATGGGCCTCTGAAGCTATGAATTCTTGCCCTATTCTGACCTCCTTAGGCTGGTCTGCAATTCCTTCCCAGGTAATCTCAAGTGAGTCTCTGTCCTCTCTGGACCTGTTTCCTCATCTGTAAAAGAGGGGCTCGATTCGGAGGCTATGAAGGCCCACCGGTCACTCATTCATTGACACCTGGTCTAGGGGACACAGCTGACCGCAACAGTCACAGCCCTCAGGGAGAACCTAGTCTGGTGGGGGAGATGGACCCAGGAACAGCCCTATAACTGCAGAAACCACTTACCTCTGCTAGGCCTAGTGGGTGGGCCTCGAGGAGGAGGTGACTTTCTAACTGGACTTTGATGGATGAGGAGATGTTGGAATGAGGGGAAGAAGAGCTCAGATAGAGCATCATGCTCAGAGGTACAGACGCATGTCCTGGGCTACGAGCGGGTACAACCCGATGTGCGGTTCACGCAGGAACTGGAGATAAACAAGACAAGGAGCTGGCAGCGCCTGATCTGGTAGATACCCTGCTTTTGGAGAAGGAACGATAGCTTTCTTTTAAGGCTAGTGGCAGTGCTGAGGGGTTCAGCAAGGGTTGTGTTTTATTTCTTATTTATTGAGGTAGTAGGGATTGAACCCAGGGCCAGGCAAGTGCTCCACCACTCAGCCACACCTGCAGGCCCTCAGGTTGTGTTTTAAGGGACCCCTGTAGCATGGAAAATGCATGGTAGAAGCTGGGAGGCTGCTGCCGTCGTGCAGGAGAGATGGTGGGGCTGGGGGAGGTGCGGTGGGGGAGGCAGCAGATGGAGAAGAAAGGCAGCGTTTTCAGTGGGAAACACACGGGTGGTAAATTCACAGGCTTAGCGCTTGCCGGATGGGGAAGCCAAAGGAAGTGTCGCGGAGGAACAGGTTTGGAGCTTGTGTTGGGAGTCAGTGGGAATGGGAGTGGGGATGTAAGGGGAGACCAAGCAAGATGCTGAATCGACTCCAAGGCATGTGTGGAATGGATAGGGAACTTGGAGAGGAAGCTTGAGAACTTGTGGGTGAGCGGCTCAGGGATTTCCAGTGGGAGACTGAGTGTCAGCAATGGCTCCAAAGGGGGACCGAGAGGGTGCAGTAAGGAGCAGAGAGGGCTAAGAACGCAGAGGTCTGCTGCCCAGAGACAGGCAGCAAGCTACCTAAGGCCACACAGCAGGTAACAGTCAAACTACAGGGTATGGGGCCCTTGACGCCCATGTCTCCTCAGCCTGTACTGGGCTCTGGCCCATGTGGCAGAAACCTGCTGGCTATTGAGGTTAAGTAGGTTATGGATTGCTTGTCTAATCAAGTGATTCATTAATTAAGGCAACAATTTTTTGGCAGGGAGTACCGGGGATTGAACTCAGGACCTTGGGCTTTCAAGGAAGGTGCGGTGCCAATGAGCTAAATTCCTGGCCTGGCAACAAATATTTATTAAGGACCTACTGTCTGTCAGGTGTGGTTTGATGAATTACTACTGGGAATTATTACTGGGAATACAGTGGTAAATAAATAAAAATGTCTACCTTTGCGGACATTCTAGTGAAAAAGATAGCCAGAAACCATCTGAAACAAACAAAAAGGAGGGCTGGGGATTTGGCTCAGTGATTCTGCCACCTGCCTCGCAAGCGCAAGGGCCTGAGTTCTATCCCTGGTACCAAACAAACAAAAAGGATGCTTCCTGGTACCATGATGAAAAGTAAGGCTAATGAGTGACAGGAAGATCAAGGAAGGCTTCTCAGAGGAGGTGACATTTGACGAAGATCTGAGGGAAGTAAGGGAGCGCCTAAGCAGAAGAAATAGCCTGTCAGAGGTGTGTGTGTGTTGCGGTGAAGACACTGCTTCAGCTGGAGCTGGGGGAAGGTGGCAGGAGATGTCTCTAGCTGAGTCAGTCTGTGCCCACCTCCAGGTCCTGCCCCCTCTTAGGTGGTAAGGGATTCACAGGTCACTGCCCCCTTGCCCAGGACTGTTTCCGCCCCTGAGCAAGGCCTCATACCAAGCCCTCTGTCCCACCCCAGGCTGGTGCACTCAGGCCCCTCCAAGGGCTCGGTACCCTATGACACAGAGCTCTCTTTTGCCCTGCGCACGGGCACACGCCATGGCGTGGACACTCACCTCTTCAGCGTGGAGTCACCACAGGAGCTGGCTGCCTGGACCCGGCAGCTGGTGGATGGCTGTCACCGGGCCGCTGAGGGTGTGCAGGAGGTGTCTACAGGTATGCTGGGTGGATCTGGGGGTGTCGATGGTAATGAGCCTCTTATCCACAGAGGCATGCGAACTTCCTTCTGTAGGGTGCTTCGGAGGGGACTAGAAGAGTGGGCTTGGGCTCTCCAGGCCTTCTGTTTTGCAATGCAGCGGCCACTGCAGGTCACGGTCTCCTGGGTTCTTTCTTGCTTTGTCCTTGTGATTCTGCTGGTGATTGTGTGAGAGGGGCATGTGGGGTTGGGAGCCAGATGAAACAGGACACCCAGATAAATCTGAATCTCAGAGAAAGAATGAATACATTTTAAAAATAAAAGTATGCCTAAATTATTCATTGTTTACATGAAATTTGAATTTGAAGTAGCAATTCTGTAGGTCCCTAAGGTCCCCTAGCCCTGTACTTGGTAGGTTTGCTGATGCCTGTGTAGGGGATGAGCCTCCCGTCCAGGGCAGAGTTTAGACTCCTTTCTGGTTACAGTACTGCTGGAAGTTCTGTATTTTGGGGTGATTGTGTGGTGTGGGCACCCAGGTGTTAGGATAGACAGTGGGTCTCCTGTCTGCGGGGGATTTGAAGCCTACTGAGGAGAAGTTGGTGGGGGCTGGAGGAGGGGTGTGGTCTCTGAGGTGCCAGCTGTGCCTGTGCTTACGTGACTCCCTGCAGCCTGCACATGGAACGGCCGTCCCTGCAGTCTCTCTGTGCACATTGACAAGGGCTTCACCCTGTGGGCAGCTGAGCCAGGGGCAGCTCGAGCTGTGCTGCTTCGACAGCCCTTTGAGAAGCTGCAGATGTCCTCAGATGATGGTGCCAGCCTCCTTTTCCTGGACTTTGGGGGTGCTGAAGGCGAGATCGTAAGTGGAGGGCCACCTTGATACCCTGGGGGTGGTATGTGTGCTGTCCCGTAGGCCAGGCTGGGGAGAGGGACCGTGACCTTTTTCTCCATCCACTCCGCAGCAGCTGGACCTGCACTCATGTCCCAAAACCATGGTCTTCATCATCCACTCCTTCCTCTCGGCCAAAGTCACCCGCCTGGGGCTCTTGGCCTAGAAGTCACCAGATGCACAAGCCAGGAAGACGGGGTGTTCACCGCACAGCCTGACCTGGCCCTCTGCCGACTGCCTGCTCACTTCTGGGCTGAGGAGAAGGAGAGGAGAGGAGCAAGGGCCTCAGACACCCAGCCTCTGAGGGAGACTGAGTTGGTCCTGGGGATCAGGACCCTGGACCCAGGACACAGTGGATCCTGCCTGTGAGGGGCAGCCTTCCTGTTGCCCTCCTCCACCAGTGCCTTTTGCAGAGAGATATTTTGTGTACACAGAAGCCATTCCGAGCCTGGGACCTACCCCTGTTTGGGTCCTCACCCCAGCCAACCACTGAGCTGCCGGGCCCCCTGGAGGCCCTAAGCTACCCTCTCCAGAGGCCCCACCTGAAGCGGGAGTCTCCTGGGGCAGCGGCAAGAGAAAGAAGAGGAGTCTTTTTGTTCCCTTTCCCCTATGCCCACCACCTTGGGACGCCATGGTTCTTCTCTTCATCCCTGCTCCCTCCACCTTGCTCCTGGGTAATAAACAGCCTGGGAGCACACAGGCAGACTGGCCGGTGTCTGTGGTTTGTGTCTTGGCCTTGGGACCCCACGGTGGCCCCTGTAGTCTCAAGATGAACCCAACCAAGGATTGGGGCCCCTTTCCCTTGAGGAGAGCAGACTTTTTTTTTTTTTTTTTTTTTTTTTT
>NW_022900934.1:25173187-25183106 GCF_012274545.1 Fukomys damarensis
TTTTTTTTTTTTTTTTTTTGGTACCAGGGATCGAACTCAGGTCTTTGTGTTTGCAAGGCAGGCAGCAGGACCACTGAGCTAAATCCCCAGCCCGAGAGCAGAATTGTAACCTCAGCAGATGGAAGACTGAGACAGGAGGGTCACCAAACAGCGTAATATCTACCGGGCACGGTGACGTAGGCTTACTGTCATAGAGAGTCATTTCTGCTTCGCTCCGCTCCTTAGAAGTGAGTCACTAAGTCCAGGAAAGAGGAGTTAGTCCTTACCTCTTGAAGGAACATCAAAGAATATGTGGACCTGTTTCAGAGCCACCTTAGCCCCAGGCCCCCATCCTGCCAGGGAGGTGAGGGAGTGTGCTTTGGGAGCTGTAATGTGCTGGCTGGGTGTTACTGCGGTGTGGCTCCAAGTCTGCTTGCTTGTGCTGTCCAGAAAATCACCGTGACAACAGCAACGATGAGTAACATGAGAGAGCATTTGCCATCCACTAGGCACTGTGCTAGGCCCTGGGTAGGTACATCATCTCCTGCTATCCTCACCACAGGACTACACAGTGGGCACCGTTTCACTGGAACCTGGGGATCCGAGGAGGAAAGTGACTTGCTTAAAGTCACAGAGTTATGAAGTGTCTGGGCTGGGATTCAAATCCAGCCTTCCTGCCTTCAAACCCTTGTTCACGTCTATTAAATGGAAATATAATGTGAGTCACATCTATAATATTTATTTATTTATTTATTTATTTATTTTGGTACCAGGGATTGAACTCACGACTTTGCATTTATGAGGCAGGTGGTGGAACCACTGAGCTAAATCCTGGGCCCCCAACATCTGTAATTTAAAGTTTCCTAGTAGCCACATTAAAAAAGTTTGAATATTAGTGAAAATATTTTAATAGAATACTTTATTTAACCCAGTATGTCCTAAGGGCTGGGGATTTGGCTCAATGGTTCTGCCGCCTGCCTTGCAAGCTCAAGGACCTGAGTTCGATCCCCAGTACCAAAAAAACAAACAAACAAAACCCCCAGTATGTCCTAATATTATTACTTCAACACATAATACAAAAATTCATTCACGTTCTGGGTGTGATGCATACACCTGTGATCCCAGCACTTGGGAAACTGAGGCAGGAGTATCATTGCAAGTTTGAGGCCAGCCTGGGGCCGGGGATTTAGCTCAGTGGTTCCACCGCCTGCCTTGCAAGAACAAGGGCCTGAGTTCGATCCCCAGTACAAAAACAAAACAAAACAAAACAAAAAAGACCAGCCTGAACTTCATAGTGAGACCTTGTCTCAAAAAAAAAAAAAAAGAAAAAAAGAAAAAATCATTAATGAGATGTTAAACGTTCCTTTTTTACTGTATTTTTGAAATCCGGTGTTTTTTTGTTTTTTGTTTTTTGTTTTTTTGAGACAGGATCTCACTGTGAGACCTTGAACTCACTATCCTCCTGCCTCAGCCTTCTGAGTGCTGGGATTACAGACATGCGCCACCACGCTCGGCAAGACTAGATTTTTGTTAGTGGTTTGTTTTTGGTACTGGGGATTGAACTCAGGCCTTGCTTGTGAGGCTAAATCGCTGGTCCCCCGTGTTTTTGTTTTTGTTTTGTTTTGTTTTGTTTTGTTTTTTGAGACTAGGTCTCACTATGTGGACTGATTCCAGACTGATCTGGAATTCACTATGTAGCCTAGGCTGGTCTCAAACTCACAGCGATCCTCCTGCCTCAGCCTCTGGAGTGCTGGGATTACAGGTGTGTGCCACCACACCCAGGTTCACCTGTTGTTTTTTATACAAGGTTTTGTATGTAGTTTAGGCTGGCCTTGAACTCACTATGTAGCTCAGGCTGGCCTCAAACCCCCAGCAATCCTGCTGCAGCCTCCTGAGTGCTGGAATTACAAGCTTGGGTCACCATGCCCAGCACTAAGTAGTTCTAATTGAGCTTCCATGCAAGGAAACCAGCACACGTGGTCACGTGTCAAGCTAGAGCCAGAGCGGGTTCTAGGAACCCAGAGATCCGCCAGCCTTCCCCACCCATTCCCTCTGCATCCACCTGTCAATCCACTGTCCCTCTAGGATACCCCTGCTCTGTGCTAATTCTTGGGGCCAGGAGGTGATATAGCTACAGCAAGCCTGGCAGATTCCCTTCCTCAGGGAAGATCCATCAGAAGCTTCCATAATCAAATGCGTGATTTCAGTTGGGAAGATGTGGAGTGCAGAGACCAGTGAGACTAAAGTGGGAGGTGGGGACGGAGAGGTTTCCCAGGAGGATGCATCCACTTGAAGGAGCCGTCTTTAATCAGCTACTCTTGCAGCAGTGCTGTGGTAAAAAACAGCCCAATCTCAAAGGCTACAGCAAGTAGTGCTTATTTTCACACCCCTGGGCTCCACCTGTCTGTAGTGTGACAAATATAAACTGAACTGGCCTGGCCTGTGTGGTTTTCTTCAGGCTTAGGTCCATTCTGTGCTCCATTCTGAGCCCAGAATGAAGGGCACTGAAGAAGGACACGCTCTATTTTATCTTTTAAAAATTAATTTTATTGGTACGTTTTAGGTATACAACTTGCTGACATTCATTATTGGGAATTTGTACCCTTATGTAATGTATCTTGGTTTTTATTTTTTCCCCCATTTCCCTGCCCTCTGTTCAACTTCTCCACCCCTCCCTATTTACAAAGGCTTAGTTTCCATTTTTTTCCTTTTCTCATATTTATTCCTTTCCCCTTCCCTTTTCACTCCCCCTTCCCCTTTGGACCTTTTCTTCCTATTTCACATTATCTATCTTACCATGGCACAGGTCACTGGAGTGCATAGGAAAGCAAATCACACAGCGTACACACATCACTAGCCTGCCATCAGTGGGAAAGGAAGACACCTTTGGTGGGAGTAGAAGGCTTGCTCCTTACATTCAACCCGTCACTGGCCTGTCAGAGTAGGTTAAATGGGAGGGAAGAGCACTCCAGGCAGGGGAGCCAAGTGCAAGGCCCCAGGTAGGATGGAATATAGGGCTCTTGGAAGCTGAGAGATTTGTTTTTCCTTTCCTTTTTCTTTTTTATGGTACTAGGGCTCAAACTCAGGCCCTTTGCCTTGAGCTACATCCCCAGACCCCTTTTTATTTAGTTATTTTTTGAGATAGGGTCTCAACTAAGTCACTAATTTGTCCAGGTTGGCTTTTTTTTCCCTTCGGTACCGGGGCTTGAACTCAGGACCTTGTGTTTGTGAGACAGGTGTGGCGCCACTGAGCTAAATCCCCAGCCATATTTTGTTTTGAGACTAGGTCTCACTTTGTAGCCCAGGCTGGCCTTGAACTTGTAGTGATGTATCTGCCTCAGTCACCTGAGTACTGGGAATACAGGTTGTGTGCACCACCATGCCCGGCACCAGGCTGGGTTTGAATTTGTATCAGTCTCCCAGAGGGATTTGCTTTCATCACCTTAACTGCACATCACACTGGTCCAGGAATCCACAATCTTTCTGGACAGCTGCCACAACCCCCAAATCCTTTCATTTGTTTCCCTGCCTTCTTTCTACCTCCGTGCAGTATATTTGCCTCACAGCCACTTGATAGGCAAAGATGTGAGTCAGCAGTGACTTCTTGTCCATGGTTATCCACCTGTAAGCAGCAGAGCCTCATGGGAAGTCAGTGACTTGATGTTGAATTAGTCAATGGCAAAACTGGCCCGTGGATGAATTCCTATTCTGCCACGAACTAGTTGTGTGAGCTTCAGCATTTGACTACCTTTTATTTTGTTTTCTTTTTTGGGGGACAGGGTCTCACACAATTCAGGCTGGCCTTGAACTCACTATGTAGCCCCGGATGGCCCTCAAAGAGATCCTCCTGCCTCACCCTCGAGAGTGCTGGAATTATAGGTGGGCACCATCACACCTGGTATTGTTTTCTTACCTGTCAAATGAGCTGATAAAATGAGGTTTTAATGAGGATTTAAAGAGGTTGTTTGCCAAAAGGGTTGTCAGGCCCCCAGTGCCTTGTTAATTCAGTGCTAGGTAAGCTCTGTATCTTGTCAGAGGACTTCTTCCAACTGCCAGCCTCCCTGCACAGGCAGGGTAGATTGCTGAGGAGTTTGCACATCTAGGAATATACTTTAGCCAACAGCTGTTGGTGTGTAACTATACCAGCTCCCTCCTCTTTTGAGAGAAATAATTCTGGAGGGTGTATGTGTGTGTGTATTAGGGCTCTCCAGAGAAACAGAAGCAATAGATTATGCATCTATCTCTGTATTTGTATCTGTTTGTCTGTTTGGGCTTTATAACAAGAATGCCATAAACTGCTGGGATGGGAGGCACATAACACCTGTAGTCCTGCCTACCCAGTAGGCCAAGACAGGAAGATCATTTGAGCCTAGGAGTTTGAGATCAGCTTGGGCAACATAGCGAGACCCTGTCTCAAAACAAAAAAGGAAAAGGAAGGGGCCGGGGATTTAGCTCAGTGGTTCTGGTGCCTGCCTTGCAAGCTCAAGGGCTTGAGTTTGATCCCCAGTACCAAAAAAAGAAAAGAAAAGAAAGACTAGGACTGTAGCTTAGTGGTACAGCATATCCTTCAAAAACAAAATGAAAAAAAAAAGAGTGAGTGGGTTATAAACACCAATAATTTATTTCTCACAGTTCCTGAGCCTGGGAAGTCTAAGATCATAAAGCCATTAGATTTATTTTCTTCTTCTTTTTTTTGCAGCAGTTAAACTCTGGGACTTGAGCTCTCTAGGCAGATGCTGCACTGCTGGGCTACCTCCCTGGCCCAGAGCCATTAGATTTAATGTCTGGTGAGGTCCACTTTCTGCTTCACACTTGGTGCCTTTTTTGTTTTGTTTTTTTTTTGGAGATAGGATCTTGCTATGTAGTCTAGGCTGGACTTGAACTCACTGTGTAGCCCAGGCTGGCCTCATACTCCTGGCGATCCTGCTTCCTCAACCTCCTGAGTGCTGGGACTACAGGTGTGTACCACCATGCCTGGTATATGGTGCCTTCTTGTCACCAGGGACAAGATTAAAGATTTTAGACTAGACACATAGGCCATTGTATGGAGTACAGGCAGAGTTTATTGCAAAGTGATAGATTTTCAGATAGAGCTAGAGAGAATACACTTTCAAGCATGAAGGTGGGCAAGGCCAAAATGGCAACTGCACTGAATGAAGTCTCAGGTTATAATTAACTGGACTTTTTAAAGAATCTTTCCTTCTTCTGTGGTCACTGATCTTATACAAATAAAATGGGCTGTGTAAGAAGAGAAGCAGTCCGTGTTTACTCCTTCACTGGTTGTCTCCATTTTTTTTGAGACCTTGAAGTTTATCTAACCTCTTACTCATGGACTATGCTTTATATGGGTCCTGGACCATATAGCATAGTTAGAGGATGTTACATCCTTTTGAGCTAAAGTTTGAAAATGTGAAACCATAGGCTTATGTGGATCTTCTCTATCCGTAGTTGATGAGTAAGAAAGTAAGTGAAGGATGCCGTGAGTGGTGGTGCATGCCTGTAATCACAGCACTGGGAGGCTGAGGCAGGAAGATCACCATGAGTTTGAGGGTAGGCTGGGCTACATAGTGAGTTCAAGGCCAGCCTGAACTTCAAAGTGAGACCCTGTCTCAAAAAAAAAAAAAAAAAAAAGGAAAGTGAAGGAAACACAATCACATCCTCTTTGCTTTTCACTTAGTCCCCTATCCTTTGACAACTTTCTGCCTAAACCCCCCTCCTTAGTCTTCACATGATGGCGCTCTGAAGTCTCTTTTATAGGGGTCCTCATTCCATTTCTGAGAGTTCTACCCTTATGACCCAGTCATCTCCCAAAGGTGCTACCCTTAATACCATTATCTTGGAGGTTAGGATTTCAACATATGAATTTGAGAGGGACACAAACATTTAGACCACAACAATATCTGCAACTGTATAGCAAGCTCTAAAGTGATATTTATTATGAGTAATTGGCTCACATGATTACAGAAGCTAAGTTCCATGATTTTCCATTGGCAAGTTGGACACCCAGGAAAGCTGGTGGTATAAATTCCAGTCCCAACCTATAGAACTGAAAACCAATGGTGTAACAGTCCGAGGGCAGGAGAAGATGGATGTCTCAGAGTTCAGCCTTTCTCTGCCGTTTTTGAGGCCTTCACATCGGAGAGGCTGAACTGCCTTACTGGATCTAACAGTCCTAATACACTTATACATTCATAGATACAACCAGAAATAATGGTTTACCTGAACTCTGGGCATCGAGTGGCCTTGTCAAGTTGATGCCCCAAATATTAACCATTACAGTGTTCGAGAGAATTTCCCAGAGTTCCCCAACAGGATTAAGACCCAGATTTGGAGAACCGGAAGTGGGCAGACGAGATATTTTGGAGTTAGAGCTGGTAGAGTGAATGAGGGAAAGAAAACAAAAAAGACTCTATGTTTCTAGTGCAAATGAAAGTATGGTTGAGTTCTTTGCTGACATGGTTCAGAATGGCAGAAACAAGTATCAGTCAGTATGTGCGTGGAAATGAAGAGTCCTGTGCTAAGTTAGAGATGGTCATTAGACAGCAAGGAGAGGTGGCAATCAGGCAGAGGTCTAGGTTCAGAGGCGCTCCTGGAAGTTACTAACCTGCAGCATGGCACTGTTTAATAAAGCAGGGTGTGGGGGTGCTCACGTGTAATTCCAGCATTTAGGAAGGTTGAGGCAGGAGGATAAAAATTCGGGGGCAGCCAGGCAATTTACCAAGACCCTGTCTCAAAAGAAAAGTAGGAGCTGGGCAAGGTGGCGCAGGCCTGTAATCTCAGCACATAGGAGGCTGAGGCAGGAGGACTGGTGCGAGTTTGAGGCCAACTTGGGCTACATAGTGAGTTCAAAGCCAATCTGAACTACATAAGGAGACACGATCTCAAAAACAACAACAACAAAAAAGGAGAAAAGAGAGGGGCCTTGCCTAGAGGTTCAATCCCAGGAGCAAAACAAAACAAAAAAATTGAGCCGCGTATGATTTAAAAAGCCCTAGCAGTTTTACTGGAAAAGAAATAGACACATTAATTCAAGTAATAGTTATTTGACTCAATAAATCTCAACTATCATTTGATGCGCAATAAATATGAACATTACTTATAAGCTATTTTACATTTTTTTCTTCGACAGCTGGTGCGTAGTTAACATTTAGAGCATACGTATTTCACACTCATCACTTGCCAAGCGCTCAGTTGCCTGCTACAGGCCAGGAGACACCAGCGCTGCCGTCGGACCTTTCCAAAGTCGGGAGCCTGGATTCACACGGACCGTATAAATGAAGCACTTCCGGTGGGACGTCTCAGATTGAAGTTTCCGCGTTACGGAAATCGTGTGTGCTGCGGCTGCCGGCTGAGAAGGATCGAGACCAAGCGTGCAGCGCTTCCGCTGCAGCCGGTGGTTGTGGTGAGTGGCACTCAGGGCAGGGTTGCCTCGCGCACCTGCCTGGGGCCTGACCCGGAGCAGAAGGGCTTACGGGGCCTTGGAAATGCGCCCGGCTCCAGCGGAAAGATGTTACTGCGGCTCCGACCGGACACCTGAGTCAGATTGTCGGGGTTCATAGCTCAGCCTCGCAGCCTACTTCTGTGTAACCTTGGGCAAATCTTCCCTTTTCTTCTGAGCCTGGCTTCGTCGCCTGTGCATTGGGATGATAGTACAACTTGAGTTGCGTCTGCTGTGCAGATTAAATGCAGTAATCATGGAAAGTGCTTTGCACCACACCTAACGCATTTACACTCATTAAAATGTATGGGCTGTTGTTTCATGGTCTTTGCCAACTGCCCAAATTATTTGGAGACTGTACAGGGTCACCTATCCTGTGCTGTGTTCTTTCTTTTTCTTAAGACAGGGTTTTGTTGTGTAGTTCAGGCTGGCCTTGCACTTGCAGCGATCCTCCTGCCTCAGCCTCCCAAGTTACTGGGATTACAGGCAGACACCACTATGCCTTGCTCCCCGCCCCCAAGAGACTGGGGCTCATTGTTTTGTCCAGACTGGTCTAGAACTCCTGTCTCCTGAGTAGCTAGCACTAGTATGCATGCCACAGTGCCTAGTTTAAGATAATTTTTTTTTGAAGATTAGGAAAAATTATTCAGGGGAAGAAAGCTTCTGTCTAAGAGAGACAGAAGGGCTACCAGAAAGTGGGTTGTGCATGGCTTAAGATAATGTTAAGAATGCTGGGCTGGGAATTTAGCTCAGTTGGTGCCCACCACCTGCCTTGCAAGCACAAGGTCCCAAGTTCAATCCCCAGTATCAAAAAAAAAAAAAAAAGAATGCTGGGCATGGTGGTACATGCCTGTCATTCTAGCATTTGGGAGGCTGAGACAGGAGGATCACAGCAAGTTTGAGGCCAGCCTTAGCTACAGTAGGGAGTTCAAGGCCAGCCTGGACTACACAGTGAGACCCTGCCTCAAAGTAACAATAACAACAAAACAAAAAGATATTATTAGGGATACTTCTTATGCTTATCTATAATCCCAGCACTCTGGGAAATTGAGGCTGGGGGATCGACAGTTTGAGCCCAATGTGGGCAATTTAGCAACTTAGTGAGATCCTATCTCAAACAAGCAGAAAAAGGGAGTGCAGCCTGGAGCTGTAGCTCATTGTAAAGGTCCTGGATTCATTCCCCAGGGCTGGGGTGAGGGGTGGGGAAGATACCTTCTTTATGGATTTTCTTTCTTTTTTTTTGGTACTGACGATCAAACTCAGGATCCTCCATTTGTAGAGGCAGGCACAGTGCCACTAAACTAAATCCCCAGCCCCTTCATGGACTTTCATGAGTTAATACACTTAAAGTCTCAGAGCCATAACTGTTCATAGTGTTCATAAATTTTGGTGATGATGTCTGTCTGTCTTTCTTTGGCAGACTTTGGGCTGTTTAGTGCCATGAATTCTTTACAATGTGTCCTCCAAGCACAGAGATCTCTAAGGTGGGGTCCATTGGCTGCTGTGTCCTGGCTGCTGCTCAGGACCTGCAGGGCACATTGCAGCCTCCCCAGTCCTGCTAGTCCCAGTCCGGAGAGGCAGGAGAATGGAGTTCAAAAGGATTTCAGCTCCAGGCTGGCTACTGGACCAACCTTTCAGCATTTTTTAAGAAGTGCCTCAGCTCCTCAAGAAAAGCCATCTTCTTCAGAAGCAGAAGATCCACCTCCTTATCTCAGGAAGGAAGAACTTTTAGGAAGACAGAGAAAAGGTTAGTTTTAATTCTCTTTTTCCTTTGTGCTTCCTGCCTCGCCCCTTTCTATCATCTGTGGCCTGATTGTAGTTCTCTTATTACAGACCTAGTTTTAGAAGGTCAACAGTATGGGAAAGTTTCTTAGTTATGGAATCATCAATTTCTACAACTAATATTAATGGAAAGAAACCCGCAAGGCTGGACTTCGGGTGTAGCAAAGAAGTAGAACACTTGCCTAGTAAGCATGACATCCTACGTTCAAACTGCAGCACTGCAGAAAAAAAAAGGAATGCATAATGTTGGCATACATACTTGGGGTAGAATTCCTGAGAGTCTTCTCTGGTTCTTTTACTCTTAGAAACCATGCAGGGTGTGGTGGTGCACACTTATTCCAGCACCGGGGAAGCTGAGGCAGGAGGATGGATGGGAGTTTGAGTCCAGTCTGGGCTACATAGTGAGTTGAAGGCCAGCCTGAACTACATAGTGAGTCCCTGTCTCAAAAAGCCAAAAACCCTATGGAAGCTTGTGATTTTTTTTTTTAAATATTTTTGAGACAGGATTTCACTGTGTGGCCCAGGCTGGCCACTCATGGGAATCTTCCTGCCTGAGCCTCGAGAGTGCTGTGATTACAGGTGTGTATCACCACACCTGGCAAAAACCTTGTAATTTTTGTTCTAACTTTTAAGTCTTAAGGTTTAAAGCTGCTTTCATAATTGTTGCTGTAGAAATTTATTCTTTTTTTTTTTTTTTTTTTTTTTTTTCGGTACTGGGCA
>NW_022900934.1:25183140-25204228 GCF_012274545.1 Fukomys damarensis
TGTACTTGTGAGGCAGGCAGTGGAATCACTGTGCTAAATCCCCAGCCCAGAAATTTATTCTTTATACTTGAGAAGCTTTCTTAGAAACACTATGTGATCAGTTAAAATAACTTAGGAAATTTTGAGGAGACATTAAAGAACAACCAGACTTTTTTTCTTTCCTGTTTCTAAAAAATTTCCCTTCATATTTTTTTGTGTTGGGAGAGTGTTTGCTTATGCACAAGGCCCTAGGTTCAATCACGATTGTATTTGTATATTGTTATTTTCATTTGACATTTTTCAGATACTACAATCTCAGTAACTAAAGTTTTTTGTTGTTTTTTTGAGACAGTATTTCACCATGTAGTCTTATGCTGACCTTTTTTTTTTTTTAAGATCACACTATTTATTTAGAGATAGGGTCTCACTATGTAGTTGAGGCTGACCTGGAACTCACTGTGTAGCCCAGGGTGGTCTCAGACTCACAGCGATCCTCTTGCCTCAGCCTCCCGAGTGCTGGGATTATAGGCATGTGCAACCACACCTGGCTAGGCTGACCTTTAACTCAAAGTGTAGCCTGGGCTGGCATCAAATTCCCGGCAGAGCCAGGGATTTAGCTCAATGGTGCCACCACCTGCCTGGCAAATGCAAGGTCCTGAGTTTGATCCACGGTACCAGAAAAAAAAAAAAATCCTGGCAATGCTCCTGCTTCAGCCTCTTTGAGTGCTGAGATTACAGTTGTGTGCCACCACACACCTGACTTAGTAACTAAATTTTAAAAAATTGGTTCAGAATATCACACTGTACTATAATGCATACCATGTATACCATTATGCTTTTTTCAACTATTTCCCTGTGGTTGGATATTAGATTATTTTGTTGTTGTTTTTGGTACTGGGGATTAAACTTGGGACCTTGCGCTTGTGAAGCAGGCAGCAGCACCACTGAGCTACATCCCCGTCCCTGTTGTTGTTTTTTAAGACAGGGTCTCACTGTATAGTTCAGGCTGGCCTTGAACTTGTCGTGTTCCTCTTCCCTCAGTCTCCTGAGTACTGGGATCACAGGTGTGTAACACCATACCTGGCATTACTTTTTGTTTTTGAGACAGGGCCTCACTAAGTTTCTGGGCTCAAACTTACAGTCTTCCTGAGTCAGCCTCTCAGAATGTTGAGATTACAGGCATATACCACCATGCCTAACTATGATGTTTTCATTTTTTAGACAGGGAAAATTGGTCAAAGAAGGTTATTAAAAAGAAAAGATGTCTCCTTCCCTTTTTTCTTTCTAAAATAACTGCCCTTCTCTTTTGGTTTTCATATTATTTGTCATTCAGTTTTGAACTCCATTTGGAATTTATGTGAGCCTTGGATTAGAGTCTGCTGGCGGAAGCAGGGATTAATGTAGGAAGGTAGTTTGGAAGGGCTTCCCAGAGTGTGAAATTCATGTTCTTAAAATTTTGTTTTTTTTTGTTTTTTTGAGACAAGGTCTCATTATGTAGTTAAGACTAACCCGTAATTCACTCTGTAGCCCAGGCTGGTCTCGAACTCACAGTGATCCTCCTGCCTCAGCCTCTTGAGTGCTGGGATCCCAGGCGTGCGCCACCACACCCGGCTCTTGTTCTTAAAATTTTGTGCAAGCTGGATGTGGTGGCAGGTTGCGGAAATCCCTGCACTTAGGAGGCTAAGGCAAGAGGATCTGATTTGGAGACCAGCCTGTACTATTGAGTGAAGCTCTATCTCAAAAACAGAAGCACCAACAAAAAGAAAGCTGTGCAGATTTGTGTTTTACTTCACAATATTACCATGCTTGCATTCATTTGAGAAGTTTGCAGTTACTGTAGGAGGACATCTCATTCTCATTTTGTGGCTTTTCTTACCCTTGAGCAGTACCGCTGCTTCAAGGGACCGGAGAACTTCTCCATTTTGAAGAGGATGGTGACATGTGGATTTAAACTTATTTTCCTCTAAGGTTGATAAGTAGTACCCATAGTCCTTCCTTCCTTTTTCCCCCGCTCCAGTACTAGGGATTAAAGTCAAGGCCTTTGCAGTTTTATTTTTTATTTTGAGACAAGGTCTGTACTCAGAGCCTCTCAGTTGCCCAGGCTGGGCTCATGCTTGGGATCCCCCTCCCTTAGCCCCTCAGAGTACTGAGATTACAGGTGTGCATCACCACATGTGGCTTCTTTTTGGTTTTTATAACTATATTTCTTTGATTCTCAGAACATGTTTTCAATCACATAACTTACAATTAGTATTTTTGTAGAGTGCGGTCTTGTCTTTTGTTCGGAAAGACTGCCATTAATTTGGAGTTCATCTGGCATTGGTGATGTTTTGGGATTGAGGCAACAGGGACTTAGTGTATAAACAGTTGCCTTAGGTGTTTTGGGGACTTCGGAATAGGACACCTTTTGCCACTGTGGCCCTTGTCCGCCTACCCTGGAATCTGCCTTTCATTGTAGTCTACCTCGAGACCTATGGCTGCCAGATGAATGTGAATGACACCGACATAGCCTGGTCCATCTTACAGAAGAGTGGCTACCTTCGGACCGGCAACCTCCAGGAGGTGTGTTATATGTGTTCTGTTTCCCTGTGCTTCCTGGGCCTGGGTGAGACTCCGCGTTTCTGCCAGTTATTAGTTGTAGTTTTGGGAAAAGGTACAGGCTGCTGAGAGTTTCCTTGAGTGCAGTGTGTACCATGGCACTGGGTGTACTTGCGTCCCAGCTGTCTTTGAGACTTTTAATGTGAGGCTTACCTTTGGGCAAGGACCTAAGTTAAAAATTGGTGTCAGGAGAGGAAAGGGGAGTTAGTGTATAATATACAGAGTTACAGTGGTGGAATTTGGAAGTAGATGGTGGAGATAGTTCATAACAGTGTGAATTGTCACAGAACTGTACACTTAAAAAGAGTTAGAATGATAGATTTTATGTTATGTGTGTTTTACCACAATAATTATGAAAAGAGGGTTGTTGCAGGGCAATGATTCTAAAAGTGTAATTTCATAGAAGATAATTTTTCTTTTTTTCTTACTGTACCTTCAGGCTGATGTGATTCTTCTTGTTACATGTTCTATCAGGTATGAATTTGTTCTTTCCCTAGGGAGTGAATATATCTTTCTTTTTTTTTTTTTTTTTTTTTTTTTTTTTTGTACTGGGGATTGAACTGGGAGCTTTCACACTGAGCTACAGCCCAAGTCACTTTTAATTTATTTTGAGACGGTATTGCTGTGTCACTAAATTGCCCATGCTGGGCTTGAATTTGGCCATCCTCTTGTCTCAGTGTTGCAGAGTTCTGGAATTACAGGCATGCGCCACTGCACCCAACCTGTGGAGTAAATGTATCTTATATATTGCCGGGTGTGATAGTGCACGCCTGTAATCCCAGCATTTGGGAGGCTGAGGCAGGAGGATCACTGTGAGTTCGAGACCAGCCTGGGCTACATAGTGAGTTCCAGGTCACTCTCAACCACACAGTGAGACCCTGTCTCAAAAAACCAAAAAAAACAAAAACAAAAACATATATAATTATGCCACAGCTGAAGCCCCCAGCTGGCTTGCTAATGGAGATGACCAGTCTCCCGTGTCAGTAGCACTTACAGTTTTTCCACAGTGGGGATAATTTTGATTCATCTTGTTGACATCCGCTGTGTGTGTCAGGTTCCATGTGAGCACTGCACATGCATTAACAAGTTTAACTGTCATGGCAACCCTATGAGGTTGGTGCTCTTACCAAGCCCATTTCATAAATGAGGAAATCAAATGTGTGCTTGGTCATCCAAGTTTTCCTGAGGTTTTTCTTGCTACTGATGGCATACCTTTATAATACAGTGTCTGAGTGAGATTGTAGTCAGCGTCTGGGGGAGAATGCTCTGAACAGAGATAGGTGGCATCCACCAGAGGTGGGCAGGAATCACTTGGCCACAGGAAGTCCATCAGACGTGAATATATCCTCTGTCTTGCTTACTTTTCTTGTTGCTAAGACAAAATACCCGACACCAAAAGTTAAAGGAAATGTTTATTTTGGCTCATAGTTTGTAGAGGTTTCGCTCCATAGTTGGCTGGCAGAAGAGAAGCAGTTCTTGGTGAAGCAGGGTAGACAGAAAGCAACAAACAGCAAGTGAAGTGACGCATCCTGTCTGTTCCTTTATCTTATATATAGGCTACCTTAGGGTGGGTAGCACTCACACCCAGGGTAGGACCCTTTACCTACCCAGAACTGTGCTAATCAACAAACTAATTTAGTAGTCACACACCCTTAATCCCAGCATTGCACACTCTAGATCCTGCCACCTCTGAAAAGCCCCAGCCAAGACCACATGAGGCTTTGCAGGGACATCTAGATAGAAGATATAACACTGCCTTCTTTTCTTTGTACAAGGCATAACATTATTAGTGTTTCTGTAGCTGGCTCTACCATCAACTAATTAATTAATATAACTTTTTGTTTAGAGGGCCTCTCTGCATGACACTGAGTTTGGGTGATTTGGAAGTGAACCCTCCCTCCATGCCTGGCTTTCTGCAGCTTGGTGTGATATAGGAAATAAGATATAGAAATAGATCTAACAAAGTTAAAATGGAAAGGCACATAAAGGGAGGAAAAACTCTTTTAACAGAAGACAATTGTGGAAAGCTTTACAAAGATTTATTTATTTATTTATTTATTTTTTAAATTTTGAAGCAGAGTCTTAGTTGCTTAAGTTCTTCAGGCTGGGCTTGAACTTTGAATTTTTGGTTTTTTGAGACAAGATCTTGCTGTGTAGTCCAGGCTGGCCTTGAAGTCACTATGTAATCCTGGCTGGCCTCGAACTTGTGGTGATTTGCCTGCCTTGGGATTAATCCTGCTGAGACCACAGGTGTGCACCATAACACTTGGCTTCTGAAGCAGATTCTTTTTTTTTTTTTTTTTTTTGGTACTGAGGATCAAACTCAGGTCCTTGCGCTTGTGAGGCAGGCAGCAGCACCACTGTGCTAATCCCCGGCCCTGAAGCAGATTCTTTTTGAGTCTGCATTACAGGCTTGTTAGGGTTTGGAGATGTGCAGGAAAGGTGTCTGTGGTTCTAGGAAAAGTGAATTATAGCAAGTGGTTTTTCATTGGCCCCCACCTGCCTTCCCTAAGCCTAAAGGTAGATGTCATTTAAAGGGTTCAAAGTGATTTTTATTTCCTTTTCATTGTCGCACTTGCTTAAATTGCTCTGTAGTTTATTTTTGGCTCAGTTTCGCCTCTGTTGATTTCTGTAGGGAGAAGGCTGAGCAGACCATCTGGAACCGTTTACATCAGCTGAAAACGCTAAAGACAAAGCGGCTCCACTCTCGGGCACCTTTGAGGATTGGGATTCTAGGTATCTGGTAATTTGCAGGTTTTGTCTGTTTTGAGACTTGGACTCCATGTGGCTTCATATGCTACAGAATTTCCTGTAGGGGCTGAGATCCTAGGATGTGGAGAATCTTTGAACGCTTCACACAGTCTTTTTGTTTTGTTTTATTTTTTGAGACAGGGACTTGCGATGTAGTCCAGGCTGTTGTTGAACTCATAGTGATCCTCCTGCCTCAGCCTCCCAAGTGCTGGGATTGCAGGCATGATATCCCATGGAATCAATCTCAGGACCTTGTGCTTGCCAAGCAGGTGCTGTGCTACTGAGCTAAATTCTGGGCCCTATGCCATGGAATCTTGTACTCAGGACCTTGCACTTGCCAGGCAGGTGCAGCACCACTGAACTACATCCCTGGCTCCATCCACCTTATTTTTTAGTCACATCTCATACCTTGTTAGAAATTTCAGAAATCTCAAGAATAAGCCAAGAAGGGATGGGGATGTAGCTTAGTGGTGTTGCACCTGCCCGGCAAGCACAAGGTCCTGAGTTTGATTCCTGGTACACACACAAACACAGAAAAAGCCAGGTGTGGTGGTGCACACGTGTAATCCTAGCACTTGGGAGGTGAGGCAGGAGGATCGCTGTGAGTTCGAGGCTGGCCTGGGTTACATAGTGAGTTCAGAGCCAACCTGAACTATGAAGGGAGATCTTGCCTCAAAACAGACACACACACGCACGCACGCATGCACGCATGCACAAAATAAGCCAAGAGCTGGGCATGGTGGTACATGCCTGTAATCCTAGCACTCTGGCAGGAGGATTGCCATGAGTTTGAGGCCAGCCTAGACAGTGTGATACTATGTCTCAGAAAACCAAAAATAA
Organism: Fukomys damarensis; assembly: GCF_012274545.1. Taxonomy (NCBI): domain Eukaryota; kingdom Metazoa; phylum Chordata; class Mammalia; order Rodentia; family Bathyergidae; genus Fukomys; species Fukomys damarensis. Next base: position 25,189,309 of record NW_022900934.1, read on the forward strand.
ACTAAAATCAACAAAAAAACCAATTATGGTGGTGCACATCCATTAATCCAGGAGGCAGAGGTAGGATGGAATTGGATGGAGCCCAGCCCAGTGAATTTAGAGAGAGACTGTACCCCCCCAAAAAAATAAAGCTGGGATTGTAGCTCAGTGTGAGGGTCCTGGGTCTATCCCCAGTATTGCAGGGGAGAAAAAAAGAAATCCCAAGAATAATATTTTTAAAATAATTATGATAAAATATACATAAAATTCTCATTTTAATCTTGTTTTGGTAATGGGGATTGAACTCAGGTCCTTGCTCTTGCAAGGAAGGTGCAGTGCCACTGAGCTAAATCCCCAGCCCTTCATTTTAATCTTTTTATTTTTTTATTTTTTGAGACAGGATCTTATGATGTAGTTTATGGTGGCCTTGAACTCACTATGTAACACAGGGTGGCCTCAAACTCTTGCAGTGATATTCTTGCCTCAACTTCCTCAAATGCTGGAATTATAGGTGTGTGCTGGCAATTTGTTTTTTGGGGTTTTTTTTTTTTTTTGTTTTGAGACAGGGTCTCATTCACTATGTAGCCCAGGCTGGTCTTGAACTCACAGTGACCTTCCTGCCTCAGCCTCCCAAGTGCTGGGATTACAGGTGTGGCCCACCACGCCCAGCTGGCAATTTGTTTTTTCGTTGAACCAAAATTCTTTGCAGTAAGTTGCCCAGGTTGGACTGGAATTTACAGTCCTGCATCAGCCTCCCAGAGTGCTGGGATTACAGGCTAGAACCACCATGCCTGGTCATCACTTCATTTCTGTTTATTTATTTATTCATTCTGCTACCGGGGATCAAACTCAGGACCTTGCGCTTGCAAGGCAGGCATGGCGCCACTGAGCTAAATCTGTGGCCCTGTTTGAGTTATTTTTAAGTGTTATTGAATTCTGTGGCATTAAGTGTATTCGCATTGTTCTATAACCATACCACCTTCTGTCTCCGTAAGTGGTAACTGTATTATTCCTTCTTCAGCTCCTGGCATTCATCATTTTACTTTATGAGTGTGGATTTCTAGGTACTTCATATAAGTGTAATAATATAATATTTATCTTTTTGTGACTGGCTTATGTTACTTCACTTTAAGTCCTCAAGTTTCACATGCTACATGTTAGAATTTTCATGTATCAGAATTTCCTTCCTTTTGAAGGCTGAATATATTCCATTGTGTGCATATACTACATTTTATTTATTTGCTCATTTATTGATGAACTCTGAGGTAGTTTCTGCCTTTTGGGTATTGTGACTAATACTGCTTGGTGTGAACATGGGTGTACAACCAAGAATAATTATTTATTTACTTACATTTTTTTCCCCCGAGTGGAGATTTTATTCAAGGGGTGGGAGGAGAGAGACAGAGCAGAGAGAAAGAGCAGAGAGAGAGGAGGAAGAAGAAGCAGAAGGAGAGAGAACAAAGAGAGGAAGGTCCTTTTATCAGTTTTGGGCTGGGCTATTGATTATTTATGAGGAGTGAGCTACTTTTAACCTATCACAGGCCAGGTTGCTTTTTATGGGTCCAGCCCTGCAGACACAGGTTTCAACTTCTCTGACCCGGACTGGACCGCTGTGGCCTTGGGGGAGGGAAACCAGAGATAAGGGCATGAGGTCATTTTAGGAGCCAAGATGTACCAGGAGAATGCAGCCTGTGAGGTGGCGTCACAGCACACTTTAACATGATCAATTCCCTTACTTACATTTTTAAAATGTGCTCTTGCTATATTGCTCAGCCTGGACTTGAACTTTTGGGCTCAAGGGATCCTCCTAAATTAGCCTCTCATGTAGCTAGTAGTATAGGCATGTGCCCCCACACTGACTCCAAGAATAATTCTTTTTTTTTTTTTTTTTGAGACAAGAATAATTCTTTTTTGTTTTTTGGTAGCAGGGATCGAACTCGGAATCTTGTGTTTGTGAAGCAGACAGCAGCACCACTGAGCTAAATTCCTGGCTCTGAGACAAGAATAATTTTTTTTGAGACTTTGTAGTCCAGGTTGGACTTTACTCTGTAGCCCCTAGCCTGCCTCAGATATGAGATCCTTGTGCCTCAGCCCCTTGAGTGCTGAGATTATAGGTGTGTGCTACCATGTCCTGCTAATAGTTTTTAGTTGAGAGAAAAAGGTGGTTCATGTCTTGAAAGGCATTTGAGAAAGGCATTAGGTTGGTTTTTTTTGTCCTTCATGCTTGTATTGAAGTGCAGCGATCTAGTGTGAATCTTAGATCTTGTTAAAAGCAGTGACATACATAGACTGCACATAGTCCTCAAAGGCAGTGAGATCACTGCTCCTCCAGCATATCTGTTCCAGCTTATCATCTTCAGCCAAACACTGTATTTGCAGTTTTTTAATTCCATATCCCACTGGAACTAGTTTAGAGAAGCCCTAGACCAAGCCACCTGTTTGAATACTGTGGATGCATTTCTCTGATTTCACCATATATCTCTCTCATCATCCCAGGGTTGCACATCTAGCAAGATGGAAGACTTGGCAACAAGTGCAGGTTTTTTGGCTTGCTTAGACTCATACTGTGCAAGTCGTTCTTCTCTTAGCCTCCTCTTCATCATCAGACTCATAGAGATCAATATCATCATCATCATTGTCTTTATTCTCAGCAGGTCCACTTCCGGTGGTGTCTTCCACATTGGCAGGACCATGCTTGCCTACAGCATTCTTCACTCCTGGCAGGCTGGCTTTTCCTTTCATAAGACTTGATGTGATTGTACCATCGTAGAGCATGACACAAGTTGGCAGGTGGTGGGCAGGTGACTGCTTCAAATACTGCCACCTCTGCCTGTGAGGGCACGTACCCCTCGATGTAGCTCCTGTCTGCCACGTAATCGTTGTGCACCTGGAGGCCAGCGGGACTTCTCAGGTCTCTGAAACCCCTGGTCTTGGCTATCTGTTGTGGGAGCTGTGAAGCAGCAGACTGAAGAGCGCCAAAGGTCAGCGCCCAGTGCGGGAAAAAAAAAGGGAGAAGTTAAGTTATGCAAGCTGGAAACTTTAAGCTCGTAGGAGTGTTTCTGTGTGTTGGTCTCTAATCCAAGCTGGAGATCATACTTACTGAGAAGCGGTGGAGCCAGATAAGTTTGGAAACAGGGTCTTGTTCCTTTCCCTCCCAGGCTGCATGGCTGAGAGACTGAAGGAGGAGATCTTCAACAGGGAGAAAATGGTGGACCTCTTGGCTGGTCCGGATGCCTATCGGGACCTTCCTCGGTTGCTGGCTGTTGCTGAGTCAGGACAACAAGCTGCCAATGTGCTGCTCTCTCTCGATGAGACCTATGCTGATGTCTTGCCAGTCCAGATGAGCCCTAGTGCCACTTCTGCCTTTGTGTGAGTCTGTGCCCAGACTTGGGAGTGAACCTTTCCTTTCATTCTCACTTTGAAATAACATGTTATTTTTTTTGTTTCGGGGTGTGTGTGTGTGTGTGTGTGTGTGTGTGTTTGTGTGTGTGTGTGGCACAAGGCATCGGACCCAGGGCCTTCACACTGAGCTACATCACCAACCCTTTATAAAATTTTTTATTTTGCCAGGAGTGGTGGCGCATGCCTGTAACCCCAGCACTCAGGAGGCTGAGGCAGGAGGATCATTGTGAATTCGAGACCAGCCTGAGCTACATAGTGAGTTCCAGGTCAGTCTCAACTACATAGTGAGACAAAAAAAAAAAAAAAAAAAAAAAAAAAAAATTTTTTTTTTATTATTTTGAGGGGCTGGGGATGTAGCTCAGTGGCACAGTACCTACCTGGCAAGTGGGAGGCCCTGAGTTCGATTCCCGATATCAAAAAAGAAAAACTAATTATTTTAAAATTTTGAGACAGGATCTCACTAAGTCACTTAAGTTGTCCAGGCTTTGCTTGAAATTGGATCCTTCTGCTTCAGCCTCCCAGAATTCTGGGATTACAGGTGTGAGTCCCATACCCAATTAAATTACCATTATTTTATTTCATTTAAAAAGGAGGAGCACATGTACTTGGTATGGTACAAAATACAGAATACAAAAAATGGTATAGTAATAGGCTTTCATACCCGTCATCTCTTGCCTCCTAAGCCTCTTCTCAGAGACAGCCATGTCCATCAGCTCTTGTATAACCCTTCAGAAACACTCCCTGCGTATGTGTTTTATGTACCCATGTGGAGTCTTACCCTGCTTTCTTTCATAAATAATAGTATTCTCTTTATAGTCTCTCTCCTTTTTTTTTTTTTTTTTGTGGGGATTGAACTCAGGACCTTGAGCCTGCAAGGCACTCAGCAGAACCACTGAGCTAAATCCCTGGTCCTTTTTTTTGGTACCAGGGGTCGAATCAGGACCTTGTACTTGCGAGGCAGGCAGTGGAACCACTGAGCTGAATCCCTGGCCCGCTATATTCTCTTTTGACTTTAGAAAATATCTTGGGCTTTCCTGATTTAAAAACTTTTTTTTCTTCTGATCTTTTAAATTTAAAGGAAAATAATCTGATTATTGTTATATTTATTGAAGAATATGTGGAAAAGATAGAAAACCATAAAAAAAAAAATAAGAGAACTAGGTATGGTGGCATGTGCCGGTAATCCTACTATTCTGGGAGATTGAGGCAGGATTTAGTGAAACACTGTCTAAAATTTTTTGTTTGTTTGTTTGTTTTTGGTACTGGGGATTGAACTTGGGACCTTGTGCTTGTGAGGCTTGCAGCGGCACCACCGAGCTAAATCCCTGGCCCCTAACTTTTTTTTTTGGTACTGGGGATTGAACTTGGGACCTTGTGCTTGCAAGGCAGGCCACCAAACCGCTGAGCTAAATCCCCGGCTTTTTTTTTTTGGATACAGGGTCTCACTATGGAGTTCAGGCTGGGCTTGAACTCACAGTGTAGCCCAGGCTGGCCTCAAACTTCGGCCAATCCTTCTGCCTCAGCTTCCCAAGTGCTGGGATTACAGGTGTGTGCCACCACACCTGAATTATTTTTTTCTGGTCTAGAAACATTTATTTATAATTAAGATTAGATATAAAAATTTAAAAAAATACCCATAAAAACAGTAGACACACTTTTTTTTTTTGGTACCGGGATTGAATTTGGGTCCTGTGCTTTCAAGGCAGGCAGTGGAACCACTGAGCTAAATCACAGGACCCCATAAAAACAGTAGAAAGTCCATATGTAGTAGGTTTGCACTACCTCCTCAGGCTGAGGACTGGGTACACTACTCACAGTTTGGGTTGTGTTCTGCGATTAGATGCTAATTTTGTTTTTCTCTTTGTCAGTACTGGGGATTGAACCCAGATGCTTTTGCCCAATTGGCAGGTGCTCTACCACTGCGCTAATCCTAAGCCCCTTTTACGTTTTTTTACTTTGAGAGAAGATCTCACTAAGTTGTCCAGGCTGGCCTTGAACTTGTCATCCTTTTCCTTCGGCCTCCCAATTATTTGGGCTTACAGGTGTGTGCCACCTGTAAGTATGCTCATCTGCATACTCATATTTAAAGGCAAGTATCTGCTTTAGTGGTTTGTAAATCTCAGATGGTCCAGTTTGAGCATAGGGACAAGAAGATTCAGAGCCAAAGAATAATTAGGTGGGAGCTGTGACCTGCTCTTTGGGAGGTGCTAAGGGACTATGCTCCTGTTTATTAAGTTCTGGTACTTTCCTTCCCAGGTCAATCATGAGGGGATGTGACAACATGTGCAGCTACTGCATTGTTCCTTTCACACGTGGCCGGGAGAGGAGTCGGCCTGTTGCCTCCATTCTGGAGGAAGTGAGGAAGCTTTCTGACCAGGTAAGCTCTCCAGGTTTTCTTCTCATGTTTTGGGAGGATGACAGCTGTTTAGTCTCTGAATTGCACAAGTTTAGGAACATGCCTGGCTAGAAAGAAATGCCTGCACGTACATCTTTAATTTGCCGTTAATGCATTATGAGCAGATCCAGCGTGAAGTCTGCCTAGGAAGGACCTCAGTACAATGGTGAGTTTAGAATCAGGTTACTACAATTGAATCTTTTTGTTTTCTTTGGGGTACTGGGGATCGAACTCAGGTCTTTGTGCTTGCGAGTCAGGCAGTGGCACCACTGAGCTAAATCCCCGGCTAGAATCAGGTAACTAAAATGAATTCTGGGTCCAACATTTTTGTCATGGTGTCTAGGCGTAAGTCATTTAACCATCTTTGAAACACAGTTTCTCCATCTAGGAAAAGAAGATAAAACAACACCTTTCTTTTTTTTTGTACTGGGAATCAAATTTAGGACCTTGGGCTTGTGAAGCAGGTGTGGTGCCACTGAGCTAAATCTCTGGCCCAATACCTTTCTTAAAGGGTAATTGGAGAGATTGAAGAAATGTTTTTAAGCTACCAGGCACATGGTAGGTTTTCAGGAAATGATGTTAGTCTGTCTATTCTGAGGGAATCTTCCTGTGCCTTTTGTTCATCACTGAACCAGTTCATTAGTTGAGGGACAGAGAATAGGTAGCGAAGTGGTTTGGATCAGAGGCCAGAGGTAAGAGATTTGCTTGTGCACCTCCTGCGGGGAGCTGGTCTCTCAGCCTTCTTTCCCCAGCCCCAGTCCTGAATCTTCTAGTCCCGCAAAAGAGGGAAGTAGGTAAGAATATGGCACCTGTCTTCTAGTGGGCTTCACTGTCTCCTTCTCTGTTTGGTTCAGGTACCACGGGCACAGGCAGGCTGGGCCCTGCCAGTTCGAAGTCAGCTGTTTGCCTTGTGCTCACGTTCTGGCCACGCTCTCCTCTCTTCCTCATCCCCAGATGATCCCGTCCCTGACCTGATCCCTGATTTCTCACTGGCCTGTGAGGTCTTCTCTGTACCTTGCGTATCCAAGTTTTTCCTGGCCCAATGTTGATTCTTTCCTTTCTCCTACAGATCCCTCACAGAGCAAAACTACTTTGGGGTAATACATTGAGTTGGGGATGAAAGCTTCCTAACTTTTCTAGATTATTTGTATATATATAAAGGGTGGCTTTTAATAACATTGAAATAAGTCTTAGTAAGTTCAAGGCCATAGAGTTGTGGAAAATTCCGATTCTGCTTGTGTACCATTGTGCCCTACATAAAGCATTTTTTTTTTCAAAAATTTTTTTATCCTTTTTATATGATAGTTTTTTCCCCCAGTAATGAAGATTGAATTGGGGCTTTGAGTGTGCTAAGCGATTTGTTTTATTGTATATTTAATTGTTTTATATTCTACTTTATTTTTTAAAAAAACTTTTTTTTTGGTACTGGGAATCAAACTCAGAACCTTGTGTTTGTGAGGCAGGTGGTGGAGCCACTGAGATAAATCCCCAGCCCCAAAATAAACTTTGTTTTTGAACAATTTATTATTATTATTATTTTTGGTTTCTTGAGATAGCATCTCACTACATAGTTCAGGCTGGCTTTGAACTCAGTGTAGCCCTGGCTGGCCTAGGACTCACAGACATCCTCCTGATTCAGCCTCCTGAGTACTGGAATTACAGGCGTATACCACCATGCCCAGCAGTAAATATGCAGTAATGGATTTAGGGGGTAAAAGCGTGATGTCTGCAAAATATTCTTAGAAACTTAAAAAAAAAAAGTGTGTAGCTGGACATGGTGGCACACGCCTGTAATCCCAGCACTCAGGAGGCTGACACAGGAGGATCACTGTGAGTTCGATGCCAGCCTGGGTTATGTAGTGAGTTCAAGGCCAGCCTGAACTATACATGGAGACCCTGTTTTAAGAAACAAAACAGGGCAAGAGATTTATCTTAGTGGATCCGCCACCAAGTTCAATTCCCGATACAAAAAAAAAAAAAAACCCACACCAAAAAAAAAACCAAAACAATAGGGCCAGGCATGGTGTGCAGGCTTATAATCCCAGCACTTGGGAGGCTGAGGCAGGAGAATTACCAGCCTGGGATACATAGTAATTTCAAGGCCAGTTTGAACTAATTAGCAAGACCCTATCTCAAAAAAACAAACAAAACACCAAAACAAACAAACCAAAAAAAAAAAAAAATGTGTGTGTGAATGTGAATGGTAAATGAATGGTAAAATGTTAACAATTGGATCTGTGCAAAGGGTATATGAGAATTCTTTTAGTGTTGTTCTTTTTCATAGGTTTGAAATTACATCACAATAAAGTTACAAGACCAGGAGTGGTGACTCACCTCTGTAATGCCAGCACTAGGGAAGCTGAGGCAAGAAAATCACAAGTTCAAGGCCAGTCTGGCCTATAAAGTCAGTTCCAGGCCAGCCTGAACTACATAGCAAGACCTTGTCTCAAAGAACCAAAACCAGGGCCCAGGATTTAGCTCAGAGGTTCTGCCACCTGCCTCGAAAGTGCAAGGGCCAGAGTTCGATCCCCAGTATCAAAACAAACAAACAAACAAGCAAACCAAAACCAAAACCAGGGCCGGGGATCCTCCTGTTTCAGCCTCCTGAGTTGCTGGAACCATGCCTGGCTTGGTAATTAGAAGTTAGATGTAAAACCTTGAGATTTAAGCTACAGTTTTTGGTGCAGATACTTCAAAGACACATTCAACTGTTACATCGTGTCATAAATTAATTTTTTTTTTTTTTTGGTCTTTTGAGATAGGGTCTTACTATATAGTTTGGGGTAGCTTTGAACTCACTCTGTACCCCAGGTTAGTCTTAAACTTGTGGCAGTTTGACTGCCCCAACCTCCCAAGTGCTGGGATTACTGGTATGCACTACCACATCTGGCACCATTATTACAGAACATTGAATTTGTTTTCAGTTTTTTTGTTTGTTTGTACTGGGACCTTGTGCTTTTGAGGCAGGTGGCAGAACCACTGAGCTAAATCCCCGGACCCAGTTTTTTTTTTAAATGGAACTTTTTTTTTTGTACTGGGGATAAACTGAGGTCCTTGTGCACGGTAAACAAGTGCCTTACCACTGAATCACATTGTGAGCCCCCTAAGTAGTGTTTTGAAGACTGATTTTCACTGAAGGTTTTATTCTGAAACTCAGTTCTTTAGATAAGATACCCAAGCTCGAAATTATATACGTGGCTCCTGGTAGGTTCAGCTAATTTTTGTTTTTGGTTTTGGGGAATTGAACTCAGGACCTTGTGTTTGCCAGGAAGGTGTGGCCCCACTGAGCTATATTCAGCTAACTTTTAATTAGTGATTTGGCATAAAGCTACTCAACAAGTTTTTAACTTGCTTCCAACATATTTTCTCTTTTTCAGGGGCTGAAAGAGGTGACACTTCTTGGACAAAATGTTAATAGTTTTCGAGACAATTCAGAGGTCCAATTCAACAATGCAGTGTCTACTAACCTCAGTCGTGGTTTCACTACTAACTATAAAACCAAACAAGGAGGGCTTCGTTTTTCTCACCTGTTAGATCAGGTTTCCCAAGTAGATCCTGAAATGAGGATCCGGTTCACCTCTCCCCACCCCAAGGATTTTCCTGATGAGGTGAGTGTTGTCAGTTAGCCATGACAAACTGGTATTGATATCCTGACACCCACCATGGACTGGGCCCAGCAGGGGTGCAGCGGGGACCTGAGAGCTGCTTGGGGAATCCTGTGGCATGTTTTCTGCGTCGCCCTCTGGATCTAATCGCCCTCTGGAAAGATGTGAAGTCCTCCATGGTCGGGGTGGAGGTAGGGCTGGTATGAATGGGAAGTCAGGCTTGCCTGTAGGATCATGAGGGCTGTGCGGGGAGATTTTATTACAGGTGGGCAGCTGCATGGGAGTGGTAGTGGTTTGGTGGAGGTGTACAGACAGGAAGGAAGGCCATGTGATGTGGTGGGAAACAGCCCAGACTAGCGTCATACAGATCTGGGTTCAAATCTCTGCTGTTCCTCTGCTTTACCAGTGGGTTGTGAAGACGATTTTCAACTTGTCATTCTCATTTAAGGGTGATAATGACCCCTGCTTTCTTTTCTTTTCTTTTGGTACTGGGGATCAAACTTGGGTCCTTGTGCTTGCAGGCGGCAGTACCACCGAGCCAAATCCCTGGCCTGGCCCCTGCTTTAGATCGTTGTGAAACGATATAATGCTTCAAACTTTGTGCAGTGTCAGACTTTGAGTAGTTAGCCCACATATAAAACCTTTCTTTTGATAGTTTTTTTGTTTTGGTGAAGTGTTTATCTCAGATGTCTTTTCTCTCGGATTATTTTTCTTAATTGAATTGCAAAGTGTCTCTCTGTATTCTTGGTGTAAACCCTTTGTCAATATGTTTTCAAATATTTTCTCTAGTTTTAATTGTCCCCCTCCTCCCTTTTTTGAGGCAGAATTTTACAGGATAGTTTAGATAGTCTTGAACTTACTATGTAGCCAAGGCTACCTTCAAATTCATAGTGATCCTCCTGCCTCAGTCTCCTGAGTGCTGAAATTACAGGTGTGTGCCAGTATTACTGGTTTCAGTCTCTCTCCCTCTTCCTCTCCTCCCTCCCCCCTGGGGATCCAAATCCCCAGCCCCATAATTTTAATTTTTTGATGTAGTTTAAAGTAGTTAAGTAGTGTGTGAGCTAGATGAAAGTAATGTCATCTTTTCCTTCCTTGACTGTTCAACTTCATGTCGACACTCCCAGGGAGCAGCCCTGTGGCTTGAATCTGACTTGTGCTTGCTCTCTTCCCTCCACTTTTTGGAAGCAAAGATGGCATTGGGTGAACTCTCTTGTGTATACAGAAGGCAGCTTGAGTAGAAGTTGGGGATTTTGGTAATTTATGTATTTAATTTAATTAGTTTTTTAAATTAATTAATTAATTAATTAATTTTTTTGGTATCAGGGATTGAACTTGGGTCCTTGCACTCGCAAGGCATTCCACCGAACCGCTGAGCTAAATCCCTGGCCCTAGTTTTTTTATTTATTGAAAATTAACCTTGAAGAGAAACAGTGAGAGTGATATATACCTTTCTGCAAGATTCGATGGTAAGACTTAACCGGCCCTTAATGTGTTCTGTTTAATTAGGTTCTGCAGCTGATTCAAGAGAGAGACAACATCTGTAAGCAGATCCACCTGCCAGCCCAGAGTGGAAGCAGCCGTGTGCTGGAGGCCATGCGGAGAGGGTTAGACACCTCTTACACCTTTCCTTGTTTCTTTAAGGACCAAACAACGTCTGTATCTCTAAGAACTGAGCGTAGTTTATGAGCTAGATGGAAGCAGTGTCATCTTTACCTCCCCGACTATTGACCCCTGTGTCGATGCTACCAGTGAGTGGTGGCTGGAATCTGGCTTGCGATTGCTCTCTTCTCTTGCACATAGCAACTCAGTAAATGTTTATTGTGTGATTAAACCTACAGACGTGGCATTTGCTTTTGCTCACGCTGTAATCGTAGGCTAAGGACTGGATCACCCATATTTTAAAAACATATTTAAATTTATTAAATTATCTATTTATTTTTAAGGCATTGGGGATTGAACCTAGGGCACTGGACTGCCAAGTGGTCCACTGCTGGGCTATATCCCAAGCTCTGTTTAACATTTTAAAATTAAGTATCTACTATGTAGCATGGTTGGAGATTTTAACCCTTGAACTTTCAAGAATTTAAAAAAAAAAGTCTTTTAGGTTTTAGAATTTAAATGTAGTTCTGTTCACTGACTTTTGGAATATTTAGTATTGCGGAGATAAGACTAATGAATGTGACCCAGGGCAAATTATGCCTTGCCTTTCTACAGTTGCAGAGTTATAAAGATCCTCTTATGTGTTTAATCTGCCTTTTTCTTTTCTTTTTTTTTTTTTTTGGTTTTTTTGAGACAGTGTCTCACTGTATAGACTGACCTGGAACTCACTATGTAGCCCAGGCCGGTCTCGAAATCACAGAGATCCTCCTGCCTCAGCCTCCCGGGTGCTGGGATTACAGGAGTGTGCCCCCACGCCCAGCCTAATATGTCTATTTGTTAAATAAAAGACCTAAGCCGGCCTCGATCACAGAGATCCTCCTGCCTCAGCCTCCCGAGTGCTGGGATTACAGGAGTGTGCCACCACGCCCAGCCTAATATGTCTATTTGTTAAATAAAAGACCTAGGGATTTTTTTAAAATTCAGGGTTAGGGATATAGTTCTGTGGTAGAGTATTTGCCTAGCATATGTAAAGCCCTGGAAAAACAAATTATAGCCACTAGTTTAGATAGAGTTTGATGAAAAGGACTCTTTGGGATACTTTAACATAATCCTGAACTGTGCTACTTGAATGAGAAATGATTACATTTGGGAATTAATGTTTTTTTTTTAAATAAGATTTATTTAAAGAAGATTGCTTCATCTAGGCCTTTTCTTTTTGTTCTTTATTGCAGATATTCAAGAGAAGCTTATGTGGAGTTAGTTCACCATCTCAGAGAGTCTATCCCAGGTATGCTTAAGACGTGCACAGTCATCTCGGTCAGACACAGGCACCTGCCAGCCCCTTTGACAGTTCCTCCTGACACCATTTATACTTCTTTTGCTTCTTTTCATTGTATTCTTCCTCCTTCCCCTTTATCTGTTTCCCCTCTTCCCTTCCTTCTGTGCTTAGGTGTATAGATAGAAACACATGTGCGCAGAGCACTGCAAGATTTTCACTAGTAAAAGCAGTACAACTTTGAAAATGTGGACTCCTAGTAGGTCTCTGTGGCATTTGAAGTGAAAATGCCTTTTCTAGTGCTGTGGGGAATGTAGGCTGAGAAGCCAGCTCCGGTATGGACCGCGGTAGAGAAGTAGGCTCAGCACGCCTGTCTGTAATGATGGTTTTACCTGCGTGTGGGCTGAGTGACCCAGGGGAGGCCTTGTGATTGTCCTCCCTCCCTCTGTAATCCACAAATGCCAGAGCTTCTCCTGAAGGTCAGCAACAGCAGCCTGTTGGCCTGTGTCCCTTGTTGTATATCACAGGGGTGTGCCTCAGCAGCGACTTCATTGCTGGCTTTTGTGGAGAGACAGAGGAAGATCACCAGCACACAGTGTCTTTGCTTCGGGAAGTTCAGTACAACACAGGTTTCCTCTTTGCCTACAGCATGAGACAGGTGAGCCCAGGATGGAGGAGGACTGCCTTCATTCCTGACTGCTTGGGTTCATCACAGACAGCTGGGCGGAAGAGGCGGGTGGCAAGGCACTCATTACAAAACCTCAGGGTTTCATCGTCTACTTTTTTTTTTCATTTTTCTATTTAAGTCTTGTCTAATGTTTGACACAATCCAGTAATTAGAGATGAAAAATAATTACTATACCATTGTTTCTGTTTATTAAAATACTTAAAGTTATATTTAGGGTGTTTGAAAAAAAATTTTTTTTTTGGTTTTTTGAGACACGGTCTCATTAAGTAGTTGAGAATGACCTGGAACTCACTTTGTAGCCCAGGCTGGTCTCGAACTCACAGCGATCCTCCTGCCTCAGCCTCCTGAGTGCTGGGATTACAGGCTTGTGCCACCATGCCCGGTAGGGTGTTTGAAATTTTAATGTGGAGAGGGAGAAGTATTCTCTTGACAAAGAATCTAAAATAATTTCTCTCTAGGGTGGGGATTTAACTTAGTGGTTCTACAACCTGCCTTGCAAGTGCAAGGACCCGAGTTCCATCCCTCGTACCAAAACAAACACAAACAAATAAATTTTTTTCTCACCATGTAGAACTTATATTTTTGGTCTGTACATGTAGTCTTCTGAGCCACCCATATCCATTTCTGATTTGTTTTTCTAGGCAAGTTGGCCCACTGATGTTTACTTCTATTATTCGCTATAACATAAATTGCCAAGGAAACAAAGCAGTAGATGAGGGAGGAAGGGAGAATAGTGTGTATTTCCTACAGAGACATAACCCTGATCTACAATTTTCTTGGTGGTAGGGGTGGATTTGCAAGGTTGCTCCTCCGTAGTCACCTCGGAGCCAGTGTACCTTGTGTTTGGATGGAGCTGAGGACCCTGTGACCACAGGGCTCAGCAAAACTGACTGATGGATGACTGGATCCGTGACTTTAGCCTCACTGTCCCTGCGCTGCCCTCAGTACAGCTAATTCATTTGTTCTAAAGCTAATGGTTTAGTACTTTGTAGCTAATACAAAAGGGCCAATGTATATATTCATGTCTTTTACAGAATTATTTCAGAGATGATGCTTCCGAGGAGCATTTAAAATCCATTTTGCTTTGTTTCCATGGACATAACACTTATAAAAGAGAAGGTCTTTCTAATGTTAGGGCTGGGAAATGGGTTGTCATTTTGTGGTAGATGCCTGTCCTATGCCCATTGAACTTGAATATGCATTTTGGAACCTAATTGCTAGGTTAGGGGGAGGGTTATGGAGACTTAAGTATCCTAGTGGATGAGAACAAGCATTCAGGTTGTACCTCTGCCACATAATAACTGTGTGACTGTGAGCAAGGTCCTTGGTTTCCTCATCTGTGAAATGGGGGTGACATGAGTACCAGCCTCATAGGCTTGTTTTGAAGATTGAGAGAGTATATCAGAAGCTTGTAGAATAGTGCTTTGTGCACAGTAAGAGCTATTGTTAATAGCAAGACAGAAGGGAGTAAAACTTAGGTATATTAGGATTCTCCACCCAGTTTCTGTTTACTTCTGTGGATTTCAAAGGCAGGTTGGTTTGCATGCTCAGATTTTTCTTGCTATGTAGTTCAGATTGGCCTTGAACTCACTATGTAACCCAGGCTGGCCTCAAACTCATGGTGATCCTCCTGCCTCAGCTTCCTGGGTCCTGGGGTTATAGCCTTTTGCCATCCCACCTGGCTGCTAAAGATTTTTTTTTCATTCCACAGTTTTATACAGCTAAGTGGTTTTCTTTAGCTGTTTTGAGCATGAGCTCATATACTTAAAGATATATGTAAACATGTATACCCTGTAGTTTTGAATGATTTATAGGTTTTCAAGGATACTTTTTTTTTTGACTAGGTAATATATACTTATGGTATAAAATTCAGAGCTGGGCATGGTGGTACACGCCTGTAATCCCAGGCTGAGGCGGGAGGATTGCTGTAAATTCAAGGTCAGCCTCATCTATATAGTGAGACTCTGTCTCAAAAA
>NW_022900934.1:25204326-25214756 GCF_012274545.1 Fukomys damarensis
TATCTATCTATCTATACACACACACACACACACACACACACACACACACACACACACACATGAGGTTAAAATGGTATTAAGTGAGAAGTAGTTTCTCTTACTTCCTAGTCGTTTTTCTGTTCCATTCTTGAAGGAAGCCATGCTTAGCAGTTTTTTGTATAATCTCGCAACAAAATTTCATGTATTTATAACCATATTTGTATTTTTTTGTCTACCCTAAAGAGATACTCTGGTTAACAGTATGTTTTGGAGAACAGTCCATGTTAATACATATAGAGCTATCTTCTTTTTTGTTTTGTACCAAGGACCAAACTCGGGACCTTGTGCTTGCAAGGCAGGTGGCTGCACCACTGAGCTAAATCCCTGGCCCTAGAGGTATCTTCTTTTTTTCCCATGGGGATTGAATCTAGAGCCTTGCACATGCTAGGCACATGCTCTGCCTCTGAGCTACATCTGTAGCCTATTTTATATTATTTTGTTTTAGAGGCATTTAGACTGCCTTGTACCTTATATTTTATTGTTTTATAAACTCTGCTGATGAGTTACCTAGTACCTAAATCATTTAGTATACATCCCAAGTGTGACCTTAGGACAAATATCAAGAGTGATTTTGTCAACCGGGTGTGGTGGTACATGCCTGTAATCCCAGCACTCTGGAGGCTGAGGCAGGAGGATTGCTAGGAGTCGGGGACCAGCCTGGGCTACATAGTGAGTTCCAGGGCAGTTTGAACTACATAGTGAGACCCTGTCTAAAAAAAAAAAAAAAAAGAGTAATTTTGTCTGTTTTTTCATGTCTTAAAGTTAGAATTTGAATGGGGCATGGTTGCTTATAATCCTAGCACCTAGGAGGCTGAGGCAGGAGGATCACCACAAGTTGGAGGCCAACCTGGGCTACATAGTTCAAGACCAACCTGAACTATATAGCAAGACCTTGTCACAAAACAACAGTAAAAAAAATTAATATTTGATCCTTAAAAATGTGATTACTTCTAGAACCACAGAACTCTGGGTTCAGATTTGGGTCTTTATACCTATGCCTGTGACTCGCAGGTAGAATGAACATGTTACTGTCTGTGACCTAAGAATGGATTCTACAAGTCCTTGGTGACCTTTGTCTCCTTTTTTTTTTTTTTTTTAATTTTTAATTTTACTTTTTTATTTTTATTTTTTGGTACCAGGGATCGAACTCGGGTCCTTGCGCTTGGGAAGCAGGTGCCAGAACCACTGAGCTAAATCCCCGACCCCCCACCCCCTTTTCAACAGAAGACACGGGCATATCACAGGCTGAAGGATGATGTTCCAGAAGAAGTAAAATTAAGGCGTTTGGAGGAACTTATCACTGTCTTCCGAGAAGAAGCTTCAAAAGTCAATAAAATCTCTGTGGGTTGCACTCAGTTGGTACTAGTAGAGGGGGTAAGTCTGTCTAACTATGTATACATTTTATTTGTTTTGTTTTTGGTATCGGGGATTGAACTCCGAACCTTGTGCTTGCAAGGCAGGTGGTGGAACCACTGAGCTAAATCCCCCGGTCCTATTTATTGCTTTTTTAAAAACACAGTATATCTCTTGTTTCTTTTTTTGTTTTTGTTTGTTTTTTTGAGATAGGGTCTCACTATGTAGTTGAGATTGACCTGGAACTCACTGTGTAGCTCAGGCTGGTCTCGAACTCACAGTGATCCTCAGCCTCCTGAGGGCTAGGATTACAGGTGTGCGCCACCATGCCTGGCTTCTCGTCTTTATTAAGATCTTTGATTTTTTTTTTTTTTCCTAGTACCGGGGATTGAACTCAGGACCTTGCACTTGTGAGGCAGGTGGTGAGCTAAATCCCCAGCCCTTGTTTTTATTGAAGTTTTTGTAGTTTTCAGCATATAAGTCTTTAAAAACATGCATATACCACTGGCCCATTTATGCACCCTCCCCTCCCTTCCTGTCCCCTCTTCTTTTCTTTTTTCTTGCTACTGAGTATTGAATTCAATACTCAACGTCTCATGCATGCTTAGCAAATCCTCTATTGTGAGCTATATCCCCAACCATTTTTTTACTTTCTATTTTGAGACAGGGTCTCACTAAGTCATTAAATTGCCCAGGTTGGACTTGAACTTGTCTTGCCTTGGCCTCCCAGAGCGCTAGGATTATAGATATGGGCTGCCACACCCAGTTTAGGGAAAGAAACATCTTTTCTTTCTCACAGTCTTCAAGACTTTTCTTCAGTGTTTAGTGCTCAGAAGTATGTGATGTGTCTTGGTATGGATTTGTTTGCATTTATTAGGTTAGGAGTTTGTCTTTTGCCATGTTTGAGACGTGTTTAGCTGTTAATTCTTTGAATGCTTTTACAGCCTTGCTTTTTTTTTCTTCCATGATTGTAATAACAGATATCAACACAAAGTTTTTTGTTTTTGTCTTAGTGGTGCCTTCAGTATGTTTTTTCCCTTTTGTTTAGACTTCAGAATGGGTAATTACTATTGTTCTCTGATGTTTTTCAGAGTTATATGTTTTATATCTAATGTTTGTGGGTTTTAGTTCTACTTTAGCATTAGGGAGAAGTACATCTGTTCCATCTTTGTAGAAGCAGAATCATATATATTTTTGGAATCAATTTTATTGTTGTTGCTTTCAGTCTTTTTTTTTTTTTTCTGTCTGTCTTCGGTCCTGGTTGAGGACAGCTCTCCTTAAACTGGGATATGGCAGCATAAAAGCAGCCACTTATCTGGTGTTTGTATTTGTTGAAACTCTCTGGTAGCAGCAGAAATTTATACAATAAAGCAAAACATTTTTATATAACTTAGTTGGGCGTGTGCAAGGTACAGTCTGGTGTCTGGAAGAGACTGTGCTCAGCCTGCAAAGCCCTCGAGACAGACTTGCTGTCTCCTGCTGGTGTCGGCTTTCCCTACTTCCTCATTCGTGTAGCAGAGTGTAGCAGTCCTGTAGTTCCCACGTCATACATGAGTAGTTCTAGTAGTTGTGTTTCTCAGCTCTGCGTCAGAGCACCTGATCAGCTCAGCATGAGTTGGGGATCCCCTTGTGGTCTGCTCAGCCTTGGCTGGGTGGCAAGGAGAAGTGGTGCAGCAGTGGCTGCTGGGCAGTGGCCCTGAGCTGGTGAAAACCCCAGAAGGTGTCTGTCTTGTTAAATATTTTGTAATTTAGGTGGTAACTTTGATTCTGGCTGACAGTTCCCCGGTTGTGCTCTCTGTCTGACTTCATGGAGTTTTACTCTATACGTATGTGTATTAGTATTCAGCAAAGAGTCCAAGGGACCCTATGCATATTTCTAGAGCTCTTTTTCTGTCTGACTTCCTTCCTTTTTAGAATTTGTTTCACAATATTTAGCTATCTCAGGCTCCAGGAACTTTGATCTGTATCCCCCCCCCAACCCCCTTCTTTTTTAGTTTGCTTTGTTTTGATTTTTTGAGGCAGGGTGTCATTATGTAGCAGGCTGGCCTTGAACTCCCTATGTAGCCTAGGCTGGCCTCAAACTCTTGATCCTCCTGCTTTAGCCTCCCAGTGCTGGGGTTATAGGCATCTGTCACCATGCCTGGCTGATTCTTCTCTCTCTCAATGGAGAGAGAACTCATGCTCTGCTTGAGATCTTCCTCCCTACTTTTTTGTGACCTGGCCTGGCCTATACCTTTTTTTTTTTTTTTTGGTACTGGGGACCTGAGATGCAGGGAACAAAACCGCTGGCCTTGAGTACTCAGTCTCATTGCACTGATAGAGAAGTGCTCTGCACTAAGACAGGCTCCGGCCTCGCCTCCCTTTTTTTTTTTTTTTTGGTACTGGGGATTGAACTCAGGTCCTTGCACTTGGAAGGCAGGCGGCAGCACCACTGATCTAAATCCTCAGCCCTGGCATATACCTTTTTGTTAAAGAGTGTCTGATGTCATTTAATTTGTTTTCCTTCTCTTGTACATCACAGACTTGTGTGATCTGTTGTCCAATATGTAAAAACTGTTCTTATATTTTGTCCATTTTCCTAATTTAAGGCTGGAAGATAAATTTAGTTCCTGTCATTTCATCATGGCTGTAAGAGAAACTCATGTATATTATAGAAGTTAATCCCATCTTAGTGGTTTGCTTATCCTTCTAGCCCCATATTGTGGTAGCTTCAAATCTACCTGTTGAATAGGTCTAACAACCCAGGCCGGTCAACCTCAGAACATTTGTGAATGATTACTTCGAGAGTGGGCCCGTCAGCTTGCCAAAAGCAAGTGTGTTGCAGATACCTGGGCTTTGGCCTTGTTAGAAGCTAATTGCTGCAGATTGCAGTTCTTCAAAGAGTCTTCTGTGGGTAAAGACTCTGGAGACTGTGAGAGAAGGCAGTTTCCACCTTCCTAGAACTTAGGACTCTGACAGTCTTCTCTTTCTGCAGCTCAGTAAACGCTCTGTCACTGACTTGTGTGGCCGGAATGATGGAAACCTTAAGGTGATCTTCCCTGATACAGAGATGGAGGATGGCATTAACCCTGGGCTCAAGGTCAGAGCACAGCCTGGGGATTATGTGCTAGTAAAGGTAATGTATCCTTTGAATTTTTTTCTTTTAATTGTTTTTTGTTTCTTTGTTTTTTTGAGAAAGTCTTGCTATGTAGTTCAGGCTGGCCCTGAACTCAGTATGTAGCCCAGGCTGGCCTTGAATCAGCAGTAATCTTGCTGCCCCAACCTCCAAAGTATTAGGCATGTACCACCATGCCCGGTTCCTTTGAGCTTTTGGTGTACACTGTGAAATGAAAGTTAGTTTTAATTTTCAGTTACTCAAGATTGTTTTTTGTTCCCAAGTGACATAAACCCTACAAATAAGATTTAGTGGAAGGATTGAAATAAAGAAAGAACTTTGGATCCAGCCAAGGATCTGCTGGGTCTTTCTCTTTCACTCATCTCTGCTCTTCCCATGTCCTTTCTGACTAAGTCTCTGGTTTGCAGTAGAACCATGCTTTCATACATTTCACTTTAAAAAAACGAAAACGAAAACAAAACAAAACAAAAAAACAAATGAAAAGGCCTGGGATTTAGCTCAGTGGCACTGTGCCTGCCTCACAAGTACAAGGGTCTTGAGTTTGGTCCCCGGTACCGGGGGAAAAAAAACCCCACAAATGAAAAGGGCCAGGGATTTAGCTCAGTGGTAATGCACCTGCCTCACAAGTGCATGGTTCTGAGTTCAATCTTTGGTACTGGAAAAAAAAAACAACAAACAAAAACCAAAAACATAAATTTCACTTTCTTATTTTCTTTTCCTCATTTGCCTAAACTCACACTTCTTAATCTTCTCTTCAACCCTGGTTTAACTGGTAATCTGCTTACTCTGTGTCTGCATTCAAGCAGCTGAACATCACTGGGGAAAAAGTACAGTTGGATAGTAGGTTAGGTTAGATGGTGGTTACATAAAACCCAAACTGTAGTGGTTTTATAAGGCAGGAATTCTCTTTCTCATAAAATTTAGAGGTGGGTGGTCTAGGACAGGGTGTTGTGATGACTGCATGTCATCAGAGGTCCAGGCTTCTTCTGTCTCTTGCTTTGCCTTGGGCCTTCATTTCCAGAGTCACCATATATCTTGAATGGTTGCTCAAATTCTAGCCCCCATATCCATGTCCCTTCTAGCAGGAAGAGGAAAAGAGAGGAGGACACGCCTTTTCAGGGTGCTCTGCTGTAGTCACATGGCCACAACAGGCTACAAAGAAGCTTGTTGGTCTTCATTCTGAATGACCTAGTATCCGCTAAAAATTGGGAGTTCTGTTACTGAGGAAGAAGAGGAGAAACATGTTGAGAAGTAAGGCCCCTTGCTACATGAATTGACTGCACTTACTTCAGATTCATGACCATAAAGCTCAAATGAACCCTCAGCATGGTGCTAAAATCTTGGTCCTAATATAATTTCATAGTAGATTGATTTCTTCCATCTCTCTTTAAGTCTCTACTCACCTATGCAGTTCCTTTTCTGATACCTTTTTTTTGAGATAAGGTCTTGCTCTGTAATTCAGGCTGGCTTGTACTCACTATGTAGCCCAGATTGCCCTCAAACTTAAGACAATCCTGTCTCAGCCTCCCAAGTACAGGATTACAGGTGTGCACTACCACTCCTGGCTTTTCTGATGTCTTTGTCTCATGTTTCACATATACGGTACAATCAGATGAAATATTATTTTTCTTTATTTCTACCAGATCACAACTAGATGTGAATCCAAAAGGAATTGAAAAGTTTCAAGGCTTTCTCAAATTTCTTCTTTTCATCGGGCTCTGTCTAGTATGAGTTATTTTTTATATAGTAAAACTACAGAAGTTTTGAAAATAAAATTATAGAAGACTTTACCATACTACCTTCTTTTTTTGGGGCAGGTAGTGGGGATCTCGGGTCCTTGTGCTTTTTTTTGTTTGTTTGTTTTTTTGTTTTTTGAGACTGGGTCTCACTATGTAGTTGAGACTGACCTGGAACTCACTGTGTTGCCCAGCCTGGTCTCAAACTCACAATGATCCTCCTGCCTCAGCTTCTCAAGTGCTGGGATTATAGGCATGTGCCACCACACCTGGTTTTGAGTCCTTGTGCTTGCAAGGCAGGTGGTAGAACCACTGAGCTAAATCCCCAGCTACCATACTACTTTCTTTCATAGTGCTTATGTTAGTCCTTTTTATGTCTGGGAATTGAACTGGCAATAGGAATGTCTGTCTTACATAATTTATGTTCGTAGGATTTAGTGCCAGTGTGTGTTACCGTATTGTTTTAATTCCTAAGGCTGAATTGCTTTCCCACATTTCTTAGGTTTATAAGGGTTCTTTTCCACTCAGTCTTTTCATGCTTTAAAAATAAACTGACAGTCCGGGCATGGTGGTGCATGCCTGTAATCCCAGCACGCAGGAGGCTGAGGCACGAGGATCGCTGTGAGTTCAAGACCAACCTGAGCTACATAGTGAGTTCCAGGTCAATCTCACTACATAGTGAGACCCTGTCTCAAAAAACCAAAACCAAAACCAAATAAATAAATAAATAAATAAATAAATAAACAAACAAACAAATAAATAAATAACAAAAATAAATAAACGGACGCAGTCAAAGGGTTTCCCACATATCTGACATTTATAATCTCCTCTAATATGGGCCACAAATTCAACTACTTGCAATACCAAGGGCCTGAGTTCGATCCCCGGTACAAAAAAAAAAAAAAGAGTAAAGGAACAAGTGGCTGTTTGAAATGGACTTGTATTTGACTTCTTACATTATATCTTTTCTTTCTTTTCTTTTTTGGTACTGGACATTGAACTTGGGTCCTTGCGTTTGAGAGGCAGGCAGTGGGACCACTGAGCCAAATCCCTGGCCCGATTTCTTACGTTATAAACAGACATCTCTTCTGTTGAAGCCATAGTTTCTGTCAGTCTGTTGTCTCTATCAGATTCCTTTTGATGGCTTCTCCTTTAGAGGCTCTGCTTAAGTACTTGAGGTGCAGTCCTGGTTACTTTGCCTTCTTCTGACTGGTTTTCTTTCAGATTACCTCTGCCAGCTCTCAGACGCTCAAAGGCCATGCTCTGTGCAGGACCACTCTGAAGGACTCCTTAGCATATTGCTGACCCGAGTGGCTTAGGCCGTCTTTCTTTATAGGACTCTATAGAAGTCTACTCTATAGAAGTAGTCACTTCTGCACAGGAAGAGGTAGTCTTTCTCTACAGGAAGGAGACAGGACTGGCCACTAGTGGAAGAGGTAATGATGCTGTGGAGACAAGCTGTGAGTGGCAAAGCAACTTTATGTTAAATGGAAAAATGTATCTCTTTATAATCATTAAATTTACTAAAACTAATGGCCTTTTTGTCTACTTTTATTTCATTTTTGCTTTGGTTAGTGTTTCTGGGATAGTTTCTCTCTCTCTCTCTCTCTCTCTCTCTCTCTTTTGGTACTGGGGGATTGAACTCAGGACCTTGTGCTTGCAAGGCAAGTGGTGGAACCACTGAGCTAAATCCCTGGCCCTCTCTATTTCTTTTTCCTGGTACTGGGGTCTTGTCCATGCTAAGCAAGTGCTTTAATGCTGAGCTACATCCCCAAGACTTTAAAAATAAAATTTGTTTTTTTTGTACCAAGGATCAAACTTGGGTCCTTTCATTTGCAAGGCAGTCGGCAGAAACACTGAGCTAAATCCTGAGCCCTAAAAATTTTTGTAGGGGCTGGGAATTTGGCTCAGTGGCATTGTGCCTGCCTTGTAAGCACACAGTCCTGAGTTCAATCCCTGGTACCTAAAAAGAAAAATCTAAGAGCTGGGGGATTTAGCTCAGTGATGCTGTGCCAGCCTTGCGAGCACAAGGTCCTGAGTTTGATCCCCTGAACTGAAAAAAAAAAAAAAATTTTTTTTTTTTTTGAGACAGAGTCCTGTTAAGCTGTCCAGATTGAGCCTTGAACTTGGGATCCTCTTGCTTCAGTCTCCTGGTAGCAGGGATTACAGGTGTGTGCCACACCGCACCTGGCTTGTACCCAGTGCACATATCTTCTCATGATTTTATTTGATGCCATTGATTCAGCTCCCTTTCCTCTTACTTTTTTCTATGTATTTTGCCTAAGGATTTTCTCCTGGACTTCTCTTGTTTTTTTGGACCAGAGATCAAACTCAGGACCTTGTGTTTGCAAGGCAGGCGTGGTGGCACTGAGCTAAATCCCAGGCCCCGGACTTCTCAGTCTTTAAGTTTGTCTTTGCTTTCAGGACTGACAGCACCTGGAATTTTGCAAACTGTTATTACTTATTAATAGGCTGTAGCAGTGGTTCTCTGTGCATTCACTATTGCAGTTGTATTGGTCTGTGGGTATCATGAGAAAAACCCAGGATGCAGTAGTTGTAGAAGGACTTTGGTTCAAGTTTCCACTGCATTCCTTAAGTGTTGTGTAAACTTGAGCAGTTAACTTTATTTTTCTGATCTTTGGTTTTCTCATGTATGATCTGGTGATAATAATAAAATTCTTATCTCATGTAGAGTTCAGTAAGATTCTGGTTATAAGCCGGGCGTGGTGGCGCATGCCTGTAATCCCAGCACTTGGGAGGCTGAGGCAGGAGTATCGCTGTGAGTTCGAGACCAGCCTGGGCTACACAGTGAGTTCCAGGTCAGTCTCAACTACACAGTGAGACCCTGTCTCAAAAAACCAAAAAAACAAAACAAAACAAAGATTCTGGTTATAAAGCGTTTTCCAATGTTGGGCCTGGAAGCTCATTGGTAAGAGTTCTTGCTTAGCATGTGCAAGGCCTTGGATTTAATCCTAAGCACCAAACAAACAGTATTTTCCACAGATCATTGTAAATTCCTACAAAATAGAAGTGATCCTTGAAGGATTGTCTTTAATACACTGTGTGTATTAAAATAGGCTAAGGTATTTATTGTGTGTCCGTCCAGGATATCCTTTAGATTCTCTCAGTTGGTGAGCATGACAAGCCTCAGTTGGGAATCTCTTCATCAGGGAAGATTAGCTTCCATTCTCAGGGTTCATCTACTGAGAACACATGTTATTGCTCTTCAGTATTTTATTTAAAAGGCGTAGCAAGTTTTGAAGTTTTAGTGGTTTTTTTTTTTTTGTACCAGGGATTGAAATCAGAACCTTGCACTTGGGCTCTGTGCCACTGGGCTAAATCCCTTGCCCAATTTTTAAATTATTATTATTATTATTATTATTATTGTTGTTATCTGGTGGTATTGGGGATTGAATCCATGGCCTTGCACATACAAACTATATGCTTCTTCCAATGAGCTACATCACCAGCCCTTGAAATTTTAATTTTAAATAACATCTAATATTTTTTTCTTTTTATTGAGTTTATTGGTACAAGCTAGGTATACAATACAGTTACATTCATCACTGGGATTCTGTACCTTTACATAATAGGTCTTGATTCTCATTTTTCCCCTTGTCCCTGTCCTCCCTTCACCCCCTCCTCCCCTCCCCATTTACAAACACTTTATTTCCATTTTTTCAGTTTCTCATATTTTTTTCCTCTCCCTTATTACCTTTACCCCACCCTTCCCATTTTCCCTACACCTTTAGCCCTTTACTTCCTATTTCACATTATTAATTATCTCATTAGGATCCTGTGTACTATTATAGTTTTTCACACCAAAGAAACTATTTGGTATTTCAGTTAAAGAAATCTCTGTATGAGCTTTAAAAATAGGGGATCCTAAAATAAAACTAAAAAGGAAAGTAAAAGAGAAAAGGCAATGATATAACATTAAAATAATACATTTTCCCTACCTTTAGCCCTTTACTTCCTATTTCACATTATTAATTATCTCATTAGGATCCTGTGTACTATTATAGTTTTTCACACCAAAGAAACTATTTGGTATTTCAGTTAAAGAAATCTCTGTATGAGCTTTAAAAAAAGAGGATCCTAAAATAAAACTAAAAAGGAAAGTAAAAGAGAAAAGGCAATGATATAACATTAAAATAATCCTTAATTCTGGAGATGAAAATGGTCCC
>NW_022900934.1:25216772-25219505 GCF_012274545.1 Fukomys damarensis
TCATCAAATCAACCGCAATGCTTTATCCCAACTGATACAATCAGCAACACATTAAGATCAAGCACAACTTGGACACTGACCACCTGTGGTAGTCACTAGTCTATCGCCCTTAAATCATTGGAATTAAATTGAAATCAAGAAGCAGTCCAGAACATGTCTGCAGTGAACAAAATTTCAGTATAGTGTATTTACCATTTAATGGCTCAGACAGAGCGAGGATGCAAGACCCCTGATCTCAGCTGATGGCTGAACCCCATGACTCTGACTGACCTCAAGCTGCAAGGCCCAGATTGAGTTCCCCAACCTTCTGAATGGTTGAACTCCACAACGTTCTATTACAGGTTTCCCACTCCCTTTCTTTAAAGATGTTCAAAGTTGGGAACTCAGAAAAATACCCTTGATGACCACCTCTGCCTCTGCAGAGTGGGCCCAAAGACTGGCACAGTCAGGAGGTCTGAGAATGTGGCGGGGGGACGACTTATGGGGGTTCAGGGATGCCTTCCTGGCGCTTGAGCGATGATGGCTGGGGCGGGAGAAGGCGTGGCTCTAACATCTATTATTATTACTATTATTGGTATGGGGAGTTGAACTTGGGACCTTGCACTTGTGAGGCAGATGGTGGCGCCACTGAGCTAAGTCCCCAGGCCCCCAACATCTTATTTAAATATTTATTTGCTTGAGATTTTCAAGTGTACATATGGTTAGTAATCCAAATAAATAGCACTTATGTATAATCAGTCAGCTATCTTTCTCCTAATCCCTTAGTTTCCTTCTTAGTGTCACCCTTTTGTTGAAGTACACAATTTAGTGCTTTTTAGTATATTCACAAGGGATTGCACCCACCATCAGTATCTCACTCTAGAACAGTTTCATCACTCTACGAAGAAACCTGGTACCTGTTGGTCATTCCCTATTCTCCCCACATCCTCTGCGAAACATTAAGACTGTAGATTCTTTGTGTTTATGGATGCTTATTCTGAACATTTCATGTAAATAAATCATACAGTATGTGGCTTTTGTGTTTAATCTTTTTCACTTAGCCTATTTCAGGAGTCATCCACAATGTGGCAGTACTTTATTCTTTTTGTGGCTATATATTTCTTTGCATTTATATACCCCATTTGTTTATCCATTCATCCAGAAGTGAACTGTTGAGTTATAAATTGTGCTGCTGTGAGCAGTATGTACAGTTTGTCTGTTTACAGGTTTTTTTTTTGTTTTTGTTTCTGTTTTTATACTGGGGATTGAACTTGGGACCTTGCCCTTGCAAGGCAGGTGGCGAAACTACTGAGTTAAATCCCTGGCCCTACAGTTTTTTTGAGACAAGGTTTCACTATGTGTTCAGACTGCCGACGACCTCATGGCGATCCTCCTGCCTCAGCCTTCTGAGTGCTGGGATTAAGGGTGTGCACTCCCACACCTGGCCCGGTTTACAGTTCTGTTACAGTTTGGGTCAAGAAGGACCCCAAAACTCTTAGGTGCTGAAACAGGGTTTTTGAAGGGTGAACAGATCATGGGGGCGCTGTAGCTGACTTTCCATTAGGAGAGGGGCCTGGTTAGAGGCAGGTCACTGGGGGTGTGGCTCCTCCCTTCGCTCTCTGCTTCCTGCTGCCCTGGGCTAAGCAGCTTTGCTTCACCACAGACCCTTCTACAGCCTTCTACCGTGCCGTTTCTGCTTCGGAGCCAAAATATACCTCTCCTTTAAATTGTGGGTCAGTCACTGTGCCAGTGACAAGGAAGGTGACCATTGGGTGTATACCTAGCAGTGGAGTTGTTGGGGCATATGTTCTTCTGTGTTTACATTATGAGGAATAGCTAACCTGTTTTCCATAATTACTGAGCCATTTTTATGTTTTCACCAGCAGTGTCTGATTCGTTGGGAGGTTTTTAAGGAGGAAAAAGTACCTGTTTTATAAAAAGTACTCTGACAGCCATGTAGGGAATAAATCGTAAGCGGCAAGAGCAGAAGCGGGGAGTTTGGTTACGCTAGTGATTGATGATGGGCACTTGGAGCAGGGTGGTAAAGGAGAGAAACGCAGCTGGGAGCGATGCTCCTGAGACAGAATCAACAGGATTTGGTGTGTTGGTGAAAGAGTGGTGAATTGACAATGATTTCTAGGTGTCTGGCTAGGAAAATGATGTGTATTACACTGCTCTAAACCACAGTGGGATAGGTCTTGGGAGGTCCTGGCCTTGGAGAAACCAAGACCTTAGGTCTGGGCAAAGAGCTGAAGATAATAGTGGGATTTGGCCTTTGTTTTCTGGGGTTGCTGCCCCCTGCTGTGAGGCAAGCCCTGTTTCTGGCCTCCTGCCTTAGCCTTCCTTTCATAGGTAAACCCCAGGAACCCAAAGCAGTCCCACTGCCCAGGCTCTCAGAATCTCCACCACCTCCTGATAGCACCACGCTAAGGACTTAAAGCCTTCAACAGATGGGCTTTTGGGGGATATTTCAGATTTGAACTCTTAACAGGGTGATGCGGGGCAGAAACAGTGGAAGAGCAGTCTTCATCATTGTTATGATTATACTCTAGTGTACTGAATAAGTGGGCTTTATTGCCTCATCATTCATCTTAGTTTTTTCTCCCAGTAAGTTCTTTGATCAAACTTGCAAAGAGATTCCTGTCTGTAGGAATTGAAGATGAGGGGCTGAGGATTTCGCTCAGTGGTTCTGCTGCCTGCCTTGCAAGTGCAGGGTCCCGAGTTCAATCCCCAGTACCAAAAAAAAAAAAAAAA
>NW_022900934.1:25219714-25239231 GCF_012274545.1 Fukomys damarensis
AAAAAAAAAAAAAAAAAGAACCATTTTTTGCATGCAACAGGTTGTTTATTAAGGAGTTGATTAGAACAATGCCCCAAATCCCTGAATTTTGGCCTTTTTGGCACTTGTTAATTCAAGGTGGTTGGTGAAAATTCTAAAGGGATACTTGGCATTTTAAGAAAACTAATTCTACTTGGTTCTTTAATCATAAGCATGTCCTCAGCTTGGTATTTCATAGGAAAGTTTTACAGAATGTTTTCGCTTTCCTTCAGAATATTGCCGGTTTTCAGTTTACTGCCACAAGATCCTCCTGTGGGAGATAAAAGACAACCAGTTACACACTTAAACACATAAGCTGACTGCAGGCACATTTTAAGCCAACCAGTGTACTCTGTCCCCTGACCACAGTGCTTGCTTCAGGAGTGGGGTTATGGAACAAGTGTGGGCTGGCAGTTATTTGAATTATCAGGGAAGGAAATAGTGAAGCTCCTGGTAGGTGGAGACTTCCATGCAGATCCCAAAAAGAACAATTTCAGAAATAGTACAGCCATCAATCCCTGGTACCAAAAGGTGTCGGGGGGAGAAAAAGAAATAGTACAGCCAAGACATTGATTTGTTTGTTTGTTTGTTTGTTTCTGGTACCGGGGATTGAACTCGGGTCCTTGCACTTGTAAAGCAGGCACCAGAACCACTGAGCTAAATCCCTAGCCCTGATTTTTGGTATCATTGTTTGAACCCTGATATAAGCTTCTCTGAAGTACAGAATAGATTTTAGTGCAAAAGGAAAATATTTGTTGAGTGCTTTTCTAGCATGCCTGAGACCCTAAGGTTTGTTTGTTTTTGCTTTTTTTTTTTTTAAATACTGGAAATTGAAATCAAGACCTTGTACTTGCCAGGAAAGCACAGTACCACTGAGCTAAATCCCTGGCCCTTAGGCCCTGAGTTCTATTCCTAGCAATCATAAAAAAGTTTCTCTTACCGATGGCATTACCGTAACATCACCATTTACAGGATATGGGGATACTCCCAATGGTATATTCCAGTTTTTAGCTGATTCTGAAA
The DNA here is from genome assembly GCF_012274545.1 of Fukomys damarensis. Classification (NCBI taxonomy): domain Eukaryota; kingdom Metazoa; phylum Chordata; class Mammalia; order Rodentia; family Bathyergidae; genus Fukomys; species Fukomys damarensis. The sequence continues at coordinate 25,220,756 of NW_022900934.1, forward strand.
CAAAGAAAGACCATATTATGATACGAGTTGAAGGAAACAATAAATATCCTGGGTGGCCTATTTTAGTCAGATGGTGAGAACTCTGGGCAGTATGTGAGGCTCTAGGAGAAATCTCTACCCTGCCCATTCAACAGTGACTTGGGTAAAGACCTATATAGTATCTCCCAGACTGTTGAAGGGGGAGGTGGTGACAGTGGGAAAGCAAAGATGAAACTACAGAACCATTTGAAGACCTGGTGGGTATCCTAATGTTGTTGTCAATATTGGTCCTGGCATATCTGATCTTATTACAACACCACAAGAGTGAGGGCTTGCTGTTTTGGTAGTAAGTACATTATTTTGAAGTCCTTTAGAATTAACCAGAAATATGTCCAGCTAACAGGGTTTACCATTACCATTGTTAGCCGCAAGGGTTATGACTCCAGCCTCCTGAATTGTCAGACCTCTAATGTCTGTGTGACTAGGTAACCCTGGTCCATGTTTCTTATTCTTTATTGGTACTGGGGATCAAACTCGGGGCCTTGCACTTGTGAGGCTGGTGTGATAACCACTGAGCAAAATCCCTGGCCCCATGTTTCTTTTAAATGGCATGATGGTATTGGTCCCAAGGACACCGTGTGGACTAGATTTCTTTAAGAGGTTTAGAACAGGCATTTTGATTTGGGGTTTTCTTTTGTTGCTGGTGTTTTGTGTTTTGGTGCTGGGGATTGAACTTGGGCCCTTGTGCTTGTGAGGCAGGTGGCAGAACCACTGAGCCAAGTCCCCGGCCCATTGATTTGGTTTTTATTTTTACCATCTCAAGGTGCTGTCTCCCTCTCTGAAAAAGAAGGGCTGTGATTCAGCTGTTGATGGATAATCTTGTATTCAGTGCTGCAGCACCATGCAGCATGATTCACACCTTGGGCCCTCTCCTGTGACACTGACTCTCCCAGATGTTTGGGTTATTAACTCCACATACCAGTCAGGTGAAATACGAAGTGCTTCTGAACTTTGAGCATCACATCTTGCACTGTGTCCTTCTGCAAAGAGATGGGAAGAACATTTTCATCAAAGCTCCCAGCAAGGCACTGTAGCCAGGGAAAGCAGTCTTGGAGCCTGTGTATCTGCAGGTTTTTCCTAATAAAAAGTTCTGTTACTGGACAAGGCCAGTAACCTTACCCCTCAGCCTACCCCTCTGGCCACTAATCTTCAGGAGTTTTCAAGGCCCTTCAGTAGCTGTTGTTGTCTGAGGTGGCTCCTTGAATGGGGGTTTCTTTGATTTGTGTTATGTGCCAGATACTCGAGTAGGTACAGCGGGTAGCTCTGTGCTTCAGGACAAACACCAAGTTTAGGCTGCTGCCTCTTTTGCACTGGATGTGCAAATCTGGTCCTCCATACTGGTGCTGTCCTTCTCTTCCCTCTGCGTGCACCACCCTCCCCTGCTGAGTTGACTCCATGCTGCCTCTCCTTCACACATCTAGTTCCACACTTGCTTTGTGTGGTCAAGTCCTCTTCCTTTCTTCACAACTGAATTTGGGTACAACTTTTGATTAAACCTACTCTGTGCCTTCCAGTTGACTCTCCTTCCATTCTGTCTTCATAGTGAATTGGAAAATATTTGCATAAATGTCTGTTGTCTCCTGCCAGGTGTGTAGTTATGTGAAGTCAGGAATCAACCCTTCTAAGTTGCTTTCCCTGAGCACAGAGCTCAGTATATCCTATAGCTGCATGGTGAAGTTGAGACAGAGGGAACACCAGGCTTGTGATGATCTCCATTGTGTACCTCTTGGCCAACTCATTATCTTAGGGCTGCCATAGACGACCCAGGTTCTAAACCTAGAGTCATAAAGTTGTCTACCTCTGGGCATCCATTGAGGCCTCCAGTCTCTTAATAACTTTGGCCTACTTTCTGTGTGTTTATATGTATCCTTTCAGCTCACACATTGGCATATCAGTTCCTGGAATTAGACAAGTTGTCACTACTTCAGGTGACATTTGTAGGGCCAGGCACATAGTAGGTACTCAATAATTATTTGTTGAATTAAGAAATAACAGGTCAAGATCAGATGTCTGAAAGATGGGGTTGGTTGGTGACCCTTCTGTTAGTTTCACCTTTGTCGCTGGAGCCTAAGCCCTGAGCCCTGGGCCCTAGGCCCTGCCTTCACTCTCTGCTCTCTTTCTCCCAGGCTCTTCCTTGGTCATCTATGTGCTTCCTCATACATTGTGCTCATTCCATAGATCCTGGATAGAAACCCCTCATAGGGAGCGGAGGCCATGGGAAGCTGGCAATATTTATGAGATCCTCTCATGGACAGAGTCAGATTAGACCTAGGTTATCTTTTCATGTTTCTGTTGGGTCCCTAGGCCTGCTGGCATATTAGGATGCTATACAAGTGCAGATTCCAGGCCATTTCCAGGTCACTGTCTAAGTGTGGTAATCTATAGTGGGCTTGGGCAGCTGTGTTTTAGGTTGTCTGTGATCTAGTCTTCGTTCTCAGAGTCTCCATGTCACTGAGCATCGGGCATTATTTTTGATATACTACAGGTAAGTGTATTGACAACCACATTAACTTACCAACTCAGAAGGGATCACATTGTGCTCAGTTCTGTCAGGAAATAAAGTACAGAGAAATATTAGGCCCATAGGAAAAATACAACTCAGGTGTGGTGTTTATCAGTTCAGGTGCTTCTTAGTAAAAGTCAGTTATAAATTAGGAACTTCTGATTTGAAGGGGCAAATTGTAGATGAAGTTTAAGGAGCCTGTGAGCAAATTTTGATTCTGATTTCCTTGTAATTATCCAAGTATTTCCTGAGCCTTATGCATTACTGTGCTCATGTGTTAGGTATCTTTTTATTTTTTTAGTACCAGGGATCAAACTTGGGACCTTGTGCTTGTGAGGCAGGTGGTGGACCCACTGAGCTAAAACTCTTGTCCATGTGTTGGGTTTCTTATTGTCTCTTACACTGATAATAGAATTACATAGTCATAGGCAGTACCTTGAAACTTCAACGTTTACTGTTATTTTGCCACTTGAAACCTTGCCAGCAAGTTTCATGATTAAAACCTGAAATAAGATGAATATGCATTAAATATAATACCTTGGCCTGGCTACTCAGCAAACATGCCACATCGTTAAGACGACCATTGGGGTCCCAGTTCACAACCAGAGTGAGGTCTCTGTGGCCTCGTCCTTCAAGGCCAGAGTTCACACTCCGTTTTTCCCATGGGGACTGAGCTTGGCTTCTCCCTTCTCCTGGTGACACCCAGGCAGTCAGGGTTTGGTAGCAGCTCATCCCGTTAAACATTGTTCCTGGAAGTTCCTTCTCACATCTCAGTTTCTGTTCATTTCTTAGCACTTACCGATTTTCCCTTAGCAAAACTCTCACCATCCCTTTTTATGGTAGTCCAGTAAACGACCTGAACGCTGTCTTTCTGGAAGTTGAAGGTTGTCTTGGAGATTTTTGCCTCCAGGTCACCTGACTGTGGTAAAGAAGTTGTCGATTAGAGTGTGGAGAGGAAGAGGGACTGTGGATATTGTGTCATGAGACACTCAGGTATCATTCACAGCAGAGGACTTACTGATTGTCTTCTATGTATTAATCACCTAGCTGGGTGCTGGCAAAGCTGGGATAGCCACACAGACGAGGCCTATTTCCTGGTGTTTTCTATCTCATTTGCTTCCTTGGAGGGATAGTGGGGTATGTAACATGTGAAATTTTGCTTTTCTATTACTGTATGCTTTATCAAATTTGAAGCCTGTTTATCTCTAAGCCTTTGTGGCAAGACAAGTCTGAGCTGTTCATTTAGGGACATTGATAAGAATCACATATTGCTTCAAACTGGGTCTGGCACGCGGAGGTACTCTTTGTTGTTACTGTTTTTTGTTGTTGTTGTTATTGTTATTATTATTATTCTTGTGGTGCTAGGGATTAAACTCAGAGCCTCATGCATATGAGGGTTCCCTATCCCAATCAGTCACCTTTGAAGTTGTTACTTCCTTTTACCCCTGATAGGGCCAAGAGCAAGTGAATACTTCATATGTAGGTAAGTCCCATACTAGTGTTCCTTCTAAGACTGCTGCTAAATTAATTCTTTCCTTTAGGCCCTCAGTAAAATGGGATAAGAATACCTCTATCCAAGTGCTGTTGTGAGGATAAAATGACGTTAATCATTTAAATCTTTACATTTAGATGTAACGATACCCATCTATATACCTGATACACAGATGGCACTCAAAAGAATGTTACCAGGCGTGGAGACACATACCTGTAATCCCAGCTACTTGGGAGGGTAGGCAGGAGGATTGTACATTTGAGGCCAGCCTGGGCAACTGAGCAAGAGCCTATCTCAAAAATTTAAAAAGGGCCAGGAATGTGGCTCAGCAGTGCAGTGCCTGCCTGGTTCTGAAAAAAAAAAAAAATTGACTTCTATTCTGGTACCAAAAAAAAAATTTTGAAAAATGGCTGGAGATGTAGCTCAGCGTGAATATGAGATTCTTGGTTCAATCGTCAGGTACCAAAGAAAACTTTTTTTTCTGCTTTCTGTTGATGGAAACATCTGATCATTGAGGGAAAATGTCTATCTGTGGCACTGATCAGATAGATCTCTGGAAGAACATTCAGAACCCATTTGCACGCTCACCTTACTGTCAGAGGCTGGCAGGTCTGGCTGATGCACAGATCAGAGTTGTGCCACCATAGATGATGCTTACCTTGGCAGAGCTCAGCTTGGCATTTTGCCTGACAACTGTCTTGATCATTGTGCTGGACAAAATTATGGAAACATTGGCCTCTTTAGGATGTGGAGGGAGACGACCTCCAGGCACAGGCACTGCTGTCTTGTTAAAGAGGGCTTCAACCTGGAGAGAGAAAAGCAGAAAAGTCTGTCAGCCTGGGAGACAAGGCCAAAGTCAAGGCCCTTGGAAGTCTGGCTGCAAAGGTGAAGGGTGAGGTGGCCTGGTGAGTGCTGCACTGGGTGTGCATGACAGGGAATGGCAGTTGACCTCCTGGCTGTGTTGGGTCACCCTGGGGGGAGTGGTAGGTCAGTGGTGACTTGATTATGGCCCCAGTGCATGGCAGTTTGTAGCAGCCAGACCTCTTATTTTCTAAGAGAAGCCACAAATGCTTATTTTCTAGGCAGATTCCCCCATTTACTTGTGGATTCCGGGAAGGTGTATCTGTATCCACAGTCCTTCCTTTTCCTGACCTGTTTTGCCAGCCTAGGAGGCCCTGCCTTCTTCCTTACTTAAAAGCCCATTTTGCCGAGAAATAATTTCTCAGATAGTTTAGCCTCCATTAATCACCTCTTTTTTTTTGTGTGCACATTCTCCCCTCTGCTTATACAATGGAAATATCACGTGGTGGAAAAGTTGGAAAATTTAGTTAAATGGGAGGAAAAAAGAGATTCCTACCTAAAATCACTGATCTTCCCACGTGTCTTGCGTGCATACTTCATTTTTATAATACTTTGAAAAATTAACAGAAATGCATAGCATTTCTATATCCTGTAACTACAAACTTTAAATATATGGCTTGATCTTATCCTTGGCTTCACTACTTCCTTTTCGTTTTTCCTATCCTCATCACAAATCACATACAGACTTCAATGTCTGTACTTAGGTTGTTTCAGATTGGCTTATAGAAGTAGAGCTAGCTAAGTCTAAAATGTTGCCTCTTGTCTGCACTTTTTTCTCATTCTGCCCTCTTGGAGGCTGGGAAGAGTTGACACTTTCTGTTTTGTTCTGTATTGTCTATTAAGTGTCTCGACCTAGGCTGGGCAGATTCCAATGGTTAAGACATGGCTGTCTTTGTTGGAATGCCTCTCAGGAGATTGGCTGTGGGACTTAAATAGGAACAGAGCACACAACTGCACCTGGGGGATGGCACTCAGGTGTTGCTAGGAAGGTGTGAGGATCTGAGAAGGGGCTGATAGCTGGTTTGTCTTATCCTGCTCTATCTTATGAGGTCAACTAGGCCTCCAGCCTTTGCCCAGAAGCCATCATAAAGACAAAGGACACTTACACAGTAGAGGATTGAAAGGCCTTTTGCTTCGGTCTTTGCTGATTTTATGCGGAACTGGAATAAGCCGGTGGCTGCAGAGGAGAGGAGAGAGAAATGGAGAGAGCACAGCCATTGCTAATAGCCACTGTGCCCCGTACTCTGTGCCTGGCACTGCCCTCCTGACCAGTACTAATGTGGACAGCTCCTGTTCTCTGGGTTCCAAGCAGAAAGCCAGTTCCCTCTCTGATTTCTCCCACGTCTGCAAGGGTGCTGTGGGAAGGAAGCTCACAAGGATTTGGCCCTACTCTCACGCGTGAGAGCCTCTATGGAGAGGAAAAGATTTGCATGCTTTCCTGCTTCATCTGCCTTGCAGTTGCTGACACACTGCGTCCTGTCATCCCCATCTCTCAGCATGTGTTTTGGAATTTTGAGGGCTTTGTTAACTCTCAGGCTCCCAGTGGGGAAGCTTAGCACTGCTCTTTGCTCAGACTCTGTGCAGTTATGCACTTACTGGGCTGGGATGCTACATGGTCTCCCGAGGAGCTCTTGGTTCTCTTTCCTTCTTGGGAGTAAGTTAAAATGGTCTAGAGAAAACAGTGATCTGGGACCTTCGTTCTCCTGAGGGCTTGGAGAAGAGGCCAGCTGGAGGCCTGCAGGTGTGGGACGTGGTGTCTCAGCCCTGGCCTGCCTTAAGGAGTGATGGCTGCCTCTCCACTGATGTGAGCTTCCCCGAGGAGGTTGTTTGTACTCACAGTTTTTGCACTCGTTGAAATCACTGAGAACAATGCCACAGGATTCTGAGTTGTCAACCTATGAAATTATGAGCTGTTAGCTTTGACAAAGATGTCCAGTTAGCCTGTTCTCTTTAGTCCATCATCCCTTTCTCGCTGTCCTTTCCCTCTTTGTCCTGTTTTCTTGGCCTCCTTTTTGGCAAAAGTCATCTGTCCCTCCCCCCAGCCTGAGACATTGCCAGACCTGCTTATGGGCAAGTTGGGCCAGAGGGACTGCTTAGCGTGGGAACTCCAGAGGGCCTGATGTTGTGTTCCTGAGTCTCTCCTAGCATCAGGTCCCTTCTGAGGCAAGGGCTCCTCCTTATCTTTCTCCAGTGATGAGGACCTCCAAGGGGGTGTCCTCCCATTTCCCAGGACTTACGTTCTTCTGTAACTCTACTGACAACACTTTAGGCACCGTGTCCTTCAAGGGCAGAGAAACAGGAAGAGACGCAGTATCTGTGAGTCTAGGAAAGATGCATGTGTAAAACAGTGTGATTCTAGGGTTTCTATTATTTTATTTTATTTTGTACTGGGGGTCGAACTCAGGACCTCGAGCTTGCCAGGAAGGCGCGTGTGTGCCACTGAGTTATATTTCCAGCCCTGGTGTCTCTAGATTTGCCTAAACATTGGCAAAACTGAAAAGCCATTGCTGAAATGGCCCTAATGATATTCTGCTGCTTAACCTGGGTGCACACCTGAGCCTTTTAATCTTCATCATTACCCTTTAAGGAAGATGCAAAGATACCTGACAAAATGACCAAAGCACAGGTGTCTGCCCAGCAGCCCCACCTGGAGGAGGTTCACCCTTCAGATACGTGCGTGCTATTGGACAGACTTGTCTGCAACCTTGTTCACTGTGGTTAGGTGCAAAAGTTAATAACTGACAAGGGATTGGCTGAAGAAAATATAGTGCATATTCATGAGGGAATACTGGGGAGTAATAAAGAATGAAGCTGTTCATATACGGGATTAAATATACTCCCAGATTTTTCCTGATATATATTTATATATATATATCTTTAAAGATACCTATATCTATATATATATCTATATGAATGAAACAAAGTTCAGAAAAAGCTTGGATCCATTAGTTGTTTCCAGGGAGAATAACTAGCCAGTTGGCAGGTGTGGCTTGGAGAGACTTTTTTTTGGTACTGGGGGTTGAACTCAGACCTTGCTTTTGCATGGCAGATGCGGTGCCACTGAGCTAAATCCCCGGCCCAAGACTTTTTACTATATGGCTCACCCCCGCTAAATCCAGGCTAATGTATTGCTTGTGTAAAAAAAAAAAAAAGCAAAAAAAACCCCAAACTGCAGTACAGTTAGTAGGCAGAATGCAGGCTGTGTGAGAGAAGGTTATTCTCAAATACAGTGGGACATTTTTAAGCAGAGACCCTTCTCTGGGCCCATGTTAAAACCATTACATTAAACCAGCTCATCTCTGAGGGTGGTAACAGCAGGACATTCTGGCACAAAGACTGCTGGATCCGGAAAATGAGAAAAACGGTCTTACGTTTCTAATATCCGAAGGGTCACTTTGTTGGTATTGATATTTGTTTCCTCGATATCAAGGCTGATGCATTGGGTATTGTTTGTGGAAGCAGCAATTTTCAGATTTATTTCCAAGTGCACTTCAAATCCCACTATGTTGATGACGGGTCCAGCCACACTGTGGAGAGCAAAATACAGGTGAAAATGGGCCTGGCTTCAAGGCGAGGCACAGGCCAAGTGTTAAGTATTTTGGGGATCAGCCTCACATTTGATAATTAGCGTATGTGTTAATTGGAGAGAAGGAATAGCTGGTCCTTCCAGTCCTCATGCCCTGAGGCTGGCTGTTTTGTGGCCATAAGAGCATGGATCTGGGCTCATAGTTGACAGTTAATAAACATTTGACAGAAATCACTAACCTAACCAGCCTGTGGGAGGGCATCTGTTGATGGTACAAAACTGTCTGTTACAGGTTCACTTTTATGCCAGGCACTCAGGCTTTCTGTTGTGTGAGAGAAGCCCACCAGGGGCAGAGCTTAAAGTGGGAGGATTTGGAGAAGACCAGTGACTTCCTGACACCATGAGCAGTAGTGTAACAGACATTGAGTCTGAAGGCAGCCTGCCTGGGCTCAAATAAACACTGTCACTTCTGTGTTTCAACTGTGTGACTGTGAATAAAGGTAATTGCCTTTGCCAGTCTGAAGTGGTTTCTAATCTGGAAACAGGACTGCTTTTCTGATAAGGTTGTGGAGACGCTTTCATGAAGTCCTAGCTCATTAGGTGCCCTGCTTGTGCCAGGACAGTGAGAGGTATCAGTGCTGTATGTCTTAGTCCATAGAATGATCTCTCCCCAGTGGTGTCTTCCCGTGTGCCCACAGCTTACACTGTTAACACATCCCTCCCTCACGTTTATGTTTCCTGAGGACAGAGACCACCTTTTGTCTTTCCTTTGGGCCCACCGTGGCATCTGTCCCAGGGTGGTTTCTTAACTACAGATGAATGAATGCATGCAGGGATGTTTAAATTTGTAACTCCCTGAGGCCATTGAAGTCATCTCTGTATCTCTAACCTGCTAGGATAGTGCTTGCACAGAATGGGCTGATTCTCTACGGAGCCCAGAGTCCATCGAAAGTACATTTCACATAAGGTTTGTATCAATGCCACAATGGTACGTGTTCTCTGTGGTTTCTGCCTTCGTTACCCAGGTATGAGAGTTTGTGCAGATTTGCTTACGCTTTTTGAGGATAGGACCAGGGATTTAGCTCAGTGGCACCATATTTGCATTGCAAGTCCAAGGTCCTGAGTTTGATCCCTGGTACTACCAAAAAAAAAAAAGCGCTATTGGAGGACAAAGCTCTCCAGGGCCTTTCTCTAGCATTAGGCTGGGGAATAGGGGTAGCTGTGTATGGTAGCCTGCTCCTCCCGACTCTGCTCTACTCTTTGTCCTCTTAACCTAGCTCTTGAACTTTGGATCTTAGAGCCCCAGTCCTGTGATCCAGTGGATTGTTTTGAAAATAGGCTTACCCTTTTCCACCTATGGTAGCAACAGCTTTGGTCTTAACGTCAATCTCATCGTCCGTTATAGTTGTATTTAAGTCCACTGTATTCACGGAGTCAACGTTTAATCTGCAAAGTGGTAGCAATCAAGAGTCAATTCTGGCTCAAGAAATCAGCTGGACTGTGGGAGCAATATCTTTGAAATAGCTAGTTAAACCTCCCAAGCCACCACACCATCCATTCCTTTGATGCCTTACTTCCCTTACCCATCCAGTTCATTAAGCTCAATAAATCTTTTTATTTTTTATTTTTATTTTATATATTTTAAAGACAAGGTCTTACTTTGTAGTTCAGGTTGGGCTTGAATTGACTGTGCAGCCCAGGCTGGCCTCAAACCCACGGTGTTCCTTCTGCCTCAGCCTCCTGAGTGCTGGGAGTACAGGCATGGGCCCCCACAGTCGTTTTAAACTAGTCTTAATGGATTGCTGGGTGTGGTGGCACACGCTATAATGCCAGCACTGTAGGAAGCTGGAAGATCTAAAATTTGAGCCCAACCTATGTACCTTTGTGACTTAGTGGCACCCTGTCTCAAAAACAAATAAAATAAAAATGGACTGGGAAAGTAGCTCAGTGTGAAGGCCCTGGATTCAATCTCCAGCACTGAAGAAAACAAAAAACGAAAAACTTTATGGTATTTCCCCGGAGAGGGCACAAGTATATTGTTTTGTGAAAGGATGATTGATGCTTTCATTGGGATTGTTGGAGTTTGAACTTGAGTGTCCTAAATAAGCAGATTTTTTTGGTGTGGCAGCATCAAGGAAACACTTACCCCAGCAATACTTCTTTTAGCTCAATATTTCCCAGTGCACTTTTGAATGCTTTGGTGGCTTCTGCTGGCAAGACATCCTTCACCTTCCCCAAGGCAGAATCTTTGAGATTCTTAGCGCTTCCAGCCACATCATTCACGGGCTGGAGGTTGGGGAGTTGAGCACTATCAAGGAGCCCTTTTATAGGGCTTTGGCCTGCTCCAGACGACAGCAGGCTGCCCACACCCAGATTATCAGCAGTTTCACCAACTTTGGAGAGGGACGGGAGCTTTGGAGACTTGTCACCCTTGCTGTTCAAGCCTATGATGCCACCAATCCCGCCATCTCCCATTTCTAGGAGTGAAGTAACGTCTAGCAGCTCGAGCACGCCAGTGTTTTCCATCATGTTTATCACTTCCCCCAATGCTCCGATTAGGTTAACCTTCCCACACTTCACCAGCTTCTCAACTTCCAGGGGTATAGTGGCATTCAGGTCTGAAAAAGATCAAGAGACAAGTTCCTGCTGTGTGCCGCCTACTCAGTTCAGCCAGCTGGGGGAACTGGCACTTTTAAATTGTGAGGCACATAGGAACTGTGCATTGTGCCTTCTAGAAAGATCCACCCCTGCTACTGCCCACTCCAAAGGTGGCCTTGTGTCCCTCTGTTAAGGGCTCACATTTGTGCCTATACTGAGGCCAGTCTGGTGTTGAGCATGTCTCATCTAAAGTGATTTGAGCGTGCCAGAAAGGAACTTAGATTGGGTTTTGAACCTTGCGGTCTAGGGCACAGAGGCCAAGTAGCCTAGGCCAGGGTCTTTACGGTCTTGGATTCCAGTCTTTGGACCTGTTTAGGAGCTAACAGCAGGAACTGCTGCATGGGCTACAGGTGGAGGATGAATGAGATGATGGCGGATTGTAAGTGCTGTGTAAAGTGGGAGGCAGCTGGGGAGATGGTCGTGGAACTGACAGGCCAACCCTGCTCCACCAGCTCCCAAGGCATACTGGGGCCTCCTCATGTCTGGTAACCACTTGTTCCGAAGATGAGACCAGCCCCTTTGGCTTAGAAATGAGAAGCCTGTGCAGGGGGTGTCAGGACCAGGCAAAGCCATTCTTACTTACACTCATTGATTTTCTCGGCAGACAGGAAGTACTTGGAGGCAGGTGCACATTGGCCTTCTGGGGTCTTAGGTGACTTTTTGCTGGGTGGGAAGCTGTTTTGGGCTGAGGGACTTCTGAAAAGCAGTTCGGATGGCAGAGGAACAGGGGGAGGTTCCACATATTGCACAGAGGATAGCGGGGAAGGAAGGCTTCCTACTGGGGGTGGTTCTAGCACGTCAAGTGCTCCAGCTTGCGTGGCCAGCATGGTGGCCAGGGCCCAGAGCATCCACATCCTGGTGGCTGATACCTGAAAAGGAGTGCTTCATCAGACACCTCATTCACCATGGATATGCCTGTGTACAACAGCTTTCTGGCTGTCAGAGGAAGACGCCATTCACATGGCATATGCTAGAGTCTGAATACTGCCTGTGGGAACATGTCCCACTACCCAGAAATTATTGTCCTAAGGAAGGATCCTTTGCCTACTTCTGTTTTGACTTTGTAGGAATGTCCTCTAAGCACACTGGTGGTAGCACTTAGATGCAGGCCATAACCTGCCCAGTGGCCTGGGCTCTCTGATCACACACCCTCCGGCCACCCTCCTCATCAAGCACCTCTGCACTGTCTTGATCACCAACTGGAAATGTGGAAACCTTGCACTAAAGACACTTCCGAGTGGAGCTCAGTAGCACACCCCTGTAAACCCAGTACTCTGGGAGGCTGAGGCAGAAGGATCACGAGTTCAAGCCCAGCTTGGGCAGCTTAGGGACTTGAGACCTACCTCAATATAAAAAAATTTAAAAAGCCTGGGGTTGTAGCTCAGTGTGAAGGCCCTCGGTTCGATCCTCACTACCCGCTCCCTCCAAAAAAAGACAGTTTTGCAAGGACGCCTGCCCAGCAACTGTCCAACTTTGGACCATGGCCACTTTCATTATTAGCCTTTTTTTTTGGTAGCAGGAATCGAACTTGGGACCTTGTACTTTTGAGGCAGGCAGCAGAACCACTGAGCTTAATCCCCAGCCCCCCTGTCACTATTAATTGATTACTGTTTCAAAGGATCTTCTGTGATCTTCCTCCATTGTTCTTTTTTTTTTTTTTTTTTTTCCAGGGAACATTGTTCTTTTTTTTTTTTTTTTTGTACCAGGGATCAAACTCAGGACTTGGCGCTTGCCAGGCAGGTGCTGTGCTGCTGAGCTACATCCCCAGGCCCCTCCATTTACTTTTTTGTTTGCACTGGGGATTGAACTCAGGACTTTGTGCTTGTGAAGCAGCTGCAATGCCACTGAGCTAAATCTGTGGCCCTCCTTTGCTTTTTTTTTTTTGGTATTGGAGATCAAACTTGGGATCTTACACTTTCGAGGTAGGTGGTGGCACCACTGAGCTAAATCTCTGGCTCCTCCATTTGCTTTTACAAACATCTTAGCCAGTATGGTGGCACATGCTTGTGGGAGGCTGAGGCAGGAGGATCACCACAAATTTGAGGCCAGCCTGGCTACAAAGTGAGTTCAAGGCCAGCCCAGACTACATAATGAAACCATGTCTCAAAAACAAAACACTTCCCCCAATAAATAAATAAAAGCATCTCCTTACTCCAACTTCTTTAAATACACTTACAATTGGGCCTCAGATTTAGCTCAGTGGTTCTGCCACCTGCCTCGCAAGCATAAGGATCCGAGTTCGATCCCTGGTACCCAAAAAAAAAAACAAACCCAAAACCCCCCCAAAAAACCCACTTACAGTTTACTATGGCCGGCATGTCCTCAGTAATATGTGATCCTATTTTCAAATAAATAGTCTTTAGAGAATCTTTCTGATTATTTAGGTTTATGCTGAGCATAAACATTAACATAAGCAAATAATCTGTTGTCAACATCAAAAAGAAGGTGGCTATGGGGCCGGGGATTTAGCTCAGTGGTTCTGGCGACTGCCTCGCAAGCGCAAGGACCTGAGTTCGATCCCCGGTTCCAAAAAAACAAAAACAAAACCAGAAAAAACAAAAAGAAGGTGGTTAAGGCATAAACAGAACCAATGGCAATTCATCACCTTGAATAAATTAGTCTTTTTCAGTAAAATCCCTTTTTAAAATCATTTTTTTCATTTTACTCTCTTCTGTAAGAAATTTGAACTTTATGTCACATGACATCTAAAATCTTATGCCTGTGATGGAGTTTATGGCAGTACTGTTAAACTTTGAGCAGATCAGAACTCTTGGAGTTCATTGCCCGCTCTCTAACATCACATAATAAGGGCTGGGTGTGGTGTTGCGCGCCTGCAATTCCAGGACTTGGGAGGCTGAAGCAAGAGGATTGCCAAGAGTTTGAGGCCTGAGCTGCATAGAATTCAAAGCCAGCCTGAACTCCGTAGTGAGACCCTGTCTGAAAAAACAAAAACAAATGGGGCCAGGGATTTAGCTCAGTGGTTCCACCGCCTGCCTCGAAATTGCACGGACCCGAGTTTGATCCCCAGTACCAAAACAAACAAACAAATCACTTAGCAGGGATTGGTAACCGCTTGTTCGAAGCTGGGCAGAGTGCTATTCGGCTCAATGGCCGAAGGACACCACTAGCCTCTAAACTCAGGAACCCCGGTTGTAGGTCCTTACATGACCTGCCCTATGCTTGTGCCTACCTCAGGATTTCCACTTTCTCCTTGGGCGTCAGATGCAGTAAGTTCTTACCTTGCTCAGTTGATGATGGTTAAAATGATCAGAAGCTGCTTCTCCTCCTGATCTTTTCTCTGAACTACTGATGGCAGAGTTGCTCCCCATTTTATAGACCAAAGCCTCTTGGAAAAGTCATCGTCAGAGAAAATGGGACACGATCCAGATATGATAAGGGTGCCATGGGGTAGGCTGCCTTCCAAAGTCAGCACCTGTTCATTGTTCAACATGCTGGTGTCTTCTCCAGAGGTGTTCAGAGGGCTTGGAGCTTCTTGTGGGGGGAGACAGGCCATGCATCTGTCCCCTACTCAGTTTACATCCATGTGTGTGTGTGTGTGTGTAGAGGATTTAATCTAGAGAGTGCTGAGTTATACTTCCAGTCCTTCTTATTATTTTTACAAATTTTTATTTAAAAAAATTTTTTTTTTGGTTTTTTGAGACAGGGTCTCACTATGTAGTTGAGACTGACCTGGAACTCACTGTGTAGCCCAGGCTGGTCTTGAACTCACAGCAATCCTCCTGCCTCAGCCTCCCGAGTGCTGGGATTACAGGCATGCGCCACCACACCCGGCTATTTAAAAAATTTTTGAGATGGCACCTTACTGAGTTGCCCAGGCTATCCCTAAAATTGTGATTCTCCTGCCTCAGCCTCCCAAGTAGCTGGGATTAAAAGTACCACACTTATTTTACACATTCATAGGCCTGGTATCTCAGATCTATGAAGGTGCTGAGTGAGTGTGCAAGGTTGGAAGCCCTTTTGGTGCTTGCCTGGTGCCCAGGGCATAGTGGCACTCAATATTGAGTGAGCAACCCCACACAGGATCCCAAGCAGGGCTCCACGATAGAAGTGTGGGGTCCCTGTGGACAGAGTGTTCAGGGATGGCTTCCTGTCAGGTACTGGTGTTGCTAGCATGAGGGATGTGAAGATCCTAGCAGATCTAGGGGGCCTAGAATGTGCAGAGAGCCTGAGCAAGGAGACAGACCAAGGATGGAGGCCTTGAGGATGTCCAGCGGGGAGTTCGATCTCTGCCTCACCCCCAATTCCCTTTCCTGTGGAAGAAACATGAATGGTGTCAATAACCTGCTGTGCTTCTCTGCAGTATAGAGCATTTGCCTAGCATGTGTGAGGCCCTAGATTCGAACCCCATTATCAGAGAGAGGAAAGAAAAAAAAAGAAGGAAGAAAGGAAGGAAGAAAAAAAAAAGAAAAAAAATTCCAGTCTCTGTCCAAACTCACTCTCACCTGCTATCTCATTTAATGGCTCCCCAAGTTCTAGAACCTGATTTCTGGGGCTCACGCTTTCCTTCTATTTCCAGAGAAGGCCACTAGGTTCCTATAGCTGTAGGCTTTGTGAGATTTTTCTTGTCCTTGCTGCCTGCTGTTTGATGCCATCACAGCGTTCAAAGCAAGAGCCCTGGCAATGGAGCTATTCCAATGGGTGACCCTGTGTCTCTGCAGCCCTGCTGGGTCTGTGCCTTCAGGCAGGCTCCCCATGTTGGGTGCAGGGTGCTCTCCAGCCTCACTGGGGGGGTCTCAACCTCTGATGTCAACTACAGTTCTTTTTGCCAAAGAGCCCATTTTGGGCACTGCTGAAATGTCAGATACAAAGAACAAATGACAGTTGACCTTTTCTCAGAGAACGGAACTTAGAGCTTTTTACACTTAATAATCAGTAGAAGACAAAACGCAGCGGTCCAGGGTCTTATTTTTCTTGGACATTTGAGGGAACTTGAGTCACCTTTTAGAAGAAATCTGTGCCATCAGAGGTGGATGTGCCCTTTGATGTGTTCAAAGAAAGATTCCAGCTCCAGAGGTGGAGAACGGGCACATCCGGGAGGCAGCCTCTAATAGCCCTCGGAGCCTTCGGGTTCTTTGTGTTTCTCTCATTCAACATTAGGAAATAGGGCAGCTATTGCATCCCACTAATCCAGGATGTGCAGAGAGTGTCTCACGCGGGGTGGCTTATCAGGCTGGAAGCAAAGGCTTAACAAAGACCCGCTTGTCCCAAACACTAAGTGATTTGACCTGCTCACTCAAGGCTGGCCATGGCTTGACTGGGATCACAACTGTCACTGATAAGTGGGTGCCCATTCTTAATGGCCTCTCTATGACGGGATCACAATAGACTTGGTTGAGTCCACGTTGTCCTGTTGACGGACATATCAGGATTTTGACCTTTCTTAGGTGTTTCTTTAATCACACACACAATGCACACACTTGTGGACATGCTTATCCTTTTGTCTTTTTATGTTGTTGTCTCTGTCTGGTCACCTGGAACACAAAGGTCGTATTCAGCACTCTTGTCTCAGTGTTCCCTGCTGTAGTGAATCTCAGATCTTCATAAGGACTTCTTGTCCCTAGTCCCTCTGAAGTTGCATGGAAAATTTGGTGTTATTGTTCACTTCTGCAGGTATACCTTTAATGAAATTTTTGTTTCTTTTCTTGTAGTACTAGGGATAGAACTCAGAGCCTTTGCACTGAGCTACATCCCAGCCCTTTCTAAATTTTTAATTTTGAGGCAGGGTCTTTTTGAGTTGCTAAGGCTGGGCTCCAACTTGTGATTTTCCTGTTTCACCCACTCAGTGTGCTGATTTTACAAGCATTTTGTCACCACCTGGCCCCTTTAGACTAATGAGGTTTTTGGGGCCAGACAGACCTTATAGTGAATTTTGATTTAACTGCGTACTGTTGTATGGCCTTGTGACAATATCTAAATTTTTAAGTGGGTTCTGTAGTGTAGTGGCTATCATGTTTGCCTCACAATATCCAAATTTTCTGCCTTAGTTTCCTTGTCTGTAAAGTGGGGATGATATTGTACCTATCATAAGGTTTCCATGGTAATTAAACATGATGAAATGTGTCAAGCTATTAAGTGCCATGCCCAGCATAGGTGAGTATTTATTATCATTTCATCACCGTTTACTATACCATTAGATATTTTCAGGTTTTTTTCCCCCCTCAGATTTACTTGTCAATTCAGCATATCTAGATTTTGGCAACTGTTTACATCTTGTTTGCAGCAATTAAATATGATTTGGGAGTTATGTTTGTTTTTTTACATAAAACAAAATGGATCCTTTATAGGACTGTGGAAGACAGTCTTTCTGTTTTGGTACCGGGGATGGAAAGGAAGACAGTCTTAACCTCTCTCTCAAGTTTCACTTCAGTGAGAGGACACCATTTCTTGACACATTCGACCAAAACGCTCTGCATGAACCAACCTTGTTGGAAAAGCGTAAGAGGTTTCCAAAGCCCAAGTGTCTGCCCTATGACACGCTTGCAGATGTCTCTCTTTTGATTCTGCTCCTTTTCCTTCCAGGTACCCACAGATGTTGATACCCAGGGTTCCATCTGCGGTATCTATTCTTTAAGTCACACTTGAATATGTTTCTGTCAAATGGAGCTCTTCGTGCTTTTCAGAGAGGCGTATGGATGATGGGCACTTTGCCTCTGCTTCTTTCCCTCTGGGTGCCTCTTTCCTACCCACTGGGTACACATTGCTACCAGTAGGCATCTTTTTCTCAATGTGCAACTGGTTGACTCCTTATAGCTGCAAGTGTCTCTGGGGGCATTTGCCTGGGGACTGAGCCGGCTTGGGTTTCACGTGGAGGATAACTAAAGATGCCGAGGAGGAAGCTTATGTGTCATAGAAATCACACTGGAACTGGGCCCAGAGGGCTGAGGCCAGAATTAACAGTCCCACTAACGAGCACTCAGAAAATGCTCCCACCCTTATACAACCTGCCACCACCACCACCACCGCCGTCATCGCTGTGATCGTCATTACCGTTGCCATCATGGGCAGCAGCCCTACCGTCTGCACTGTCCCGTTTAGAGTTGAAGAAAGGAGCTCAGAAAAGTTGTTACTATTTTATGGAAGTGGCAGGGCTGGTGGGGTGGGACATGGCTCAGTGGTAAAACACTTGGCTTAGCAAGTGTGAGGACCTGGTTTCCATCCCCAGCACTGCAACAACAGCAACAGCAAAAAATGGCGAGGTTGGGATTCAAACCCTGGGGTGACTGGGATTCAAACCCTGGGGTATACCTCTTCTCTTCTTTTTTTCTTTTTCTTTTTTTTTGTTTGTTTTTTTGAGACAGGGTCTCACTGTGTAGTTGAGGCTGACCTGGAACTCACTATGTAGCCCAGGCTGGTCTCGAACTCATAGTGATCCTCCT
>NW_022900934.1:25239306-25241503 GCF_012274545.1 Fukomys damarensis
GGGATCGAACTCAGGACCATGCATTTGCGAGGCAGGTTCGGTGCCCCTGAGCTAAATCCTTGGCCCTACCCCTTCTCTTCTTGTTCTGCTGGTCTCTGTGATTCTCAAGAGCTGGGGCATGTCCCAGTCTTCTTGTGCATCCCTGTCTTCACTTAGTGTTCAGCAAAAGAACTAATGAATGTGTTAACAGACATTTAGGTTCAAATGCTCAGGTTCATTTGCTCACTGCTGACCAAATCAAAGAAGGCTCTATGTTTGGGCAAGAAGCAAAAAGGATTTATTGAAGGTTAGCTCTGAGGAGATAGAGGGGCCTATGTGCTTCAGATCACCAGCACCTCCTCAGTTGCAGGTGGGCAGGGGTAAGGAACAGAGGGGAGGGGAGGGAAGCGCAGAGACCGTGCAGATCTTTACACTGCCGTATCATTTCCAGCCGTCCTCAGTGCATCCTCTCTGTGGGAAGGAAACCAGGCTCCTGGCCTCCTGCTCCAGCATCTTCAGTTTCTGTCACTTCTTTTGGGCTGCGGAGAGGAGAGGGTGTTGGCTGTGTGCTCAGCAGGAGGAAGTTTGGAGAAGTTGCTTACCTCTAAAAGAAAAAACCTAACTTTTAATTAAATGTTCCACTTTGCAGTGCTGGCCATGAATGAATAAATTCACCAACCTCCGTGAGTCTCAATTTTTGTCTTTCAAATAGGCTCCTGGCTCCCCGTCTGCTTCTCCTTCAAGGGCATCACACAAGAAAGACAGCAGCTCCAAGTGTGTAAGGTGACAGCCTGCACAAGGCCAGGGTTTCTGCTGCCTTCAGCTCTCCTTTTCTCTCCTCTTCACTGACACTGGGCCGAGATGCAGGCTTCCTTGCTGGTCACTGGGGACAGCTCAGAGGTGAATCCCTTGACATCTTATAAGAAAACAGGTTGATTCTCATTCTTCTCTCTGCCAGCTTTGCCTGGCTTTGCAGCTGGGGCTCCATCTCTTTTCTTTTGACCTTTCATAGGGGTTTCTTTAATCACACGCACAATGCACACACTTGTGGACATGCATATCCTTTTGTAAAATGGATGACAGAATTCACATTATATCATCGTCTTTAAAACAGTGGCTCACTAATGCTCACAGAATAACATGCCTATTTTTTGGCCCTGGCCTGTGAGCTGGTATAGTTTGAGCCTGGGCTACCTCTAGCCCCGTTCCCTTCCACTTCTTGCTAATCTCTAGCTGCACTGGCTTTCATTTTTGTTTCTCAGCTGTCCCTGTTTGTTCATATCTCAGGACCTTTGCACATTCTGTTGGCACTGTCTGAAACACTTTCATGCATTTTTCTCAATTTATCCTGCAGGTCTCCACTTACCTTTTTACCTGAGGCAGGCTTCTGCGGAACCACTGAGCTAAATCCCTACTATCTTTTCATCTGAGAAGTCATCTCTGGCCACATCTTCCAAATCAAGCTGCTCCTTCCTATTGTATTCTCCTCCCAGTACCCTGGAGTTTTCTTTCTAGGCTCTTATCGGAATTTGTAGTAATGTCTTTTTTGGGTTGAATGTTTCATGTCATCTCTCTCCCAAGCCTTGTGAGGGCAGATGCCATTTTCGCTTTTTTTTCCTCATGTGGCCCAGAGTATGTGCTTGGTATTTATTTATTAAATGAGTAAGAACTACTTTTTTCTTACTGTTAAAGATCTACCATGTTTACCACAAAAAGTTTGGAAAAGTTTTTAAAAAGAAAATAAGAGCCAGGGACTTAGCTCAGTGGTTCTGTTGCCTGCTTTCCATGTGCAAGGTCCTGAGTTTGATCCCCAGTACCAAAAAATAAAAATAAAAAGAAAGAGAAGAAAATAAAAATCATCTACAGTTGTACCACTCAAGCCATCTGACAATGCAGCCAACATTTTGAGTTTTTGTTTTTTACGTATATTCAAATCTGGACCATATTCTAAATACATTTGTATTGTAGCTGGATGTGGTGGTGTACACTTATAAGCCCAGCATTGAAGGGGACTAAAGCTGGCTTTGAGTTTGAGATCAGCCTGGGCTAAACAGTGAGATCCTGTCTCAAAAAATCCCCAAAGCAAACTGAATCAAACCAAACAATTTGTATCCTGATCTTGTGAGCATTTTTTTATGATACTACATGATTTTTTTGGGGGGTACTAGGGATTGAACCTGGGGCTTTGCACTGAGTTACATCCCCAGGAATATATATA
>NW_022900934.1:25241632-25253689 GCF_012274545.1 Fukomys damarensis
TAGCTAGCTATATATATCTGAATTATACTTGTAATCCTCCTACCTCAGACTCCCAAATAAGTAGATTAGAGATGTAGGTTACCACACCAACCCACCAATGCTTTTAAAAAGCATGCTTTAGTGGCTGTATAATATTTCTTATTAGGAATTTTGTTTCATCACTTCTCAGCCTTTTGGTTAAGATCAAGTGAAAAATTTTGTTTTGTTTGAGACAAAGTCTTGCTATGTAGTTCTGGCTGTTTTTAAACTCACTATGTAGTCCAGGCTGGTCTTGAACTCACAGCGATCCTCCTGCCCTAGCCTCCAGAGTACTGGGATTATAGGCGTGTGCCACTGTGCCTTCTTATTAAGAATTTATCATAAAAATAAGTCTTATATAGTTGGACATTTATGTTGTTCCCAAATTTTCACCATAATGCTAACCAGTCTTGCCCTTAAATCTTTGTCTGCGTCTTTGATTATTTCTCTATGAAATTCCTAGAAATGGGAATTAATCATATGCATTTCCAATCATGTGTATACTTTTAAGATTCTTAAACCATGTGAGGTTTGGTTTGGCCTTGTCAGTTGACCTCAGATACTTGAATTTCTTTGGAAAAGGTATCAATTGGTGAAATACCTGGATTATAAAATTACTTTGTTTTGTTTTGTTTTGTTTTTTTGAGACAGGATCTCATTATGTAGTTGAGACTGACCTAGAACTCACTATGTAGCCCAGGCTGGTCTTGAACTCACAGAGATCCTCCCGCCTCAGCCTTCCCGAGTGCTGGGATTATAGGCGTGCGCCACTATGCCCAGTTTATAAAATTAGCTTTGGAAAGAAAAGCAGTTTGATGTAACATTTCAAAATAGATAAGGTTTGTTTTAAAATATCACTTGGAAGGGCTCTTAACCCTAATAGAATTGTTTCTTATTGGTATATGTTTTATGCAAATAGAGACTCTGAAGTCTTTGTCCCCTCTGGGGCCAGCAATGGTGTGTCCACATGTGAGCAAGGCCTGGATTGGTGGTGTTGGACCTGCCCATCCATGCATCCATCCATCCATATATACCTTAGATACTTACTAAGCATCTAATGTGGACTGTAGTAGGAATGCCTGCATGAGTCATAGATTTCTATTCATGATCTCTAGTTAGAGAGATGGACACAGAACAAGTAAATACACCACTCTAAAATAATGACAGTTGTGCTGCTGCTGAGGCAGGAGGATCACCGAGAGTTCCAGGCCAGTCTGGGCTTTGTAGTGAGTTAAGGATAGCCTGAGCTACATAGTAAGACCCTGTCTCAGAAAACAAAACAAAACAATCATATTAGTATTAAAAGCCAGTAACTAAAATCAAGTGCAGCTGGAGGTAGAATTCATTCAGGTTTTCCCTTGGTTTCAAGTTCAGTATCTACCAGGTATCTGTTGAGACTGTGCTCACCCACATGTGGGAAGTTCTGGGGTCCAGGAAAGGATTGAACTTTCCCTTCAATGATCAAGTTTGCATTTTCGGCAAGATCAAGTACAGTATCCAGATCAAGCCAAAGATCTCCCTAAGGGCTCCCTGTTGGGTACCTTTTTCCTTTCTTTCTTTTTTTTTGGTACCGGGGATCAAACTGGGGACCTTGTTGCTTGCAAAGCAGGCAGCAGCACCACTGAGCTAAACCCCCGGCCCTACTTTTTCCTTTCAGAGGATTGGATTGTGGTCCGTATTTGTAAATGGGTTGGGGAATCAAAGTGTCAAATAAAGAACCCACCTCAGGGTTTGTTCTGGAACTCAGCCTCCTACCAGGACAGGGACCCTGTACCAGGCCCAGAAACCCACCAGGGTACTTGTGTGGTTTGGGGTGAATGGTGGAAGATCCCCTCCACCTCCTCCAGTTTTCAGAGGCCAGCTGGCTACTGGAATTCTGAGCCTTTCCTCACTGCCCAGACTGACACTATCATGAGTCTCTATCCTGTGTGGGGTGGGGGTTATTATTTAAGTTAGTTAAAGGTTTCTCCTGGGACCAAGCCTAATTGTGGGCTGCAGCAGGTGCTGGGTATGAGGGGGACTCTATGCTTTGCCATCTCTCTGCCTTGGCAACCATGCCACATCCTGACTGTGGGCCCCTCTGGTGTTCTGCCTTTCCCTGCTCGCTGTCCTGCCCTGCTCGGGTGAGGGTATTTCCGGGGTCCCCCTCCAAGATGGCACAACTCTCAGGCACATTCTCATCCCTCTGCTGCCCACCGTGCCTGGAGGGTGGGAGCTCTGAGGTGGGACTATCCTACAACCACCCACTGGGCCCAGCTCCCAGGCGGGGGGTCTTGCAGCCTCCCTTACCCCTTACTGCCTCCAAGGTCTCCCAAATGCTTCTGGGCTCCTGTGGTTTCCTCTTAGATACCCCCAAACCTCCCCTCTTTCCTGCTTCCTTCTGTCTCCCCCACGACCAGGGAAGAGTTCCCGTGGAGGGGAACCCTCTGTTTCCTTTCATCATCCTCTTGGAGGCTGGAATTTTGAGTCTTAAAAATCTTTTCTCCAGGTTCCCAGGGACTTCCCTTTCCTGAGGCTCTGAATGCAGCGCTCAGAATACCTGCCTGAGGGTCCCAGGAAATGCACCGGGGGAATCTTTTATATAAATACTTCCATACAGCTTCTCCAGGTTCTAGGCCCCCTTGCCAACTCAGAACCAGCTCCTCCCAGGCCTGGTCCTGGTCCTGGGAGGAGCTGGGGGGCGAAGTGGTCAGGACTTGGCCCCTCAGCCCTGGGCCACAAGGTGTCATGATTTTTAGAGAAATGAAAGAAATTCAGAAGCCCCCCCCCCCCGCCATGGTGCCAATGTAACATGCACAGTCACATCTGGGCCTCAGAACGGCATTGTGAGGGGAACTGCCACGTGATCGATGGGGAAACCGAGGCCCGGAGTGATGATGTCACTCACCCACGATCTCACACTGGTAAGAGGCAGAGCGGAGCTTTGAACCCAGGGCCCGGTTTCCCTTCTTCCCCCCGTGTGACCTTGTCCCACATCCCATGCCCATGAGCTGCACTTCCTGATCCATGTCAATGCTCCCCTGCTCCCCGCTGCTGTCATTTCCTGAGGATGGGAGGAGCCCCGGGCAGGAGTGGGCAGACGCTGCCAGCCTTGCCCCTCACTTCACAGGGCCCCACCTCTCCTCCTTCCTCTGCCTTCCTTCCCTCCCCTTCTCTCACCTCCTGCCCTTTTTTGTCCATTGTCCCAAGACCCGCGGGTGTCTTCAGGGGTCTGCCCAGCCAGGACCCCCACCTGCATCCTCATCAGGATGGCCCCGTCCGAGAACTCCGTGGTGGTGACGTAGTACTGGAGGTCATCAAGGGCTACAGATGGTTGGGCTACAGTGTGGAAATGAGCCTGGGCCTCAGCCTGTACCAGGGGAAGAGTGGCAGGGCCTAGGGGAGGGGATCCATCCTCTCTCTGCTTAGGGTTAAGTTCCAGGAGGGATGGGCTTGTGCTCCTTGTAAAAAGAACACCAGTGAGGGCCAGGCATCGCCTGTAATCCCAGCACTCGGGAGGCTGAGGCAGGAGGATCGCTGTAAGTTCGAGACCAGCCTGGGCTACATAGCGAGTTCCAGATCAGTCTCAACTAGTGAGACCCTGTCTCAAAAACAAAAACAAACAAACAAACAAAAAAACACCAGTGAGCCGTAACTTTGTGCCAGGTTGTCTGTGTTGTCCTACTCTGTGGGTCTGTGATCAAACCCATTTTACAGACTGGGAAACTGAGGCTGAAAGGGACTGAGAAGGGAAAACAATGTAGCAAGGTTATAGCTACAGAATAAGTGGGCAGGACTGCCTTGTTCCCGACATGTTCCTAGAGCCTAGAACAGAACCTGGTGCTTGGCAGGGAACAGCAGACAAGTCCCCCACCTGACCAGTAGTGATGACATGCGCAGCATGGGTGAGTAGGTCTTCCAGCCTCAGGTCAAGCAGGGTTGCACTATCTGCACATGGGTTTCCCAGTGAGGAGACAGAATTCTCTGGGCCAAGTCTCTGGGCTCATATCTCTCTCGAGTGGGAGAGTGGGACCAAATCTCCTGTGTTTTACAGGAAAACCAGGAGTGGACTTATTCCCGAAAGGTGTTATGAATCTTTCTGCTTCACATACAAACGTCAGTGCCCACCACCGCCTGTGATTCTTGTGGTGACATGTGGCACATGGCTTTTGTTAGCCCAGCTTGGTGGCCACTCGTAGCATGGCAGTGCGAAATGGCGTTGCCAGCCCCTGAGTGCACGGTGGAGACGCGCACTTACTCCTGGAGTGAGAGG
Source organism: Fukomys damarensis (assembly GCF_012274545.1). Taxonomy (NCBI): domain Eukaryota; kingdom Metazoa; phylum Chordata; class Mammalia; order Rodentia; family Bathyergidae; genus Fukomys; species Fukomys damarensis. The sequence continues at coordinate 25,245,903 of NW_022900934.1, forward strand.
TAGGGTTTGCAGCGTAACACGACTCATGACGTTCAGTGTGACCTTGGGTCCCTTGGCATCTTCTATGGCCAACCTGAGAGAGGCACAGTGAGCGTTGGTGTGGCCTGGCAAGGCTTCTGTGGCTCTGTTTGTGTCTGGACTGGCTGAGTGGCAGTGGACCCTAGAGGAGATGGGGAAGCTTGGGGCCAGACCCCCACCCACTCTAGACCACTGGGCCCTAGTTCCAGTCTCTAAGCCCTGCCAACCTGGCCAGGCCCTTCCCTTTTCTGGGCCCAGCTTGGACCTTTCTATTACCTGGAGGAGCTTTCTGCACACCGAGCCCACCCGAATTCAGTAGAAAAGTAAAGTTCAGAGGCGGGGGTCTGGGATCGTGAGGTGGTGAGAATCCCTCTGCTGCCTGCTAGGAGTCATGGGCTCTCTGGAGCATCCGGGAGCCTCTGCTCCCTTCTGAGGCCTGAGGCCCAGCCTTCCCCTGAGCTGCAAGGAGCCCTGAGGCTGATGTGCTTTTTGAGCTCTGGATGCCGGCTGGCATCTCATTTTGTGTCCACCAAGCAGACAGCAGCGAATTCTAATGCTGGGGAGAACCTGGCCTCTGGTGTGGAACCTTCTGGAGGGTTCTAAGAGTGCTTGGACCACGTGAAGCTTTCCTGCCAAGCCATGCCAGGGTGAGCAGGCCAGGGGCACCAGCTGCCAGTCTTAGGCCTTGGCACCGCTGGGGCGGTGCAGGCCCCAACCTCCTCCCAAGGGCCCCTGGCAGCAGCCACCTCACCGCAGTACCCGGGGCTTTCACCTCTTCACTGCTACCTAAAAAGTCCTCCCGGAGTCTGCTGTCTTGCCCCTGTGATGGATTTAGGGTGCACATGTGGCCCCGCAGGAGCCCTTCTCCAACCCAAGGAAGCATCTCGGGACTCACTGTTATTATTGTTGGCAGTGCTGGAGATCGAACCCCAGGAAGGGCTGAGGCACATCCCCACGCCTCTTTATTTTGTTTTTGACACAGGATCTTGCTACATTGCCCAGGCTGGCTTTGAATGTGAGATTCTTTGGTCTCAGCCTCCAGTGTAGCCGGGCTCACAGGCTGGCACTGTAACACTTAAGTCTCACATTTACTCCTGGAGCGTGAACAGCCAAGAGGCTTCCACGATGCTGGGCTCAGAAGCTCAGCGAGGCTCCAGGAGCTAGTCGGACAGCGAGAGTCACCCAGGAAGGAACACACCAGGCAAGTTGGCAAATAGACCTTTATTAGTCTGGCCAGATGGCGCTCCCCAAGCCGAGTAGCTCAGAGAGGCGGCTAACTCAGAAACAGAGGCCATTTTATATAGGGCTGAAGAGGGGGTTTACATGTAAAACTTACGGGAAGAGGACAAAGGTGAAGAAGCGGTCGTTCTGACCTATTGGTTATCAGGCACATATTTGACTGTCAGGTACTAATGATTAGTAGATTGCTCATCCACTGTTCTGTTTACAACTTAGATTATAATGTTTAGAACATTCAGACTACAGGCATGCAAGGAGTGGCGCAATCCATGTTGGGTCTCTGTGTATCAGTCTCCACCATACACAGTTATCTAACAATTCACAATTAATCACTAGTTATCCTATAAGGGATGCGGGGAGCGACAGTCTCTAGGCTGTCTGCTGGTCAACATGGAGTCGCTCTGGTTCAGTCAGGCTCTTAACAGCACCACTGCACCCAGCATATGTAGTTAACTCATATTACCAGGACGCTCCAGCTCAGTGGCTTTCAGACCAAGCAGGTAACGTGAGGGAGTCACAGAGCAGCAGGGGATGACTTGAGGGTTACAGACCCGACACTAGTGACTGCTTTGTGGGAGGTTAGGCTAGGTGAGGCCAGAGCTTCACTTTAAAGAGAATCAGGCCAGGCGTGGAGGTGCACACACGTAATCCCAGCACTTGGGAGGCTGAAGCAGGACTGCTGTGAGTTCGAGGCTCGGTGAGTCAAGTTCACCATGTTGAAGAAAGAGCCTTCTGGTAAGCAAAGGAGGGAGGCTTGGAGTCCAGGGGGTGGTGCTGGGGGAAAAGGGTGGAGATGAAGGGCTCTCAGTGTCAGGGTGAGGAGTTTGGAGGTGCTCCTGAGGGCACTGGGGAGCCACAGCGTGTCAGAGCAGGGCAAGAACAAGCCCAGCCCTGGGTGAAGGCGGGTGAGCTCTGACTGGGAGAGTCCAGAGGGGCAGAAACTCGGAGGAGGTAGTGCTGTCACACTCCCAACTTTCTCAGGCTCCTGCTCCCCGGTCACCTCTTCACACTGACCTCTTTTTTTTTTTCTTTTGTTTTGTACCGGAGATTGAACTCAGGTCCTTGCGTTTGTGAGGCAGGTGCGGTGCCACTGGGCTAAATCCCCGCCCCCGCAGGCTGACCTCTTTCCAGCTGGTCCTCGCTGACCCGCAGGGAGAGCAGCGGGCCTCCCCTTGGGAATGAGGCAGCAGCTCCCAGCACAGCAGTGACGCCCGGAGCAGCAGAACCCTCCTGTTCTGGACCTGAGGACACAGAGGCGAGAACCAGGCTGTCCTCACCCAGTCCACCACCGTGTATCCCAGCTTGGCCTCCCCTGGAACCATCTCTCTTGCTTCCCCAGCCTCTGTTCTGTCCCCAGACCCGCTGCTCCCTCGTTGCACATCTAGAATTGTGGGTACATCTATACCTATCGGCTTGGAGTCTCCCTCACCATTACATGGCTGTACCACTTCCCGATGTGTGTTCTGGCCAGATCTCCACTTTCTCGTCTGCACAGTGGGGGTCTATGACATTGCACACAAGTCAGAAGAATACACCGGACAGTACAGTACACACAGAACACAGGTGTGCAGCGGGTCCTGACCCTGCCGGCGTGGCTGGCTGACCTAGTGCCACGCCAAAGGACCTGTGCTCCTTTTAATGCGGAGGCTTCTGGATCACAAGGAGGTGAGGGGCTGGAGTCCCGGGGGAGCTGCCAGAGCAACTAGGGTAGAGGGGTAGGCAGCCAGGCAGCTTGAAGCCACATATCTTTGCCAAACAGTAGGGAAATATCTCAACCAGCACATCTGTGTTAGTTCCTGCCAGTAGAACCTTAGCCCTGGCCAAGTGACCAAAAAATAGCAGAGCTGGGGCCCTGGAGTTGGCAGATCTGGGGCCTCTGGATGGGGAAGAACAGACACCAGGAATCAAGGCCACTGGAGATGCAATGCAGGGACCAGTCAGATTCAGACGTCTCCCAGGCAGGTGTCAGGTGAGGAAGGGGGTGAGGAGCCCCCACGGTCCCCATGCTGCACCCATGGAGAAGCCACCCAGGAAGTAACTGCTGCCCTTGAGCAGGGGGAGGTGGCCCTCAACATGGCTGAACTTCCTCTGCTCTGCCAGAGATGATCCTTAATATCCAGCTGTTTGCTACAAGTGGCACAGGAGTTCAAAACAGGGCTTGAGGGCTGGGGGGTATGGCTCAGGGGTAGGAGCGCTGGCCTAGTTAGATCCCCAGCACTGCAAAACGCGAACAAAAACACTGATCCAACTTGGTAGCAGAAGAGAGAGTTTTGCACTTGTTTGGACACGCAAAACTAGGGCTGTGAGATTTGTGCTTGCGGCATTAGCTTTCCCCATCTCGTTTCTAGACTGATTTTGAATTCGCTCATGGTTTATGCTGTCTTCTGCAGTGGGTGTTCTTTTCTGTCAATTTACCCGAGTCTGGTGCCCCTCACACTGGGCTTCTGGCTCCTTGTGCCTTTCGTCCTTAGGCCTCCTGACCAGCCCTGACTTCTACGACCCTTACTTGTGCCAAGTACCACGCCGAGAGCTTGGCAGGCCCCATGGCATCACCTAGTCCCCATCTCTGGGGGATCCTTGGCATTCGGGCCCATTCCACACCGGGTGGAACTGGCTCAGAAAGGAGAAATGACTTGCTTCTGGTGACACAGTGAGTGGCAGCACCGGGCTGTCCTGGCACTGAGAACCTGTGCACCACTTTACCACGCTATAGGTGATCAAGAGATACGTGAGGAATGCCCACGCTGGCTTCCTTGTCCTTACCTCTTCCAGAATGGCGCTGTCTGGAGTCTCCCTGGCTTCTGTCTCCAGCTTCTCTGCAGGACAACTTCTATAACCTAAGCTCCTAGGTGGAAGATGGGCACATGGGCAGGAAATCCAGTTCCTTGGCCCAGAGCCTGCACTGGGGGAAGAGGGGGTCCTCTTTCACCCAGTGCCAAGAGGTTCCTGGCCAAACTGATAGGGCCCAGCCCTGAGTCCCAAGGCACTGGCTCTAGGCTGCCTCTGGGGCCGGCAGACCCCAGGGAGGAAGTGGGTGGGGCTATGGTTTTGGGGTGGACCTGTCCTTTTGGGACATTGGAGCACAGGGTGTGGGGCCTTGCTCTCCGGAGAGGCCGAGGAAGCTCTCTGGATGTGGCAGTCATGGAACCCAAAGGAGTGAGGATGTGGGGGTGGAGTGGGATGAGGAGAGCAGGTGGGGGCAGAGTGGGAGGTGATCACCGTGGCCATTGTCCCTGCCCTTTCTATGCGTTTCATCCCAGGTAGGGTTTCTGCTGTCATGTGGTCACCAAGGACACAGTCTCTCTAGCCAGACACCCCGGCTTCACTTTGCCTCCGGTGTTCAGGAGCTGTGTGACCACGGACAAGCCCCCTTCCTTTCAGACAGAACCTCAGTTCCTTGGTTTGCCAAGTGGGCTGAGGACAGAGCCTTGCCGCGGGTCACAGGAGTGGCTGAGGGGTGCTCCGTGAGAGGCACCCAGCAGTCCTTGCGTGGAGCAAATGCAAGCCTTGGCTAGATTCCCAGAAACGGACCCGAGGCTGGGATCTGAGTCCATTGTGGCGGGGAAATGATCTAGCAACCAGGGCTGGAGAAGGAGCAGGGAAGGCAGACAGCCAGGCAGGTGCGGTGTCTGGCCAGCAGCCACTGTGGGAGCCTGGTCTGCACCGCCAGAGCTCTGGAAGCCGGTGTGTAGCACAGGCCTTGGAGCTGTCCCTGGCCCCAGGAGTGAGGAGGCTGGGAGCCCCAGGTCTGGAATTCTGGGACCTAGGGCTATCGCTGTTTGTTCGGCCCCCAGGATGGGACTCTCACAGTCACTTGGGCTGGGACAGAGTCCCCTTCGTGGAGATCAAGGAGACCCACGCCCAGAGGTTCTGCTCTGCCCTCCAGGCCTCTTGGAAGCCTTCCTCACACCCCATCTTGTTAGACCCTAAGGAGCTTGGAGAGACCTCCCCAGATGAGAGGGGAGACCCAAATTTAATAAGATTTAGAAAAGTAATAGAATGTATTGTGTGGGGAGCAAATTCCTGCCCACTGTTCAGCCACAAAGCATTCTTGGGAGTCAGAGCTGTGTTGGGGGCTTTGGCTGATGCCAATGAGTACCAGGTGCAGGATTTGGCCTGGGCCCCTACATGTCTGCATGGCCTGGCCCGCCTCCCTGTAGATTAGAGAAGCTCCTTCCTGCTCTCTCCCAGGGCTATAAGTGTTCTTCTGCCTGTTTGCATGGTGACCTTGAATAACACCTTTTCCCCAAATGCCTACCTAACTCTCTTCCTGCAAGGCCCCTTGTGTCACTGGGTTCTGGGGTGGAACAAAGCCAGATGTCTTGTCATCAGGGTGGCTGGAGAGACTATGGCAGCCACTCGCTGTCTGAACACCAAGGGTCTTTAGTGATAAAGGCTCATTTCCCCAGAAGCCAGGTAACAAATGATGATGACATTACCCATAGGTGACACTGTATACATATGTGGAAACTATGATCATCCCCATTGTACAGAGGACATTGAGACCCGCAGCAGGTAAGCCACATCAAGGAGGTACTGGGGGGCCAGGCTGGAACTCGGAGCCTAGTTCATCTGCCCCAGAGCCACATGGATCGGAGGAGAGCCTTGAACTACTGCCATCAAGCTCGACAAAATATGTGTTTCCTGCCCAAAGGGCCAGCCCTGCGCGGATGGTGTGGAGGCTGACCTTGAAAGTGAAGAGAACTGGCTTTTTCACTCTTGAAACCTGAGAGAGGTGGTCAGAGCCATGGAGTCATCCCTGTGTGGCCTGGTGTGGCCCAGATGCAGCTCCGAGAGGGCCCAGGCTGCTGAGAGGAGCCTGCAAATTACCCACATGTGGCTTCGATGCCTGGCCCCCAAGCTGCCAGTGGCAAATAACTCCTGTTTGGGGACAAAGCTACACTCCAGACTGCAGGGGCCACAGGCAAGCATTTATTGATTGCAGAAAAGAACAGTACAAGGGCCGGGGATTTGGTTCAGTGGTTTCGGCGTCTGCCCCACAAGCGCGAGGTCCTGAGTTCGATCCCCAGTACCAAAAATAAAAATTAAAAAAAAAAAAGAAAAAGGAAAAGAATGGTACACAGAGCTTGCTCTTACACTCCCAGCTGCGATTGGGTCTGCTCTGGGTGGCCACCATCCAAGTCCTCACCGAGGAGCAAAGAGTCCGGGTCTAGGAGTATGGGATCAGCAGGACAGCACCCTGGGATTGAAGGAGAAAAGTCATTTTTAAAAACTTCTTGCCTTGCTATGGTTTATGCTGGCTTTGTCCTTCTCCACAAGGTGACCACTGGCCATGGGTCACTTTGACTCGCTCATGGAGCATTCTTGGAAGGAGCACAGGTCTGTGTAATGCTGTGCGGTGGCCTGGGCACAAGCTTAATATCTGTGTGCAGTGGGTGTATAGGATTGCTGTCCCCAATCCACCAAAACTCTCCAGGAAGGTTTTTTTTTTTTTTTTTTTTTTTTTTTTTTTTTTCGATTTTTTTGTACCAGGGATTGAGCTCAGGACCTTTTGCTTGTGAGGCAGGTGGTAGAACCACTGAGCTAAGCCTCTGGCCCCAGCTGAATTTTTAATAAACTTCTTTTCTTTGAAACCTTGTGTAACACGAGGAACTTGCCCTGTTAGTTCTCCCGTGATTTTATGGTGACCATTTTCAATCATCCAGAGACGTTGAAAGAATCATACAGCGAACACCCGGCCACTCATCCCCTGGCCCCTGTTGTCACCCTCTTTCCCTCAGACTGGCTTCACCACCTTTATTCATTCCTCCTGCTGTTATGATATTATAAACTACAGAAAGGAAACCCATGTGCTGATAGCCAAAAACAACGGAACAGAGCAAAACAGGACACTCAGAAATAGATGCAATTAGTGACTTTAAATCTGTGCTTTTCTCCAGGATCAAACAGCTCAGGAATTCAGTGATTCTAACTGATAGCTCTGGGGACATAAGGAGTGGTAGGAGTCCCATGTTTGGTCAAAAATGCCTCTGGAGCCTTAGGTTGGAACCATGTCACAGAAGGGTGATGGGCAAGTCATCTGTGGGTTTTCTTTAGTGCTAATAATTCTGGTTTGTTTGTTTTTTTGTTTTGTTTTGTTTTGTTTTTTCAGACAAGGTCTCACTATGTAGTTGTGACTGACCTGGAACTCACTATGTAGCTCAGGCTGGTCTCGAACTCACAGTGATCCTCCTGCCTCAGCCTCCCTAGTGCTGGGATTATAGGCGTGTGCCACCACGCCCATCTTAATAATTCTGTTTTTAACATCTTTCTCTGACTAGAGTAGAGTCAAACACCACGAAGGCAGAGGTTTCTGTCTGTCCACTGCTGTGGTCCATACTTGCACAGAGTAGACACTTAGTAACTGGCTGTGGCTCTGCTGACCGTGATAGGCAACTCCCTGACACTGGCCAGTGCAGAGGCTGGAGCCCTAAAAAGGGGTTATCAGGGCAGGTGCTGAGAACAAATCCCAGCTCTGTGCCTGCTGGGTGTGTAACTTTGTTTTTTTGTTTTTTTTTTTTTTTTTTTTT
>NW_022900934.1:25254040-25301325 GCF_012274545.1 Fukomys damarensis
TTTTTTTTTTTTTTTGGTACTGGGGATTGAACTTGGGACCTTGTGCTTAAAAGGCAGGTGGCGGACCCACTGAGCTAAATCCCCGGCCCTGGGTATGTGACTTTGGAAAGGGACTTGCTGTCACTGGGTTTCAGTTTCATCATGTGTGAAACGGATCAGGACCCACATCTGGGATGAGTATAAAGATGGAGTGAGACGCATGCATAATGGCTATGGGCCCCTGCTATTGCTGGGGATAAAATCTGCTCCAGCCCTTCTTCCCCAGCAGAAGCCAAGAGTTCATGGGACATCTAGTGTGTGCCAGGCCTTGCTGACAGTACTGGAACAGAGCTGTGAACAAGATGGATGCGATTTCGATCCTCATGGAGCTGAGACCACCTGTCCACATAGTGGTGTGTGTAACCCCTGGTCTACATGCCCTGATGCTGCCTTAGATTCTGGGCCTCTTCCCTCATCTTTTTTGGAATGTTAAACATCCCTGCCTCAGAGCCTTTGCACTTGCTGTTCATTCCGACAAGACACTTCCCCCACCTACCACAGGGCTCAATCACTCACCTTCTCAGAGCTTGGCTCAAACGCCACCTCTTCAGAGAGATGCCTGTGATCACCCCATCTAACACAGCTTTTCCCCCTCAGCCATCACTCTTTTTTCTGAGCCAACTTTATTTTCCTTCTCAGCCCTTACTTTTATTAGTTTATACATCTGCCTCACCTGCTGTAACGTGGGTCTGGAAGTGCTGGGGTGCTTTCTTTTCCTTCCTATCTACAGCCTCAAGCACTCGGGGGCAGGTCTGGCTCATGGTGGCCCGAGAGGGAAGGGACTCACCCACATTCCCCACAGATCACCAGCAGGGCCAGGGCAGGCGGTCGATGCCCACGCACCACTCACCTGGGCCGAGGACCAGTGAGCTTCCTCGTATCCCAAGGCCGATACGATTGACACAGGAATCCCAGTTCTCAGTTTGCCTGAAACAACGAATGCGGTCAGAGGTGATGGGAGGGAGGGCAGACTCCTAGGCCTTCACGGGAGGCCACATTTGGACTCTGCTTCAGGTCACCTGTTCTCCGCCCCAGCATCTGCCCAGCTTCAGCTCCCCTTTTGCCTCTGGTACCAGCTCCGGGCTGTCCTAAAGAGCACCCCTCACATCCTGTCACACTTCTGCTCAAGAACCATCGCTAACTAACTCCTACTATCCACAGTAGAGGTTTCTATACTTTGACATTTCCCACTCGAACAAAAAGAAATTAAAAGGTGTTGCTGGCACAGATTGCCAGCTCTCCCCACACCCTCAACCCAGGGCTTAGTGTGATGCTACCCACTTCTTCCTCTTAACGCTAACATATGGCTTCAGGCTATAGCCATGGCTAGGAAAGGTCATGTGCAGACCGTGCCCAGCAACTCTGCCCTTTACAAGGTCTCTGTGTGTCCTCCGCCCCTTATGTGAGGTCTCATTCTGGCCTTTGTGGAAGGCACTCTTATTTTCCCATTTCATAGATGGAGAAACTAAGGCTCAGTAGGACGGAGCAGCTCGTCTCAGGCTGCGCAGGAGGAGAGGGCTGGGACGTGAACCCAGGTCTGCCTGCAGCTCCGGGTGTGTTTCTGCACTGTCCCTTCCAGCGCGCTGCCCTTGGAGGCTAAGCTCTGCCTGGCCCCGTTCTGCGGGACCTGGGACAGGCTAGTTAAAGAACTGGGCCCGGAGGTTTCTGTTGGCAGCGTCCACTCCAGATGAGTGACCAGGAAGTTTCCCTGGAGATGGTGGAGTTTGAATGAGAGTCTGACCGGGAAGTACAAACCAAGTGAAAGGGCTGACGGTGTGGGCAGGAAAGGTAAGGCAAAGCCCTTCAGGGAGAAGGCACTGAGCGGCAGAGGGACTCACTGTTCTGGTTTGGCAGCAGCTCAGCTTGGAGGATCTTGCTGATGACGTCTTTTAGAAGTTCAGGCTGTGGGAAGAAAGGGAGCTGCCACTTTGGCTGAGTCCCAGGTCCTCCCCCCACTAGGAGTGGGCAGGGCTCGTCCTCGTGCTGAGGGCAGCGGCGGAGACGATGGGATCCCAAGTCCCTTTGCAGATTAGAACTGCAAGGAATCCAGGGGACCAGGCAGATCTGAGTGAGGCACAAACTCAGCTGCTTGGGGACCCGCAGGTGGGGCATTGGATGCCTCCTCCTCAGAGCCCTGCTGCTCTTCTGCTGCTGAACTGGCTCTAAGGGAGTTGCCTGAGCTTCTGGTTCCCCGAGGGAAGCCACAGCCCTCAGGTTCACTTGGAAATCTCCTTGCTTTAAAATATTGGTGAAAAAATTAATGAATTAAACATAAAGACCAAGGAACACATAGCTAAAAATATATAGATCAGCCAGTTGGAGATCTCAGGTTCAGTCTGACTCAGATGGGTGAACTGGGGACCAGAAGAAAGAGGTCCCTCTGTGGGCCTCTGTGATCCCAATGGGACTGTGAATGGAGGGGCTGTTCTCTAACACAGGGTCAAAACTGCAGAAAGACAGCAAGCGCGGGGCCATGCACGTGACTGTGTCTCTCAGCCGTGTCTGGGCCACAGCAGTTGCCTGAACACATGGCCTGGAGGTCTGGCTTTGGTTGATTGCAGGAGGCCAGCCAGCCCACCCCAGGGTCCCTGTGGACATCGCCTCCAAAACAAACGCTGGGCAATGTCTCTTTAGAATGGACCGTCCCAGCCCACCCCTATGCCCACAAGGGACAACCTGTTAATACTTACGTTGAATATGTCAATATCTGAGTTCATAAGTTGGATCCGATCAAAACTGCAACAGAAGATGTATGTGAGAAGAGCCCTGTGGTGGGCCGGCCATCCCTTCAACAGCTCTCTACTGAGCATCTACTGTGTACCAGGCACAGCACAGGCTCTTGTGATACAGCGGTGAATTGAATAAAACCTTTGCCTCATGAAGTGTACATCCTAGTGGGTTGGAGCACAAATAGTGGTCCAAAGAACAGACCTCTCCCCGGGAATGTGGACGAGGGAGCCCAGGATCCTCTGGGGGAGTGCACTTGATTTCTAGCTCAGCTGTTCATTGCTAGGCAGGAATGCCTGCCCAAGCTGGTCCCATAGACTCAGCTCTATATCCTAGCAACTGGTTTGTACAAAAATTCCCAGCCCTGGTTGGGCGAATCCCAACATACCCTGGAAACCGGTCTACCCTGGGAGGCTCTAGTCTGCATCCCTGGAACTCACTCTGGGCTGGGGGAGGGTGTGGGACAGGAGAATCAGCGGGGCCCAGAAGGTACTTTCATGCTGGCTGTAAGGGGCTCAGTTACTGGGGAGTGACTGTCACTGCCCCTTTCTTAGGGGAATTCAGGAAAGGCTACCCAAGGCCAAGAGGCTGGTGCTGTGCGGCCCGTTCCTGTGGCCAGGATGAGCCTGCCCTGAGGCTGCTGTCAGGCTGTTCAGTTTCCTTCCCTGTCTCTGGCATTCAGTCCTTGGTAGCAGGAGAGCCCAGGCGAGGCCAACTTCCTGCTCACCCTAGAGCAGCCCTTACTTGAAGCCCGTTCACTGGGTGTTTAAAGAGACCTATGGTCACAGACAGATCCCATTTTCATCAGCGGAAACTTTACAGTGATTCCGTGTTTACCTGATGCCATTAAAGTTGAGCATAAGACGGTCACCCTCGCTGTAAAACTGAACTTCCGAATTGGCTTCCTGCAACAAGAAAAGCCCAGGTTTTATTTCTTTGAAGTGGAGGCATCCAGAATGGCATGAGGGCCATGCAAGGAGGCTCTGGGGTCAGCTCTCCTGGCCTGAGTCTCAGACGCTAGCTGTGCCCTAGGGAAGGGTTTGCCCTCTCTGGACCTTATTTTCTGCACCTCAGAAGTGAGATAGCATCTGTACCCCGCCCCATATAACACGCGACATATAGGCTTTTAGGGGAAGACAAGGACAACAGTGCAGCCAAGGTGTGAAGCCCTCGCTGTGTCAGGTGGAGCTGTGAGAACTGCAGTGACAATGTGCGGTGATGTGACCCCCGTGTGGTAGGCCCTGTCATTACCTTGTCGTGGAGGTGAGGAAGCTGAGGAAGAGGACCGGGAGGCCCCTGGAAGTGTAAGCCACTGCGAATGTTATTGGAAAGTCTGGAAGTTGTACCAGGTCTCAGATATGGGCTCGAGACGGGTGTCAACCTGACCCATGGCTGGGGTGACCCTGAGGAGGGAGTGCCAGGCTGTGCTCCAGGTCAGCGGCATTCAGAGGATGCCCTTGTCCCGCAGGCTTGGACTCGATGGCCAAAGTGCCTCTCACTGGCCATAGGGTGGTCAGTAGGGAGGGAGGCTGGCCTGGGGTCCAGAATCAGAGGAAGCCAAGGCACCAAGCAAAGTGCTTCCTGTTGCACCACACCTCCTGTGTCTGCAAAAGACCCCTAAGCTGTGAGGTGCATGGCCGGTACAGCTGTCCACAGCTCTCTCATTCTGTGTCTTCTCTGCCTGCCGCAGTGGGTACAGCTGGTGCTCCATCAATGCCCAGACAGGGTGGCGGCACCTCACAGTGGCTGAGTGTTGCTGCCCATTCTCTTTAGATGTCCCTCTGTTTCAGTGAAGCTGTCTCCCTGGGAGGTTTTGTTCTCCCTGCCCCTGGGGGCTGCTGGTGGCCGATGACTGAATGATGAGGGGTAAAAAGGCTGACCTTCTGTTCTCTACCAGATTCATATGGTACAATCCATGGGTCAGGCCCTGGCCAGTCAGCTGCTCTCTGCTCAGCCCTCCCTGCTGTGTCCTGAGAGCTGTCCCCCAGTATGTCACCATTATGAGAACCTTGTCCTAGGCTCAGCCTCTAGGGGCCCTGCCCAGGACCCCTTCCCCAAGGCTTGTTCTACGATGCCCCACCCCGTCCCATCACCCACAGCTTTTCTCCAAACGGAAGCTCTGCAGTCAGAGCTGCCAGAGCTCCTGAGAAGAGCCAGGGGAAAGCTCCTTGGAGATGATTTAATTCTGTTTAGACTTTAGAAGGACTCGGCACTCCTGTTCTCTGTCAGTGTGGTTTGCATGGAGCCAACTCCCGGTCCCTAGTCCTGTGTGTGTCCCAGTTGAAATTTATATATTCAACCTTTTCTGACCACACAGATTGGGTCAGGAATGGGCACATGACCCAAGCTCATCCAATGAGAGTCATCCCTGAGACTTTCGCTGGAGCTCTTGGGAAAGAGAGGACCTTCTTGTTGGAATTGTAAATCTGATAGGATATAAGCTCGATGCAGGTTGGGGCCCTCCTGTGAGGAGATAGTCTGCTGAGGGTAGAGGTGGCACAGAGGAAAGAAAGGCTGCACAGGGGAGAGAGTAGAATGAAGATGATGTTGCTAAAGCACTTGGACCCAGCTGTATGAGCAAATCAGTTCCCCTTCTGTGAAGGTGAGTTGAGTTTTTGCCCAAAGATTCCTGACCAATAAAGTCAGAGGGATAAAGTTAAGACCCCAAAGTCCTCAACTTGATACCCAAATCCTCCCCACAGCCGGCTGGATGGGCAGGGGGGCAGAGCGACAGTGAAGGGCAGGGACGCTGCTGCCCAAGTCATGGACGATTGAACTCACGATGCCCAGGGTGAAGAGGGGGCGGCGGTCTCTGTTTGTGGCAAAAATATCCATGACGATTTGTTGGGCTGCCTTGGTGCTGCCCGGGGTCAGGTGGAGGTAGGGAACTTCCTGAGTCACCGTCTCCACCATCTGGGTGTTGTCCAGTCTATCCGCAATCTGGAAGGACATTAGACCCATGTGTGGCCTCCCAAGTGCTCCACCAGGGCCACAGGCCTCCTGCTGCCCCACGGGGCCTGACCCCTACCTATCTCCCCGGCTTCTCACCTTCTCTCTGCCCCAGCACACCGTCCTTGGCGCAGACCCTCAGGTGTACTGTTGTCCCCACTGTGCTGTGGCATCCCCTCCCTGTCTGGAACACCTCCCCTCTGGGGAAGCCTCTTGATCTCCGGCCACAGAAGGTGCCCAGAGACGCTCCAGCACCCTTTGTTAGCACAGTTGTAGTGGAATGTCATGTGTGTGATCATCTGATTCAAACTTCCGTGTTAGACTGAAATCCCTCAGAGGTCAGGTCAGGTCTGCCGTGGTCCCCAGAGATGGAAGAGGGGTGGGCAGTGCCACGTGAGCTCTCTGTCCTGACTGCAGCAATCGCCCATCCAGCTTCGGGTGGTGAATGGAGCCACCCACCTGTTTACTAATCTTCTCGAGGCTCGACTTCAATTCACGGGCCAATTCCGGAAGCTGAGGGGGAAGAAGCCAGAGCAGGTCAACTCTATGGGCCAGGTGAGGCATACGCCTGTACCCCACTGCTGGAAAGAAGTGTTCCTAGAACCCCAGAAAAGCTGGGTGCCCAGGGTCCTGGCCACATTGTCTGTCACTGGTGGAACAACAGCCCCCAGGCCAGGCACTGAATATCTGCTGTGACTAGGGAGTGGCCAGAGGTCCGGGGCTGCTCCCTGCTCCGAGATAGACAGAAGTGACTTCAGCCATGAATGTGGTCGATGCCAACCACTCCCCATATTCTCACCACCTAAGCCCCGATCCCGAGTTCTAATCCCCAAAGACTTGGAATCTGTTGTCTGTCTGCTGATCTGAAGCCCTACCACCCTCCCACAACTGTGAGCAGCACTTTCTCCCCTGGACCTTGGTTTCCCCGTCAGGTACCCCAGAGGAGGTGGCTGTTGGTGGAGGATGTGTGGGCTCCAGTCTGCCCGGCTGTGACAGTAATGATCCTGAGGTTGCCCAGGCCTCCGGGCTCAGGGGGAGAGAGGGCTCTGATAGCTTAGCTATGTCTACCATGGCTCACACAGTGGTAGGACAGTGAGGTCATCAGTTGCCATCCCTGGACTGCTCAGGGTCTAGGATACCTTTTTGCTCCCTAAGGCTCAGGGGGAGAGAGGGCCCTGATAGCTTAGCTATGTCTACCATGGCGCACACAGTGGTAGACAGTGAGGTCATCAGTTGCCATCCCTGGACTGCTCAGGGTCTAGGATACCTTTTTGCTCCCTACAGGGACGGAGAGGTTTTCAGCTTCAGAGGCCAGGTCACAGCCAGGGTCCATCACCGGAGGGATTTACCCCAAGGCCAACTGGGAATCCTGCCCAGGAGCCCAGGGAGCTTTTGTCCCCTGTGCTTAGCAGATGAGGCAGCAGAGGCCCCTCCTCTGTCCCGTGAGGCTCACCACATAATCCAGCAGGATCACAATTTTTTCCGAAGGCAGCAAGGTGGCTACCATGGCATTCACTACATCCTGCCGTACGATGAGGCTGAAAGCGGCGTTGGCCGGGACGGGTACTGTCAGGGAAGTCTCTGAGCTGTTGAACCTTATGGTCACCTTGCCCTTTGAGTCCAGCACCTTGGCCTGAGGAGACAAGGTATTCGAACTGTAAGGCCACAGCTTCCTCTACCAGAGCCACTGGGTTGAATGTGTTCCCTACAGCTTTCTATGTTGCCCACGCTGGCCTTGAACTTCTGGGTTCAAGAGATTCTCCTGCCTCAGCCTTCTGAGTTCCTGTGACTACCCGTATGGACCACTGTACCTGAATTTCAACATGGATATCTTATCTTTCATTTATATTTCAACTTCTCAGATACTTCAAACCCTTTAGATGAAGGGAAAATTTCAAAACAGCAACGAGATGGGTGGAAATGTTTGATGCTGCAGTTTCTGAAAGGATCCTTGAGAGCTGGTCCGGGCTTCACACCACCCTGGTTCAGCGGGAGTCCAGCCCCAGCAAGGCTGTGTAGCCCCACATTTTACAGAGCTGATGGTTAGCAGTACTTTCTGACAGCCAGGCCTTATGTGGTCTTATTTTAATATAACTGGCCATTATTCTTTACATTTACAAGTAAGGAAACAGGGAGGTGAAGAAACCATCCCAAATTTACACAGCCAGTCTTGTAGCTGGAGAGAAACGCAGGCCTGTGTGGTCCCTGAGTCTGTGTCACCATCCTGAGCTCTGTAATGTCACCAGCACTTTGGGCATCTGCAGGAGTGCACCTGAGTAGGCCCAGGGTCCCGTGCACAGGCAGGGTTAGGGCTGGAAGACAGTCCCCTGGCTACATGCTCTGTGTGGCCCCACCTGCAAGGTTTCCTCCCTCAGATTGGCCTGCACGGGACGTGTGCAGCCTGTAATGACTTCTAAAGCAGCCTTTGTGCCCCGGTGACCGGAGTCTGATCCCTGGTGACCGGAAAAGAGCAGCACAGTCCCTACGTGACTGGGCTCACACTCACCTCTAGGTTGAGCTGGATGACATTTTTCTCAATGGTGGGAGACAGAGGGTCAAACTGCAGGCCTCCAGGACCAAGGGGAATGGGCACTGCTCGGGGCAAGAACATTGTGTGAGGCCAGAGTGTAGGGTGAACAGGTGGTTTGTAGCATGGCACCAGGGAGGGGAAGGTGGGAGGGGTCAGAGGGAAGATGATGATGATGTAATACTGACGAGAAGGGTGGTATGAATGCCCCATCCTCACAGTGACCTTAGCAGGTGGGTCCTATCATCACCCCTGTTGCAGAGGTGAGGACGCCGAGGCTCAGAACAGTGGAGTGACTTGCTCTTGGTCTCACTATGACTTGACTGTTGTTTGTAACTCTCCATCTCCCCAGCAGACTGCAACCTGCACCCAGAAGCAGGCGGGGTCTGGACCCCAGGTATGAAGCCTCCTGAGCCCTGGTCTACTGTGTTCACCACGGGATTCCCCATTTGGCCGCCAGGTGGCAGTGGCTTCCCTCTGGCCTTTAGGTGAAGACCGGGGAAGGGTGGAGGGCAGGATTAGGCCCTTGGGTGCCTTCTTTCCCGGCCAAGAGCCCTGACCCTGATTCTGATCTTGACCCCGTGAACAGAGGAGGTAGACAGACTTGGGTTTGAGCCCAGTGACTCTGGCTAGTTGTTTCCCGCTTCTGAATCTCTGTTCTATTTTCCTGTGCCAGGGTCTCATGTGTACTAAAGGATCACACTACCCAGCCCCCAGGGTCCTTATCATAAAAAGGAGGTGTAGTAAGTCCTGCTTCATGGCTGGTTCAGGCAGCTAGTCACAGCGATATCTAAATTACACGTACTTGGAACTGGGACAATTGGTCTCAAGCCTTGCCCTACTGGTCATTTCCTCTGCGAGCTCAGACAAAGGACCCAACTCCTCAGAGACTCAGTTTCCTCTCACTAGAGTTGGAGCAATGACTGCTGGTTCATGTGCCCTCTGAGGAGTTGGTGAGCAAGCGTCAATCAAACATCCAGGCCATGACCTCCTGTCTCCACCATTCTTGGGGAGAGAGAAATGACCTTCTTCCTGGGCACTCATTATGTCTCTTCCCTTGTTCCCCTTTCTCTGTCAGCGCGCTGCAGCCACTGTACAGTGTCATCCACCCACCCATCCCTCCATCCCTCCACGCGCTCACTCAGCAAGTATACACGCTTCTCGGTGCAGGCAGAGCCCCTGCTACAGGCCTGGAATTTTCCTGTACACTTATAATCCTCATAAACCACCCTGAGGGTAGGGTGGAGGAGCCACGTTTTCAGGGAAGGAAACTGAGGAAAAAAGAAGGAGGATGACTTTCCTAAAGCAAGTCAGTGACAGGGCTGGGTCTTGAACTTGGACTTATCCAGGCACTTGCTGGTCTCATATGGAAACGTGAGCATAGAAGAGGCTTAGGAGGTTGCAGTTGTGGATTTCTGTTTGCTTGTGCTGGGCAGGGATCAACCTGTACCATCCCACCAGCTACTGGGGCCAAGGTGCTGCTCAGGCTCCAGGGGAGGCAGGCCTAGAGGCTTACTGTGCAGTGGAGGAAAAGGCAGGGTGGGGACTGAGCACCTACCCTTCACCAGCTTCAGGAGGTCTGCATACATGTCATCAAAGGCAGCCTCGATCACAGGACACAGCTGCAACAGTACAAAGGGGGTGTGTGTTGGCCAGGAGTGGTACTCAGCTCTGCTGAACCTGTGCCCACCTGCCCACCTGGTGGGAGTCCCCCTGCTGTGCCCCAGGTCAGCCAGGTGCTCATCCTTGGTTTGAGGGACTCTGGGGTTCCACTCCCAGTCATCCTTGAGCTCAGAGTCCACCGTACCCCCAAGGACTACCTGAGGCCTTTTGCAGTGTTTTGTTAGTTGCTTTACTAACCTAGACCCAGAGAGGAGGGAGAAACCGGTTCAGACACCCAGCCAAGAGCCCACCATCTGCTTGCAGGAAGGGTGCCCCTGGCACCCACTGTGTTTTCTCCCATTGTGCCCCTGTCCTTCATTCCCATCAGCCGCTCGATTCTGGCTGCACATTCGAGTTTCCCAAGATACTAAGGTTCCACCAGATCAACTGCACATTAGTTGCCTCCAAATCTGGGGTAGAACCAGACATCAAAACTTTTTGTTTTCAGTACTGGGGATCAAACTCAGGACCTTGCTCTTGCGAGGCAGGCATGGTGCCCCTGAACTAAATCTCCGGCCCCAGACACCATAACTTTAAAAAGCCTTCTGACAGTTCTGAGATACAGCCAGGGTTGGAGACCCACATATTTCCATGAAAAGGGGCTTTCCAATTTTTCCAACAAGCTCCTGCCACCTGTTCAACTCTCATATGTGGAGGGCTTCTTTCCCTGAAGCCAAATAAACTGTTCTTGTTACTGCTGAGTCCAATTCAGAGACTCATGGTGGGAAACCAGGATGATAAATGGAAAGAAAGCCTCTACTGGGCCTTTCACCATTAGAGACAGATGTTACACAAAACGTGTTTTGCAAATCTAGATTCTTGCCATATTTTCTAGAGGAAAATATATTTCATCTGTTAAAATATGATGATGCCAGTTAAAATATTATTTTCCTTGAGGTTTAAAAAAAATTTACAGCTGCACCTTACCTTAAGAAAGTCCTGTCTTAATGTGCTAGATTTCTTTTCCTGGGATCCACCAGATCTAGAACGTGTTTTACAAATCTAGATTCTTGCCATATTTTCTAGAGGAAAATATATTTCATCTGTTAAAATATGATGCCAGTTAAAATATTATTTTCCTTGAGGTTTAAAAAAAATTTACAGCTGTACCTTACCTTAAGAAAGTCCTGTCTTAATGTGCTAGATTTCTTTTCCTGGGATCCACCAGATCTACCTTGTAAACAGCTCATAACTGCTCAGCTATACAATGTGACTTCTATGTTTGATTCTGACTGTAAGAGCCTGACTGAACCACAGCGACTCCATGTTGACCAGCAAACGACCTAGAGACTGTCGCTCCCCGCCATCCCTTATAGGATAACTAGTGATTAATTGTGAATTGTTAGGTAACTGCTTTGAAGTAGCTGGGAAACTAAATGGAAACTATAGTGAACACAGAGATCCAACATAAATCACGCCACTCCTTACTTGCCTGTAGTTGAATATTTTGAACATTATAATCTAAGTTGTAAATGGAATGGATAATCGATCTGCTGATCATTAGTACGTGACGGTCAAGTATATGCTTGATGACCACTAGCTCAGATCAACTGATTCTTTGCTTTTGTCCTCTTCCTGCAAGTTTTAAGTGTAAACACCCCCCGACAGCCCTATATAAAGTGGCCTCTGTTTCTGAGCTGGCCTCCTCTCTGAGCTACTTGGCTTGGGGAGTGCCGTCTGGCCAGACTAATAAAGGTCTATTTGCCATCTTGCCTGGTGTGTTCCTTCCTGGGTGACTCTCGCTGTCCGACAAGCTCCTGGAGCCTCGCTGAGCTTCTGAGCCCAGCATCGTGGAAGCCTCTTGGCTGTTCACGCTCCAGGAGTAAAAGTGAGACTTAAGTCTTACACTGACCTCCTTATCTTCTTTGTGGGCTATATTCACAGCAATGCTGTGACCTTATAATTTGGCCCATGCATTCTTAACTGTTTCTTTGGCTTTGTCTCCTCCAGACTTAAAAGCTACACAGCTACCAAGATGACAATGCCAGGCACCTACCAAAGGCCTTTAGACAGACGCTCTGTAGAGTAACTGTAACTGCTGATCACAGCTATGCCCCTCTTCAGCTGGAAGCAGGCAGAGCTGTCTGCCCCCTTTCCCCCCTCACAGTGGCTGGGGTACTTCTTCAGATGGGGAATATTGCAGATAGGTAAGTTAATTAGATCTCTGTAGGAGGTTAGACAGGGCTGTCCTCAAGGAGCCAACACAGCAAGAAGCCAACATGGAGGACAATCAAGCCACATCCACTGAAGGCCAGAATTGTAAAAGGAGAGAAAGGACTATACCCTTGTGCTTCCCCTGGGGATGAATAGCAGTGATCAATATTCTAAATAGGTTTCAATCACCTGGGTGGGGGGCCAAGGTGGTAATCCAGCCTTTCCAGGAAATATCCCTGACCCCCACTCTTACTGAAAATCCTTGTATGAGCTTGCTGTGTGACTTGCTCCCCATTTGACCCCCATTTAATCAATATTACCTGGGTGACTGTACTTGTAATCTTATTGGTTGGTCATGGTTTTGCCCCACCTCATGTCCACCTTGTAATTTCCCATTGGGTCTTACAGTTTTGTCCCACTTTGTACCCACCTCACCACAACCCCTTTGAGAAGTGGGGTGGGGGGCAGCCCACTTTCCGGTCCCTCTTCTGTCTCTTTTAGATAGCAGCTTTCCTAGTCTTAAAAAAAAAAGTTCTGTCTTTAAGCACATATGCACGGGTGCGTGTGTGCATGTGCTTCCGGGGAATGACCCCAGGGCCTTCACAGGGACCCAAACCCCCAATTCTTTAAATTTTATTTCTTATTTTGAGACAAGGTCTTGCTAAATTGCTAAGTTTCACAGGCTAGACTAGCACTTTAGGTCCTCCTCAGCCTCTCAGAGTGTAGGGATTACAGGTGTGTGCCACATGCCCAGCCAAGACATTCCTGCCTTTAAATAAAAAAGTAAAATCCTTAAAAATCCTTTCTTACTCCTGTAAGAAAGCCCACTTTTACCAAATTATTTACTTTCATGTTCCATTAAAAAACCTTCTGGATATGTACTTTTGCTAATAGTTAAGGATCTGAAAATTCTCACAATAACAAAGCCTTGCCTTGCCTTTGATACCATCCTAATATTCACCCCCTCCCCTTGCCTCCTACCTCTTCTTCTTTTTCTTCACCCTCTCTCAAGGTACTGGAGAAAAGTACATTGCATCAATGAAACCAACCTTATAAAATTAACGGTATAAAATCTCATTTGAGTTCTGTGTGTGTGTGTGTGTGTGTGTGTGTGTGCACGCGCGCGCATGCGCTCGCGTGTGCTGAGGATCAAACCCAGGGCCTCCTTCATGGTAGGCAAGTGCTCTACCACTGAGCTACATCCCTAGCCTCAGTTTTCAATTATTTATTTACAGTAATTTTATTGACCTCTCGAATACATAGATATTTAGCCTATTAAAATAATAGATCTCCTATTATTATTTGAGATGTGGTGTTGCACACCTGTATTCCCAGCAGTTTGGGAGGCTGAGGTAGGAAGATCCTAAGTTTGAACCGATTTAGGAGGATCCCAAGGTCTTTTGACTTAGTGAGACTCTGTCTAGAAATAAAAAATAAAAAGATTGGGGACATAGCTCAGGGAAAAGACCCTAGGTTTAAACTCCAGACCCCCAAATCTTTTTTTAAAAAACTAAATATGATCCTCTTATTAAAGAGGCAGAAGTTGAAACTCTTAAACATGACTTAATTAAAGCAAACACATAATCTGGGCATGGTGGCGCACGCCTGTAATCCCAGCACTCAGGAGCCTGAGCAGGAGGATCACTGTGAATCTGAGACCAGCCTGGGCTACATAGTGAGTTCCAGGGCAGTCTCAACTACATAGTGAGACCTTGTCTGAAAAACAACTACAACAAAACAACAACAAAGAATTTACCAGCGCTTCACTGGTCAAGGCCTCCCGGCTCACTTGTCAGTTCCATGACATTGACCTCAATAGTCAAGATGGTCAATGGCCCAATCCATTGCTCTTAGTTTTGATGAGTAAATTATTCAATTACAGTAGTGTCCACACAAGAGTCAGCATGCAGTTCTACTCTAGTCCCACAGGGGGAGCAGTTCCCACAAGCCAGAGCCTCCCAGTGCACTCACCTCAGTTTTCACCATTTTGGGCAGGGCTGGCACAAGGAGGTTCATGACTTTTTTCGCTAGAGAGTTGACCAAGATGGAGAGCCTTTGGGAGAGGAGAGTGGAGGAGATTAGGAAGGGCTGGAGAACATCACCCATCGGACAGGGAGGAGGAATTTGCCCAAGGACATGAAGGCTGGTAGATGACGCTGGAGAGTGGGGAGGGGACCCACGCCAGCCACAGACAGTAGCAGAGTTCTCAGGCAGCAGCGCCTGGGTGTTGCCTTTGCAAATCTGTGTTGGCGTTGAGATGGAGATGGCGTTTCTCTCCTTCCTCCTGCTAAGGGGTTTTGGAGCCCTAGCCACGGAGCAGGGTTTGGTCTCTGCCAGACTGATTTCTGATTGAATCCTCTCCTGCTGCCCGGAAGGTGTCATCGCCTGCACTTTCCAGATGAGGAAGGTGAGATACGGGGAGGTGACCTGCCCTCATCACCCAGATAGTAAGCGAAACAGATGTATGTTATGCAGCGTGGACGGTAAGGTAAAGTCTTTGGTTTTTACTGACAGGCTCGGGTGGTTCGAGGCCCCAGAGGTACAACCCAGACCAAGAATGAGGAGGGATACGTTCTCCTCCTTCTCCAGGCCTCCCCACTCTCCCTCTGCGAAGTGGCCAAGGCCGCGCTGCTCTTGGCTCACCTGTGCAGCAGGCGGATGCGCAGGCTGCTGCCGCTGCTGGAGCACTCGCGGAGGACCGGGCGGCTGGGGCCGCTGTCGCTCCTCTCCACTCTAACCAGGGCTTGGGCTTCAGACTCCATGTGGAACTCCACGATGGTCTTGACCAGGGGCCTGTGGTGGCGGCACCAGTGGCGTGAGCGTGGGCCACGCCCGCGGCAGACAGGCCTGCTGTTCTATTCTCTCCCCATCTCCCCTGCCGGTTACTCCTCACCCCCAAGTTTCTTTATTCCAGCAGTCCTGATCCCACTCCTTTCTGAGTGTGACAGCTCCCAGCTTCTCGGTACAGCATGTGCAACCCCGAATTCTGGACGGTCCGCAAACCTGCTCCTCCCACAGCTTCCTGGCCTGTCTCTGGCCATTTTGTTTTTGTTTTTGTTTCTGAGACAGGGTCTCACTATGTAGTTGAGACTGACCTGGAACTCACTGTGTAGCCCAGGCTGGGCTCGAACTCACAGTGATCCTCCTGCCTCAGCCTCCCAAGTGCTGGGATTATAAGTATATGTGATTGTTTTTGTTTTTGTTTCTGAGACAGGGTCTCACTATGTAGTTGAGACTGACCTGGAACTCACTGTGTAGCCCAGGCTGGGCTCGAACTCACAGTGATCCTCCTGCCTCAGCCTCCCAAGTGCTGGGATTATAAGTATGTGCCACTACGCCCGGCTAGCCATTTCATGCTAGACTTGTGCAGGCAAACCTTGCAGTCACCCTTGGATTGCCCCCCGCCCCCATATTCAATTCGTCAGGAAACCCTGCTTCCAACACACCTACGACCCAACCACTTCTTTCTATCTCCCTGCCTGAAGTCCAGGTCTCAGCTACCATTGCCTTAGCTGTGGCAGTACCTTCTGGATACCCCACTGCCTCTGCTCTTGACCCTGTACAGTCTGTTTTCCCCAAAACAACCAGAGAAATCTTTTACAAATGTTAAGCCTTGTCATGCCTGTCCTCTGCTTAGGCTCCCCATGGCTCGCATCTGTGTCATATTCATAGCCAAGTCTGCACCTGGCTCACAGTTCTCAGCATAATCAGCCTCAGGGCCTTTGCACTTGTTCTTCTCTTTGCTTGGGACTTGTTTTTTCCAGAAATCTTCATAGTGGCCGTGGGGGAATAAGTAGATGAATTCACCAGGCCCATGGTGCCTGACTGAGGGGACACTCACGTGTTGAGTCCAGCCACCATGTTTAGGGGGATCTTGACCATTATCTCTTGGTAAGAGGTTGAGGGTTGGACCTGCAGCTGGAGGATGCTAGCAGAGGTGACCTTCAGCCTGGATGGGATTTGCAAGAGGTGAGAATCAGGCTTCATGTTCAACTGAGTGTCATCCCCAAGTTCGCTCTCACTCTATCTGTCCTGTCTTCCTGTCTGTCTCCAGCAGCGGGACCCTAAGACCTGTCCGCTGACTCCTCCCCTACCCCTGCTTGCAACACTGTCAGGGTGCCTTGGCTGTTAGGAGGTGACTCTCAGGCTGACTCTTAAGACCTCTGTGACCTGGCCCTGCTGACCTCCCCTTGTCATGGGGCCTGAGCTCCAGCCGTTCTGACAGACTCTCACCCTCCTATGCCTTTACTCAGATGGGTGCTTCTGCCAGGAGCGATGCTTTCTGTGAATCTCTGGCTCAGTTGTCACCTCTGCCGAGAAGTATTGCCTTGTTTCTTCACTCTTATGCCAGGCCACCTTCCTTTGGGGCTTCCCTCTTTGGGTTCCCGAGTCACTGTCTTATTTATTGTTATCTCCTCTGGGAGCTTTCCCAAGGACAAACTCAGTCTATGGCCATTGTGGTCAGGTGCAGAGCTGACACGGACTGATATTTGTTGACTGACAGCATGCAAAGTGCGTCGGGGCAGAGGAACTGGACCCAGCGTTTCCCTGCCCCACTCACCAGATGATGGACTTCAGGATGGTGTTCATCAGGTTGATCAGCAGAGGGAAGTTCCTGGCTGGTTTCTCCCGCATAGCACTGAGCAGTGGCAGCTGCTGGAGGATGGTGGTGGCATTGTGGTCTTCCAGCTTCTGGGTCAGCTCTAGAAGAAGATCCAGGGATTAGGGGCCAGGAGGGAACACAAGAAGGATGACTTGGTGGGTGGGTTTTCCAAGATGGGGAGGACTCCCCAGACCTGACATCAGGCAAGGGCACAGCCTACTCCTCCTTCCGTTTCCATTGTGTAGATGTGGCCTTGAGTACGGTAACCTGGATGGCCAACTTTTACACAAAGAGTGAGGCTGAGAGTCCTCCCATCAACCATTGCGAAAGCCTTCCAGAGATGAGAGGCGGGGGACCCAAGACTCTATTGGGGGCACTTCCACGGCCAAGCACATTGGCTAACAATTCACTGGCACCCACATCCTACAGGCCTGTCACCCTAAGCCTCAGTTGCTGTGCTGAAGAAAGAAGAAAGAGTCAGGAAGAAGGGCCTATGAGTCAGGAGCCTCAGGGTTTGTCCTTGCTAGACTGCCAACACCAGAGCCCATTTAATTGGTGTATAAATGCCCCAGCTCCTTCAGCCTTCAGGCAAGGTGACTCAGCCTTGTGTCCCCATGGGTGTTTCAGACTTTTGAGTTACTGCTTTGGGGCTGTTTCCCTGCTCTGTGATCATGGAGCTGGGCCCTGTAAATGTCTCTTTTTGCCAGTTGGCACAATGTTGCCATGCGTGGAGGAGGAAGTCCTTGTGTGCTCCTGTGGTGGCCTCTGGGTTGTGCATTAGCAGCACCTGCAAGGGCAGTAGGTGAGTTCTGTGGGGCCTGGCCAGCTTCTAGGCAGGGCCCCAGAAATGGCCTTCCAATGAGTCATCAGCAACCCTTCTAGGCCTGGGGAAGGCCACCGGTTCCCTGGTAGGTGGCTGTCTGCCTTCGCCTTGACTTGCCAACTGTGGGCCAGCTCTGGCCCAAGACAACCCAGTGAATGGCCCCTCTGCCCTCCCTCCTGCAGTCCAGTACCCTTCAGCCACATCCTTCCCAATATGCCTAGGCAGATTCTGTGCCCCTGAGTTGGCTTTGTCCTGGGGAGCCCTCTTCATCCCTGGGGTACCCTTTAGGGTTCTCCTTCTCCCTCTTACCCAATGTCCCATTTCTTATCCCCTGTTAATTCTTTATATTGAACAGAATTACTGGGATGGTGGTGTGGCTTCTGTCTCTTGACTAACCCTAATGCATACGTTGCTTGCAGTCCCCATGGTGGTCACTGGGTTGGACAGGCACAAGCTCTTTCCAGCTCAGTGCCTTTGCGTGGGAGTCAGAGAATGGGCCCAGGGCACCTCTGCCTCCCTGCTGCCTCCAGAGCTCTCTGCTTCATTCCTACTTGGGGACCCATCCCAGGCTCTGCCTGGGTCCCTGGAAATGGAGGCCTGGTCCTCGAAGTCCTTCGGGCAGCCCTGCAGAGCTGATGGCTTTCCTCTCTCAGGGGACCAGGCTTTGGAGCAAAGGCTCTCAGCGTGATTTCATCCCCTAGGAGACATGTGGCAATGTGTGGAGACAGTTTTGATTGTCACGCTGGCTGGGATTTGTGGCTAAACAACCTGCAGTGCATGAGACAGCCCCCTGCCCAAAATGATTCAGACACAGGGACGTGCCCAGGTGAGAAGCCGCTGTGAGCTCAGCAGGCTCTGACCGCTTTCTGTCCCATTGGGTGCTCCCACCAGGCCAAGAAGACCCTTTTATTTGTTTCCAGTCAGGAAGCTGAGGCTCAGGGACTTGGCCAGGGTCACAGAGCTGGGAGTGACAAAGTTGTGTGTGGGACTCCTGGCCCTGAGAGCCGGCTGGCCTTACACTCAAGGTGCTCTGACGCTGGAATTTCAGGCAAGGGCAGGAGGGAGACGGTTGTGTCACTGCATGTGATAAGCCACACACCCCTTCTGTAGGTCACAAGCCCCTGGGTGTGGGTTTGTTGAAATCAAGGCATTTATGTAGAAGGGATCTTGGTATTATAGACTCGAGATCATAGACACCCCTAACCTTTAGAACTCATTCTCTTGTCCCCCCGACAGTCCTGGGATCCAGCCATGCCTTGTGCACCTCCAGTGATGGGGCACTCCCTTCCTCTTTGGAGGGCTGTCACCTGCCCCTCGCCTCTGGTGGTGATGCCTGGGATGACCCAACTTACGTTCCTTGATGACTTCTGGCCCGAGGGTGAGGACTGCTGCGGGGCTGAGGGTGGCCTCAGCCAAGGTGGCTGCCAGCAAACCACAGAGGAGGCTGAGAGTCCAGGGGCCGGCCATCTTTTCAGGTGTCTGTGAGCAGCCGGTGGCAGGTGGCCGATCCTGGGGTGAGCACAGAGGGCCCAGGTAGATGGCAGAGAGGCCAGAGGATTGGGCCACAATGGCTGGACCTCACTTAGAGAAATGTTGTCCTGGGCCAGGGCAGGGTGGTTGGAGGCTGGAGAATGAGGACTTGGGTGGGACTCAGCGTGGTGGAGTAGGCTTGTTGGCTTAATCTTGCACTAGTGAGGGTTTGGGGAGGGATGGGTGGCTTCTTCGAGCTAGGGGAGAAAGGCAGGGAGAGAGGCCGGCCGGTGGGTGTCTCCCGGGGAGAGGATCTGGGTGTTCTGGCCCTGTGACTCCTCTGTGCCCTCTGCAGGATGGAGTGTTAGCCCCTGTAGCTGCTGACCTCGCCTGCTCATGCCCTGTGCTGCCTGCCCACCCCTGAGGAGCTTCGGCAATGGGCGTCGGGTGCCCCGAAATAACCAGGAGCCTGAGCCTGCTAAGGTGAAAGGGGCGACCCTGTCCAGC
This sequence comes from Fukomys damarensis, assembly GCF_012274545.1. Lineage (NCBI taxonomy): Eukaryota > Metazoa > Chordata > Mammalia > Rodentia > Bathyergidae > Fukomys > Fukomys damarensis. Next base: position 25,273,502 of record NW_022900934.1, read on the forward strand.
CTCCAGACCCCCGTCCCTGTGTGTGTGGAGCCTGAAGGTGGAAGAGAAATATCACGGCTCAGGAGTAGGAGGCGGCCTGTACTACTGGCTCTGTGACCCTCGACAAGTGACTTATCCTCTCTGAGCCTTAGGTTGCACACCTATAAAAGGGATAGTTGCAGTATGCAAATTACACTACAGGATTGTTGGGAGTTGGAAGGAACCACCTGGTGGTCAAAGCCAGAGGACAGAGGGGACAGCCTCCAGCCGCTCCACCCAGGGAGCCCCTACCTCCACTCCGTATCCCCACAACATCTTGGCCTGTTTGCCCTCCATTGTCCAACTCACTGGTTAGCCCCTGGACAAAGGAGCCTGGAGGAACAAAGAGCCCGGTGGCACCGCCTCCTGCGAAAGCGTCCCCTCCCTGGGTCCCAGCCTGTTCATGCGTGGCTCCCCGGGCAGGAATGTCTCTTGCTCCCCCTTGTCCTGCTACCTCTGTTCAGCTTGGTGACCAGCATGTCTTCTCTTCCAGAAAGTCTTTTCTGACTGCCCTTGACCGCCATGTCCCCGGGCCTTTCTTGGACACAACGCATCATGTTAGTCACACTGGGAGACCCTTGTGGGCCCGTGTGCCTGATGCTGCTCTCTGTCCTCACTGTCACCCCAGCAGTACAGACCGAGTACAAGCGGTGAGTGTATGCAGAGTGAGTTTGTGTCACTGGAATGAGGTCTGGAAAAGACTCAGCCTGCCCCACACTGCTCTTTGGGCTGAGGAGGTTGGCACCTCCATATCCTCAGCCCTGACCCTCAAAGGTTCCAAGTGAGGGATGTAACCTGAGCCCTGTGTTCCTACACTGTTCCCCACAGGTGTCCCCAGCACCTGTAGCCTTCCTGGTAGCCAAGGCTTTCAGCCCCTCCCTGAACTTTTACCTGGTCACACCGGAGTCCTGGGGCTGCTCCTCCCTGCCTGGGCAGTGGGTCTGGAGACCCAGCCTTATATCCAGGCAGCCATCCCATGCAGGTGGGTCAGGGCCTTGGGCTGGGCTGAGGTCTCCAAGGTAAATATTTGCAGCTCTTGGTGAACCAGAGCCCTTCCTGGAGGCAGCTCAGAACTCCAGCTTCCTGAGGTTTGGAGAAGGAGGGTCTGAGCTGGTGGGAGGGGCGGGCAGGTTGCTGGGGCACTGGGGCATGTGGTAGGGCAGCTGGCCCAGGCACAGAGAGAGCCTTGCATGGGCTCCCTGAGTCCTGTGCAGTCGTTCCCATGAGACAATGGTGAGACAGTGGTATGATGATGAATGAAGGCCTCCATTATGCAGGTGCCACCCCAGGCTTTGCATTTGCTCCCCGTGCAGCAGTGGCCAGTTATCCTGATCTTACTCAGGTCAGCAAATGGCACAGTCAGGATTTGAAGCATAACTCTGACTTTAAAACCCATCTGAAGATGTCTCCATAGACTGGCAGACAGGGGGTGCCATGGGACAGACTGGGTTCAAGTCTTGCCTCCACCATTTCCATGCTGTGTGACTTGGGGCACATTCCCTAGCCTCTCTGAACCTCAGTGTTTCTGTCTGTAAAACAGTCGTCCTGCTAACACCTGTCCTGGAGTACTTGGAACAACATAGTGCACCCTGCGGAGCATGGGACCCGCAGGGAGGAAATGCTCAGCAGCTGTATGTGGTTGTGGCTATCGTCACTGGGATTGCTTGTAAAAGGGTAAGCTTTGTGGAAAGGCCATGCTGACAGCTCAGTGCAGATGATTTACTTGAGTTAATGGAAGGAATCCCCAGACTCACCCCTTATTCCTACGTGCATTCAAGGAGATAAATCCTTATTACTTAATTCCCTAAAGAGAACGGGCTTGAATCCCACTTCTGTCACTTCTTTATGTGTCCTTGGGCAAGGTGCTCTGCTTTTGAGACTCCACGGCTTCATTCTGTTGTTGTTAACTGGAGAGTAAATCCAAGGCTTTCTCACTGAGCTGCAGCATCATCCCTTTTTTATTTTTTCTTTTGAGACAGGTTTTTACTAAGTTACTAAGTTGCCTAGGCTGGGCTTGAACTTGTGATTCTCTTGTTTCAGCCCCCCAGAGTGCTGGGATTGCAGGTGTGCTGTGCTATGCCTGGCTTCATGACCTCATCTGTGGAATGGGGATCACGGCAGCACCCCCGCCTGGCTGCTAGGAGCATGTGCTGAGGGGCAAGGCCATGTGGCACTGGGCTCGGGCTTTCATTCGCAGTGAAGGACAATGCTCTGCCTGTCTGTACCTTCATGAATGTAGTGAGCAGTGTGGAATGAAACAAATGTGATCATGGCCATGAAGCAAGGTGACAAATGCCCAGGCACCCCTGTTGGGTCAAAGGCCTCGCTTACTGCACCTGACAGTCACCCAGAAGGGGAAGTCATGCTTCACTTAGAGCATCTGAGGCTCAGGAAAGGTGTGACTTTCTCAAGGTCACACAGCCAAGGAAGGCCGAGTGAGCGGGGATGAGCTGCTCATCTTGTGCAGATCACACACTCCTAACCCCACGCTGTCCATCCCCCGTGACCCCAGGACAATGAGGACCAGTGATGCTGCAAGGGTGGTCTTGGCACACTCTTGGGAATTGTCCTTGTTGTGGGTTTCAGTCCAGACGCATGGATCTGTGCTTAAGGCTTGGATGACCACTGTGGAACCACCTCCCTCCGCAGGGCCTGAGAAAGCTGCAAGCATCCTGAGTCACAGAATGTGGCCTGGCTGGTCTCATCCTCCTAGAGCTGCCAAGAGGAAGAAGGCAAAGAGCTCTTGCCATTCTGCCTTGACTGCAAAAGCGGATGCTCCAGGGCCAGCGGACTCGCCAGAAGGACCCTGATGATGTCTTGGGCACATCTCCAGAAAGGCACAGGCCCCCACCACAGTTCCTCAGCTGGCCATGCCTGCTGCCCACAGACAATGCCCATCTGTGGGGCACATGGGCCTGGTGCCAGGGCTTAGCCTGCGGCAATCCCTGCTTCCTGTGCTTGGTGCTGGTCCACTAGCTCTCTCGGAGGGTGTACATGGGCCTGTACAACCCTGGCACCTCAAGTCCGCACACGTGGAACCTGTACCTGGCCTCAGTGCCACAGCCTCCTGAGCCTCCTGGTGACCTTCTGGTTCGGGCCTCGCCTCTCCCAGCTCCAGGCTCTTTCTTGGTTATGTCCTGGGCCCTCTCTCCTGCTTCCCTGGGGTACTTGAATACCTCTATGAGGGTGCCAGCCAGGCTCGGCTTAGAGCATTTCCTTGTCTAGAGAATGGGGGACAGTTGCTGTCCGTGAAAGCAGGGGTGGTCGGGAGAGAGTTCGATGTTAAGTCAAAGAGGGGTATCCAGACCCAACAAACAGAATGGAAAAGCCTGCCCTTCTGCAGATCCCTACACTGAGGCCCAGAGAGGAGAAATAAGGGTGTTGTGACCCCTTTTCCTAGATGAGGTAGGATCTGGAAGAAGGTTGGTGAGCTGCCCACATTCCTTCAACCCTAAAGCACGGGCCAGGGTGTGGCCACAGCTCTGCCTGACTCTAGAGCTGTGCTCTGTCTCTCTGGCTCAGCTGAGAGGAGGGATCATCCTTTCCTGGGAAGACTGGCAGTGCAGAAAACCAGAGAGGGCTTCTGAGGTCGTGGCAGGGTTGGACAGGTGGAAGTTAGGAGGACTTGCTGATTGCTGTCTCAAAAGAAAGAAGGGAAGCAAGAACTCAACAGGCTCAAGTCCTCATTGTGTAAAGGCTCTTTTTGGCCCAAAGAGGATGCACCAGCATGGCAGAAACACTTCACTCTTGAGCCCATTCCAGTTGTCTGGGAATGGCTGTTGAAGTATCCCAGGGTCTTGCCTCTGCAGAAGAGGGTGTGACAATTGATTAGTAATGCCTGCCGTGAGCAAGTATGGCTGCCTGGTCCTTGCTGCATCCCACAGGGGTCCGTCCTTGTTAGAGATTATGGATTCTCTTGTAAAATCTTAAAGACATAATGGAGTGTAGAGAAGACCTCTAGGTAACTTTGGGGTTGATTTTGGATAAGTCAGTTCTTATCTCTGGTGTCGGTCTCCCCAACTCTAAAATAAGGGTGTTGGGCTGCAGGATGGGGCGGGCTGGGCAGGCACTGGTAAGCTCGATTTGCTGCTCAGCACTCACTACACAGTGGGGATGGGCTGTGCCTACAGCGTCGCCTGGTGGTTTGGGGAAAGAGCTGTTTGGATGAGCACTGCAGCAGCACCTAATAGCCTCCCTGCTCCATGGAGGGCCCAGCTTCAATGTCCAGAAACGGGATTATTAAATAAACCTGGGCTCCAGGCAGCCAGTATAGAACAATGTAGAGAAACCAAATGAAGCAACTGGAAAGGGAAACAATTCTCTCTACATTTTATTAGTTTTTTTTTCATCTAGAGAACATTCTGGAAGAAAATGGACACAAAGTAACCCTGCTTATTTTTGGTGGGATCATCCTGGGTGACTTTTACTACCTTTTTGGTGCTTTTCAGAATTTAAGCAATTCTACACTAAATACATTTCTACACTAAAAACATTCACACTCAATGGCTTGAAAATGAGTCACTAGAGGTTGGGCACAGTCAGGGGAGGGGAGGAATCCTCCCTCCTCCCCCAGGTCTGACCTGCAGCTCCCCCACCGTGTCTGACCTCAGCCTCCACCTGTTCTGGTTCTGGGTAAGCGCTGTGATGGCCTTGCTGATAACAGCCACAAAGGCGTAGTCACGTAGGTTCCGGAATCTCAGGCACAGAAAGAAAGAGATCAGTTCTGGAAACTCCAGGCATAATCCCTCTTTTGTGGGACAGGAATAGATTAAATTCAATGTAAACAAACAGTGACTGAACCAGGCTCTGTTCTAGCCCTGTGTGGGGGACTAGGACTGGGTTTCTGCCCTTGTGGGGTACACGGGTGCACTAAGTGATTTCAGAGGTGCCACAGGCAGCGGTTGGTGCTATGATTTCCACCTGTAGGGGTGGCACTGATTGGCGGGAGGTTGGCTAGGTGTAGCAGGTGCACTATCAACAGACCCTGAGGGAGTGACCAAGCTGGGAGAGTGACAGGTTAGCAGGGACCTTGGCCCAGGGATAGTTTTCAGGACAGACTAGCAGGAGCAACCCCGGAGGGTGGGACCCTACAGCAAGTGTATCCAGTCATAGCACACAGGCAAATACACGTGAGGGACTGAGACAGGTCGGCATGCCCTGTCCTCTGACTTCTCCCTGTCCTTGCCTCTTGCCTTTGACTCCCTTCTCTGTCTTTGTCTGCCATGGTCCTGTCTCTCCCTCTGTCTCTTCCTGTATCTTCTTCTGTCTCTTCCCTCTCCGTGACCATCTCTTGGTGCCTTCTCAGAGGCCCGAGGCGGAGCCGTGGGGCCCAGTGGATAGCTCAGGTACGGGTATCTGAACACACTGGCAGATGATTTTCCCCTGACTACTGTGTGGCCTTGGGCACATGTCCTCACCTCTGTGCCACAGCCTGGGATGGAAGGGGGACTCTAGGTTCCCGCCCTCAGCCCTGAGCTGACTCAATTTTGGGCAACGAGGACACTCACAAGAGGGGCGGCCTGGTTCTCAGGCCATACTGAGTTCGGCCACATGACAGCCGCCTGAAGCTGACTTGGAGCAGGGCCCCGGATGCGGACAGGGCCCTTCTAGTGTGCATTTCTGCCATCACTGCTGCTCTTGCTGTTATTACTGCTGCATGTCTGTGAACAGAAAGGGACAAACAGCTTAAGAGCCCAGGGTTGTGAGAACTATCCCTAGGTGTGGCCACCTGTCATGAGAAGCAGTGTGTGGCCACCATGTGCATAGGGGCATAGGAAAAGGGGTGTGTGTCCCTGAGATAGGAGGGTCCCTGCAGGATGGGGTGTCACTGGACTAGGCCTCTGAGGGAACTGAGTCTCTCAGTTTTGGAGCCTCAATTTGGGGGTGCCCACCAGTTTAGCTCCCTCTCCCTTTTGATAGCCATCGTTGGAGACAGACTCACAGGGCAGCCCCCCGCATCCTCTCCAGGCCATGAGAGCAGCGGAGGTCCCACCCCTGCAGTCTGAGGCCTCGATGAGGGTGTGTGTGGTCTTGGGATCCATCCTCAGTGTCTCTCCCTGGATGTGTTCAGTTTCTTTAGAAAGTCGGGACTGGTGGGATGGAGATGCGGCCAGCCAGTGGGTGGCTCATTGGTCAGCGAATGTCTTGCACCTCTCTGTGACATAGTTCTGGGTGCCTTGGACAGAGCAGGGAGCAAACAGAGCAGCCTCTGCCTTCCAGGACTCACACTGCTCTGGGAAGACAGAGTGAGCTGGAGATTGACCCACTAAGGTAAAGTCACAGAGCTCTATCGTCTCAGTCATGATGACGCTGAACAAAAGAGGACACACGTGGACCACTGGAGGGACCATCAGCACCATGAAGACATGAGGTTTACAAGGTCTCTGCCTCCCTGGAGGGCCTGGGTGCCCCCCAACACCTGCACACGAGCGTGCACCCACCGTTCGACTCCCTGTTCAACTTTCACACATTTGGCTTGGAACACATTTTGGGGACTCATCGTGCACAGAAGGGGCTACTTGAAGTACAGAACAGATGGATCCTTCCATTTCTGAGCTCTCACTACCACCAGGCTGAGCCCTGGGCCTGCAGGTTTATTACGATAACTTCCAGAAATTGGAGGCACAGCAAGGCCCAGTGATCTGCTTAAGGTCACACAGTTACCAGACAAGAAGCTGGGATTTGAACTCAGGACTCTGTGACTCAGAAGCTTGAATCTTTCATCCAGTGTCTTCCCAACCCTTGCCACCCTCACCTGTCTGCTACAGCTGCCTTTGCATTTTGCCATATCTACCAATTCCTGGGATGATTACTCGGCATACACTGGGGTACATGAAATAACACCTGAAAATTTAAGTTTCCTTTCCTGCTTCTACCAGGAAATGGTGTCTCACTGGTCAAAGTGAAAAAACAGCATCAATTTCTGTAAACAGAAAATGGCAACAGGACCACAGTGAGGATAATAAAGGTGACAATGAAGCGGGGCGGGCACTTACTGTACTCCAGCTGCTGTTTCACTCCCTTTTGTTGCATTAACCTCTTCACCCTCACGCTGATACCTGGATCTGAGCTCTCAGGAGGTTTGCCTGAGCTCCTGCCAGAGAGGTGGAAAACTTTCTCCAAAGTCTCGGTGAAAACAAACGGAAATGTGTTGTTGAGCTCTGGCTAGCAAGAACTGCCTGCTCTTTCTTTGATTTTGGTTGCTTATTTATTTATTTTTCAATAATGAGCTACATTCCTAGCCCTTGCTCTCTCTCTCTCTCTCTCTCTCTCTCTCTCTCTCTGTCTCTATAGGGGAGATTAGCAAGTGGAAAGGTGTTGGAGACACATCAGGACCAGGCAGTCTTTATCTGTGCTATCACCGAAAGGGCTGAGAGGGAGAAGGAAGCAGACTGTGTGGTAGGCAGCCTGTGTTCTTGAAAACCCTGCACGGAGCTACCCAGGGTGAATTAAGCAATTCTCCGAGTGCTTTCTGAGCGTGAGAGCCAAATCAAGAGTCTCTTACCGTGCGAGCAGCCATGTCCACCAGCAGAGGCTTTCATCCAAGTACAGTGAGCTCTGTAACCTTCAACCTCTTCACGCCTATTCTGGATTCCTTGTCTTCTCGGGACTGGGAATGCCTTGCCTTTTGGTTGTCCTGACTGTCCAGGGGTCAAGAGCGGGGCCCAGGGGATTCACGGTGCACCTCCCTTGTGGTCACCCCCTCGGGGTTTGGTTCCTGTTTTTACACTGACTCACCTGGTTACCAGGTTGCCCAGGAGGAAGAAAGAGGTAATGAGGAACTTGCCCTCCACGTGGAGATCAAGGTCATGCTGGCAGGTGGGGGCTCTTGGCAGCTCCTTCCCTCTTCCCTCCAGGACACCCCCCCATCCCATCCCTCTGCTCCTCTAGCTCTGCTGCTCTGGAGAGAGCATTGCCAGTGTCCCCCTGCAGTGGGCTGACTTCTGGTCATTCCTCAGCTCTGTCTCTGGCTGCCCCTCTTCCCTACTCTTGCTGCCCGGGCCTCCCCTCAGACCTCCTCATTTCTTCTTCATTGGCCTCCCTGACTCTCACCTGGCCCCTCAAATTTATCTCTCCCCGCTGTAGCCAGAGCCACATGCCTTCCCTCAGTACCATTTTAATAAAAATTTTCAAACATAGAGAAAAGTTAGTTTTCCAGACTAACTGTATCCACCAACCTGATTCTGTGTGAACATTTTATTGCATGTGCTTTATTACCATCCACCTAGCTTATCGGTTTGGTATATTTCAAAGGACGCTACAGTTCTTTGTGCCTTTCTCCTCCATATTTCAGCGCACATATCATTGCCTGGAATAGAGGATTTGTTTACAGTTGGGCTTTTGGCTCAAAGGAGGCTGAGGTGACACTTTCTTTGATTGTCTAACATCCGGGTTTATCTGAAACCGGCCACCTCTTCCACACTGCCCAGTTTGGCCCCAAGGATATCAAAGTTTTGTACCTGTTGTGCACTGGCAAAGAGGTCAATGACAAATCCACCTTCCACTCAAGATGAGCAACCTGGGTCTGTCTCCAAGAAAAGTTGGTGATGACCTCCCCAAAGCACCCAGTGACAGGAGGGTCTAAAGATTCCAAAAAAACAGACCATTTACAGGGCCAGGCATTTGGCTTAGTGGTTCTGCTGCCTGCCTTGCAAGCACAGGGACCCGAGTTTGATCCATGGTACCCCCCCAAAAAAAACCCCAAACCAATAATTAATTAATTAAAATTAAAAACAAACAAACAAAACCAGAACATTCAGAACAGGCAGGGGCAGAGTCTAGACCCATACATCTCACCATGTGCTAATCTAAAATCGAAACAGATTAAAGATCTAAATGTTAAAACAGAAATACTTAATCTACTAGAAAATAAAATAGGTAAAATTTTTGAAAGCAGTGTAAGCAAGGACTTCCTGAACAGAACCCCTGTGGCACAAGAAATAATAATGAGAATCAACAAATGGGACATATCAAATTAAAAAGCTTCAAAGAAAGAAAAGCTTCTGCACACCAAAGGAAACAACCAACAGAGTGAAAAGACAACCTATAGCATGTGAAAAAAATTTTGCCAGCTATTCTCAAGGACTAATATCTAGAATACATAAAGAACTCAAAAACTTAAACCTCCTCAAAATTAAACACCCAATCGAAAAACTGCCATGCAAAATGAATAAATACTTACAAGAAGTACAATGGCCAATAAGTATATTAGAAATATCGCAGGCCATTAGAGAATTACAAATTAAAATAACACTGAGATACCATTTGCTCCCGAAAGAATGGCTAAGAAATAAAATAATAAGAAATACTGGTGAGGATGTGAGGAAAAAGAACTCTCCTACACTGGCAGAAATGTAAACTGGTACGATCACTTTGGAGATCAGAGTGGAGAATCCTCAGAAAACTAAAAATACAAATTCCACTTGACCCAGTTATCCTCCATTCTAGATATCTTTGCAGGAGTTAAAGATACCACATTATAGTGATACATGCATACCTATGTGTATAACAGCGCAATTCATAATAGCCAAATCCTGGAAATGGCCTATAGGCACATTAACAGATGGAAGGATAAGGAAAATCTGGCATTTATACACAGTGGAGTACTACTTTGCCATAAGAAGGCTTGAGGCATTTGTAGGTAAACGGATGCACTTTGAGACTATAATATTAAGTGAAGCAAATCAGAGGTACAAGCTGAAATATTGCACGGTTTCTTTTATATGAGACACAAAAAATATAAAGAGCAAAATAAGAGGTAAACAGGAAGTAGGGAGATCTTTTTCAAATGGGTGGAGGACAAGAGAGGGAGGGAGGAGGAGGGATGGGAGGGAAAAAGGGTGGAAATAAAAGAAGTGAAAAAAACCGATAAAAATAGAGCTTTCGTAAAAAAGGGGATCACGAGTTGGAAGAAGCAGGGAGGAAAGGGAGGGCAAAAAAAAAGAATTAAGATGTGTACGTACATGTAACCACATAATAAATGTAGTCATTATGTACCGCAAACATGTACTAAAAAATAAAAAGAACAGGCAGGGCAAACTGAAGGGTTAGATACCTTCAGCTTTCCTTCTGTGCATCAAAGGGACCAGCCAGAGACAGAAAGAAGCAGAAAAACATATGGGCTGGGGATTAGCTCAGTGGCACCGTGCCTGCCTCACAAGGGCAAGGTCCTGCCTTCCTTCCCTGGTGCTGCAAAATAAAAAAAAAAGAAAAAAAAAGAAAAAGAAAAACCCACAAAAAGCAACATCAACAACAAACCATTAAGCACAGGAGGACCTCACTTTGGACGAGATTGTCATCACTGCTGGACAGTGGCATTTATCTATAGCCAGAGAACTCTCTGGAACCATTAAAGAGATCGTGGCGCCTATGCAGGCCGTAGGCTGGCTGTGAGAATCACGGCTGCCTCATAGACGACCCCCACTGAGAGCAAAATGCCCAGCTAGTTAGAAGTACAAAGAAAATGCTCCATCTGTAAATCACAAATCTTAAGTGTCTACAACATCTGGAGACTTTTGACAGAGCTTAGACCTGTGTAACCCAAACCCTGCCAAGGTTCAGAATTTCCCCGCCACCCGTGAAAGTTCCCTGGCGCATTTTCCCAGCCTGTTCCCCCTGAGGTCCTGTCACAGGGTGGGTTAGGTGTTTTTTCTGTTACAGATTGGTTTCGCCTGTTCTAAGACTTCATTCACATGCAGCATCCAGATTGTATTCTTCTCCGTGAGTCTTCCTTCTTTCACTCAGCAGGAAGCTTTGCTAACGATCCATGCTGGGGCGGCTGTTGTAAGTCCAGTCCTTTCACAGAGGCACAGTATTCCTTTGTGTGACCATCCAATAAGGTCTTCATTCATTTCCCTCCTGTGAATGAACACTTGGGCTGTTTCCGGTTTAGGACTGTTATGAATACACTTTCTATGAACATTTCTGTATGTCTTTTTGTGATCAGGTCTCTTCACTTCTCTTGGGCTGGAATTGCTGGACCATAGGATAGATGTGTGATTCCGTTTATAAGAAACTGCCAGAACTTTCCCCAGTTTGGTTGTATCACTTTATACTTCCACCTTCATGGATAAATATTGGTTTCTCCCTCCCTCACCAACATGTTGTGGTTCTTGGCATTTGAATTTGAGCCTTTCTGGGGATGGGTCAGTGCCGTCCTCACAAAGCATGGCACAGACTCCCTGTGGCTCTCAGGAGGAAGTCCAGCTCATAGCTAAGGATTCAAGACTTCCTTGTTTGTTGGCCGGCCATGGTGGCGCTCGCCTGTAATCCCAGCACTCGGGAGGCTGAGGCAGTAGGATTGCCGTGAGTTCGAGACCAGCCTGGGCTACATAGTGAGTTCCAGGTCAGTCTCAACTACCTAGTGAGACCCTGTCTCAAAAAACCAAAAAACAAAAACAAAAAAAAGAGTATGCACGTATCACTGAAATGCGGTCTTTAACTTTTTCAAGAAGATACTTGGAAGGCACAGCAGGTTCATATAGAATGTCTATTTTTAGCTTTTTAAGGACTTTCCGCACCGATTTCCATAGTGGTTATACTAGTTCACATTGTCATTAGTAATGTAGAAGGGTCTCCCCCATCCTTGTCAGTATTGGTTATTATTCGATTTCTTGATCATAGACATTCTTTCTGGAGTAGAGTGGCATCTCGATTTTTATTTATTTATTTATTTATTATTTTTTGTGTATCTCAATTTTTAAACATTTGTATTTCTTTAATGGCTGGTGGTGATGAACATTTTTCATGTACTTTTTGGCCATTTGTTCTTCTGGAAAGTATCTATTCATTTCAGTTGCCTATTTTTTGACTGAATCTTTTATTTGGGGGTATCTAAGTTATTTGAGATCTTTTATATTGGCTAGATGTTAGTCCTCTATCTGAGAATAGTTGGTAAAGGATTTTTTTTTTTCCATTCTGGAGGTGTTTCTCCACTCTGTTGATTTTTTCTTTGTGCAGAAAACTTTAAATTTAATATGATCCCATGTGTTGATTTTTGATGTTAATTCCTGTGCCGTGGCAGTTCTGTTCAGAAACTCCTTGCCTATGCATATGTATTCAAGAGTTTTACCTAATTTATCTTTCAGCAGATTAAGCATTTCTGTTTTAACATTGTATCTTTAATCTATTTTGATTTTAATGTAGCACACAGTGAGAATTATGGTTCTAGATTTGGTCTTCTGCATGTGGATAGCCAGAAAAAGAGACAGTTATTAAGCTCTAGTTAACAAAATGCATCATGAAGTATTTGGAGATAAAGTAAATTGCCATCTGGGATTCACTCAAAATGCATCTAAAATGAGACGTCTGGCTGGTTGGATGGAAGGAAGGATAGACGAAGATTTGTGATAAGGCATACATAGTGAACTATTAATTGTGGAATCTAAATTTTTGGTGGATGGGTGCCTATCATACAATTATTGTAAGCTTTCTATATGTGTGATTCTTTTTACCATGAAGTGTTGGGGGAAAGTGACACCAGACAGAGAAAGACCCTCCCAGAGCAGCAGGAGACAAAACGAAGCATAGGCCTACGAACACCCCAGCCCCAGACCACCCGGCTCCTGGCAAAGTCAGCTTTTTTGCCTGGCCTTCCTGAAAGGGACTCCTCAGTAATCACTCACAGAGCCAGTTCCACAGTCTTTCCCCTGGTTCGCTCACATCTCATGGAGATTTTCCTGTATCACCGTATAGTTCACCAAATATTTCCTCTCACAGGATGTATCAGGCCATCACGTGCCCCCTTGTCTCCAGTAACAGGCACCTCACCCACATGAAGTCACTTCCTCCTCAGTGCCTTGGTGCCATCTTCCACCCTCTGATCTGAAAGGGTTTTGTTGTTGTTGTTGTTGTTGTTGCTGGGCTGCATGAGACCAAGTTCTGGGATGCAGGGTCACACTCGTTTTAATTCAGATGCTGACCAGCTGCCACCCCTGGGGACTGTTTCTATTGACGAATCATGAGAGCATCTCCAACCCTACGAATGTGTGGCATTAATGGGCCGATTCAGTGATGCACCCCTCCAACACTTAGACTTTAGATTTTCTTCTGTGAGAACTGCCTGCTCATGTCTGGTAGGTCATGGTCCGTGGAGGTGGAGCCCGGAAGTGGTCCTTGGATGAGAGGCTTATTGGGGGAGTGGTCTTCAGGGAAAGTTATCAGGTGGGAGGAGCAGGATCAGGCCAGGGAAGAAGATGGCAATATGGGGTTACAGGAAAGTCTAGTCTGTGGGGGTTTGGGGGCACGAAGCCCACCAGAGTGGATGCTCCTTGAGTTGGGGCACTGTCTTGCCATCCTTGTACCAGTCAGTCATTGTTGTAGGCTGTGCCCTCAGGGGTAAAGGGCCATGTCAGGTGGGGACACTTCCCTAGAAAAGAGGAAGGCTGTGAGCTGTCGGTAGTCCACTCTGACAGCAATGGGGCTGGTGCACAATAAAGGGGAAGAGAACAGGGCATACCGTGTTTGATAGCACACCCTTACCCACCAGCTCTACTCTAGCCGGTCCAGTCAGTCCACAATTCTATTTATGGGCTGAATTGTGTCTGTCGAAAATTCATGTGTTAAAACTTTTTTTTTTAGGGCTAGGGATTTAGCTCAGTAACACCATACCTGCCACACAAGAGCAAGTTCTTGGTACCAAAAAACCCCAAACCAAACCAAACCAAGCCAAAACAAAACAAAAACCACTTTTTAAAATTTTTAATTTATTTTTTTACTCTAGTAGACTGAGACAGGAGGATCACAAGTTCAAGCCCAGCCTGGACAACTTAGGGACTTAGCAAGACTTGGTCTCAAAGTAAAAATAAAAAGGGCTGTGAACGTAGTTCAGTGTGAAGCCCTGAGGTTCAATCCCAAGTACTGCAAAAAATTGTTTTTTAGTTGAAGTAAATCTCATGTGATATTTGAGACACAACAACAACAATTATCTGTTGTTTGTTTGAAATGCAAATTTAGTTGTGTATCCTATATATATATATTTTTTTATTTATTGGTACATTCTAGGCATATAATACAGTTACATTCATCACTGGGATCTTGCACCCTTACATAATGTATCTTGGTTCTTATTTTTTCCCCATTCCTTTGGCCTCCTCTCACCCCCTCCACCCTTCCCTATTTACAAACACTTGGCTTCCATTTTTTGCCCTTTCTCATATTTTTTCTTTTCCCTTATACCTTTCCCCTACCCCTCCCACTTCCCCTACACCTTTAGACCTTTTTTCCTATTACATGATATCAATTATACATTTGGATTAGTTTATCACACCAGAGAAACTATTCGGTATTTACACGTGTGTGTGTGTGTGTTCTATTAATTTCACTTAAAGAGTATGGCCTCAATGTGCATCCACTATATTAGCTATAAATGTCTTTAGTTTCTCATTCTTTACGGCTGAGTAGTACTTCATTTTATTTTTTTTTTTAAAAGCCACATTTTCTTTATCCAGTCTCCGGTTGATAGACAACTAGGCTGTTTCCAAGCTTTAGCTATTAGAAGCTGTGCTGCTATAAATGTGGGTGAGCATATAACACTGTGGTAAGATTCTTTTAATTATTTTGGGAAGATACCCAGCAGGGTCAAATGGAACCTCTAATCTTAGTTCTTTGAGGTATCTCTATATTGATTTCCACAGTTGTTGCACCAGTCTGCACTCCCACCAATAATGCAGAAGGGTTCCTTTCTCTCCAAGACCACCCCCAACATTTGTTACTGGTTGATCTCTTGATAGCAGCCATTCTTTCTGGGGTGAGGAGGAATCTCAGTGTTGTTTTCATCTGCATCTCTCTAATGACAAGTGATGTTGGACATTTTTCATATGTTTATGTTTATTTATACTTCTTTGAGAAATGCTTGTTCATTTCAGATGCCTGTTTTTGAAATGGGTTTTTTAATTTGGGGGGGTGTTTTCTCTCTCTCTCTCTCTCTCTCTCTACCTCCAGCCCTGTATTGTATATTTTTATTGGTAAACCCTCAGTAACTCAGAAAGTGACTGGATTTGGAGATGGGGCTGTGGTGATAAGTGAAATGAGGCTGCAAACAACTGGTGTCTTCCTGCCAAGAGATGAGGAGGCCCAGAGAGGCAGTCAGAGGGCACCGGCTGAGGGGCGGATGAGGCCACAGAGGGGACCAGCCCCACTGTGTCTTATCTTGGATTTCCTGCCTTCAGCACTGTGAGCAAATAAGTTTTTGTTGCTTAGCCTGTGGCAGTTTGTTATGCAGCCCCAGTGGGTAAAGACAGTTACCATCTTGGGAAATTTACAAGCCCAGCTGGCTACAGTCTCTGTTGCTGAGTGGATCATGAGGCTGTGCTGGTACAGCCGCTGTCTGCACCCCTCATTTGGCAGTGTCTTTGTCCTCAGCATTTCTGTCGGTCCAGGGGCTTCTCTAGTGGGGTGATCTCAAGACCTTGTGTCTGAGGGATCTGAGCCCCTGAGTTTCAAGCTTTTTTCCTTCAGTTACCTACTTCCTTGTGATTTTACCCCTGCAGGGTGAAACTACCACATGCATGAACTCAGAAGCAGATTCACCCAGGTGAGCTTTCAGAGGAAACTGCAGCTCCAGCCAACATCTTACAAGTGTCTTGATACATGTGCATAACATATGTCAATCATATCAACCACCAAGTACTCTCCCTTACACCCCTTTCTCTTCCTTCCTTCCCCCTACTGTAGAATAATGGCCTTCCTTCTACTTTTATGTCTGCTCTCTTTTCGGAGTCCACACATTAGAAGAAACCTGATACTCATCTTCCCGAGTTTGGCTTATTTTGCTTAACATATTGATCTCCAGTTTCATCCATTTTCATGCAAATAACATAACTTGTCTTCCTTGGTTGTACACATCCATACATATATACTGGCTGTTACTACATGAGCCTCGGTGCCTTCCAATCTTCCAATCTCATTTCTTCCTGGTTCCTGACTAAACAATGAAACCGTTTGCTTAGTCCAGGACTCTATAATCTTATCTTCAATCATCACTCTTTTTCAGAATGAATAACCAAGGGCCACTGGAAGGATTGTCTTTCAGGGTCACCTCTGGGTAGGGCTTGCTGTGGTTTGGATACGTCTCTCCCAAAAGTCCACGTGTTTAATAAAGGCTTTGTCCCCAGCCTGTGTGGCTGCCGGGAGGTGGAGAAACCTTTGAGAGGCGAGACCTAGTCCTTAGGTCACTGGGATGTGGCCTAGAAGGGGATTATGAGGTCCAGCTCCCTTCCTTTCCACCAAGTGCTCCCTGCCGTGATGGGCCACCAAGGACCCAAAGCCATGGGGCCAACCGATGACAGTGATACTTCTAAAACCACGTGCAAGAACAAAACAACCCTTTTCTCTTAAAAATTGACTGTGTTGGGTACAGAAAGAGACTAACACAGGGTTATCGTAAACGAACAGCCTTTTCTTGGGCTTACACCACCGTGGTGCCGAGCTGACCTGCCCATACAGCACGTGTAGTTGACATGGGCTCAGGGCCATTTATTTGTGCAGCTTACTTTTTTCTTTTTAAATGTCATGGATTTGTTTTTGTTTTTCTTTCTTTCTTTCTTTTTTTGTGTGGTACAGGGGATTGAACTCAGGACCATGAGCTTTTGAGGCAGGCATGGTGCTACTGAGCTAAATCCCTGGCTCTGACTCATGGACTTTTTTTTTTTTTTGGTACTGGGGATTGAACTTGGGTCCTTGTGCTTGCGAAGCAGGTGGCAGAACCACTGAGCTAAATCCCAGGCCCCTCATGGATTTTTTTTTTATTGGTACATTTTAGATGTACATAATGAAAACATCCATCATAGCGAATTTGTAACTGTACGATATATTTTGCTTCCTCTTTTTTTCTCATTCCCCTCCCCTCCCTTCAACCCCTCCTCTCCTTCTTAGTCACAAAAGCTTCTCGAGCCCAGGCTAGGTAGATGCCCTACTTTCATGTGATGAGGGCTTGTTAGTCCTGCTGACCTGATCTCTTGGTGAATGATAGTGGTCAGTTTATTATGGGCAGCTCTGGCCTTGTGGCCACCTGGTGCTCTGCGTTCACTGCCCATGAGAGAGCAAGTAGCACAGCAGTACCTGTTGCCCTAACAGTGTGCAGTTCTCTCCTGGAGACAGTAGGGCTGTGTCCAGAATTTCAGTGGTCTTCTCTGTGACTTCCTCCCTGGGGCTGGCCAGGAGCTCCACATGATAACTTTATAGACGGCACATACTTTCAGTGCCATGGAGTCTGCTTGGCCACTTGGCTGATTTAACAGTGCTGTTTGACCTGCAGCCTGGGGCTTCTGCAGAGCACTTGTTGCTTTGGGCCCTGCTCAGAGCCACCACATGGACTTGCCTGGCATGTACGAGATCCTGGTTTTGCTTTCTAGCACCCAAAAAGAAAAGAAAAAGCACCCAATAGATACTAAATAAATATTCCCCTCTGTGTGGTAATGGAGCTTCAAATGGAAATGCCTTCAGAACAGAGTTGCTAGATAAACTATAGAAAGCCCAATATATTAGAATTTTTGATAAACAAATGAAAAAATGTTGCATAACTATATTCTATACCATATTTTGGAAATAATTACACTAAAGTTATTTTCTGTTTACCTGAAATGCAAATTTTTATATTTATACATTATTTTGTATATGCAGATTATACATTAATGTATATATGTGAGTGTGTACATATAAACAGTTAATGATGAGCCGGGCATGGTGCACACACCTGTAATCCCAGCACTCGGGAGGCTGAGGCAGGAGGATCGCTTGATCCTCCTGAGTTTGAGACCAGTCTGGGCTACATAGTGAGTTCCAGGTCAGTCTCAACTACATAGTGAGACCCTGTCTCAAAAAACAAAACAAAACAAAACAAAAAAAAGAAAAGAAAACAAAACAGTTGATGATGTAAGACAACTTGATGTCCTGGTTGGAGAACATGGAGAATACACTTACGGTTAGAGCTCAAATGAGGGATGATCAGCATTCAAAGTAGAAAAATAGAAAAAGAAGAAAGTGTCGGATTTGGTTGGAGCCCATGAGTTTTCAATCCAGCAAGTTTCAAATAGCTGAGGCCTGGAGCCTGACTGCTAGGTTCTGACTTCTGGATCCAGTGCTCACAAACTCTGTGATTTTGAGCCTCAGCATCCCATCTCTGTGGAGAAGATGTGAGATTCCTACAGGACAGGGAGGCACTAAGGTCCACAGTTAACTGCTATCCAGTTGTTAGGGCTTAAACCTAGGTTAGCTGGGAAGAAAGTGTGCAGTAGCTCCCTCTAGTGGGAACAGGGCAAAGTGTGAGCGCAGTTTGAGGCTAGCCGCTCCCAGAAATCCAGGAGCGGGTGGGTCAGGCCCCAAGCTCTCTAGAGTTTAGTCATCTACATACCATCTGCACGACATGCCACATGTCAGTCCCTGTTAACTTAGTTTACTTAATATGTTCCTGTAAATAGTCTCCCTATTTTTATTCAAGGAATCTTATTCTAAGATTTAATTATTTTAAATTAAAAACCCCAGAATTGACTAAGGTAGCCACAAAATAGATATAAGTGAGAGAGGCAAGTGTGAGCACTTTTTCTGGATAATGTGCTGAGAAGAAGGAACGGCGTCTTCTCTCTCACTGCCTCTCTCTCCTGACTGCTGTAGCAGTATCCCATGCGCTCAGGATGGGCACGCTCACAACTGAGGCACTATCCTTTGCTGCGATAGGAGGAAAGGATAAAGCATTATACAGGGAAGAAGAACCTCGCCTGTCTGCACTCAGAGTTCTTTCTTGCTGTGTCCGGTACCGTCCGAAGTCGTCTGACACACATCCATGGTACTGCTGGAGGCATCTCCCCTCCACGTCCACTGGCGTTCCTTTTTGGGGGACAGAAATGTCTTTATTGGCTGGGTGGCTACTTAAGGGGGATGAAGCATGAAGGGTGGGTGGCCCCGATGCCAGGCCGGCCGTGTTCACAGGCTTGTGGGTGATGGAGAGCTCGTCCAGGTGGTGGCCGATCAGCTCAGGCTTGGCCTCCACCTGGATGAAGGCCTTGCCGTTGCAGACGCCCACCATGCTGCCCGCCTTCTCGGGCAGAATGATCATGTCCCAAAGGTGCAAATTCACCGCCTCTGGCTTCTCCATGGGTGCTGCCTCCTTCTTGGGCTCGCGCAGGTGCCTCAGCGGTGAGTGCTGCTTCCTCCTCAGGCTGCAGCTCAGCCGCCGCCATTGCTGTGCACTGTAGAGCTGCTTTAGGCATTCGTAGGACTTGTCCAGCAGCTGGTTGAGGTCCACGCGGTGGTAGGCACACTTGAGGCAGGTTTGCTTCTGCTGCTCCACCTTCCTCCATCTTGCTAGCTTGTCGGAAAAGCTGGTGTCCCTATGTGTATCTGGCTCAAATCCGGTGGGAAAGACAAAGCACAAGAACAACGATACAAAGGCAACACACCATCCTGCATCCATTTGCACCTTTGAAGGTGTTGAAGGGTCCACCTCAGAAGAGGCATTGGGCTTTGGGGAGAGTGCTTCTGCTCTGGGGCCTCTGGCCATGGGAGGGGGTGCACGGGGCTGTGTCAGAAATGGAGAGGCCTAGAAAGTCTTTCAACACGGCCACAAATTCTCTACTGCTCTCCCTTCCAGAGGGGTAGTCCGATTCTCCCCTCCTCAGTATGGCGAGGATTTAGTGACTCACCTCTCATGAATAAAATGGGCTAAAAGTGACCCCGGAGCCTACGTCCCAAGATGGTTTCTCTCTCTCATCTCTTGCTTTGGGGGAGGTTTGCCTCCATGCCGTGAGGACACAGGCCAGTGCAGGGGTCCTGGTGGCCAGGAATGAGCGGACTCCTCTTGAGGGCCTGATGTGAGCCCTGGTGGGCCTTCCAACCCCAGTCAGGCCTTCGGGTGATGCTGCGCATGAACTAGGAAGCTGTTTTTACATTCCTGACCCACAGACACTTTGAGGTAGTCCTTGTTTGTTGTTTTAGCCATGGAGTTTTGAAACACATCTTTATGTAGAGATAGAAAATGATGCGAGGGGACACAAAAGAAGCTCTAGCATAATGAAAATGGTGCCTTCCCGGGGAACTCTCACCAGACACAGGACTCTGCTGAAAAATCTCCCATTTCACAGCTTGGAAGGCTGAGTCCCCAAGAGGAGGATGTCGTGCAGTGAGTTCCGCTGCTTCACTGCTGGCAGCACTTGAGGGTAGAGGGGTTGTAGCTGGGCATGGCCGCTGTGCATTTAGGGTCACTTGCAAGTAGGGATGACACACAGTCCCAGGACCCGCTCACGGTCCCCAGCACCTGTCCACTGCCTTCTCCAATGTGCCCACCAGGGGGCAGGACCTTCGCTGTGCTGCTGCTGCATCTTCAGACTTGGAGAGAGCCTGAGGAAGGGTGTAATTGTCTTTGCATAATCACTTTCCTTTCCTGTGTGCCTGTCCTGCTGACTTCAGTTTCCAGCACCAGATGCAAGGACAGTACCTGAACACACACCATTTAGCGCACTCCTGAAACTGTGTAAAGTCAAATCCCTATAATAAATCCCTCTGTATGTACATCAAACCTAGAGGCTCTGTGCCGATTGACCCCTGGCCAGTGCTGATCGGCATTTTGGTTGTTGTACACTGGAATCAATGATTCCTTCTGTGAAAAATTTGAAGCTAACACTGGGAAGTAGCATTTCTTGAGCACCTACTATGTGCCAGGTATTGTGCACACTTTTAATGCTGCACATGGTACCATGGTGCCCTTTCGCCTTGCAATGACGAAGTGGGGTTCAAATGATTTGTTAGAAGTCAATCAGGAAAATGGCTGGCATAAACAGTGACCATGGCTTCTATTTCTTGAGCCCTGTGTGCCAGTCTCTGTGATAGGACCAAGTTTTGCATGAGTTGACTGATTCAGTCCCCACACAACCTCTCTGAACCGGGATCTGCAACTCTCCCCACGTTGCAGAAGAGTGTCGGGGACTCAGGGAAGGCAAAGAGCTGGCCAGGGGAGTGTGGAAGAAGTGTGGGCACACCGCCCGGCCCTTTGTGAGGTCCTCCCCGCCAGCCAGCCCCGCCGGCCAGCCCTTACTGCCCTGTCATAGTGACCACGGTGACTATCGCGTCAGCACCCCTCAAGTGGCTCCAAGATGGAGCATGGAGTGAGCAGGTGAGTAAAGAATCAAGTTTCACTGTAATGCTACGTAGGTTTCAAGGCTTTTATGCTTCCACAGACTTGTTCTGTTCTAACTAGTACGATTCTTTTTTTTGGGGGGGGTACCGGAGATCAAACTCAGGTCCTTGTGATTGCAAGGCAGGCTGCGGAACCACTGAGCTAAATTCCCGGACCTAGTGCAATTCTTAAAATGTGAGCAAGTTCTGAGGTGTTGTTGTTATTATTATTATTACATTTTAAAGCCCATTCCTTTTCCCCGACTGACATTGGAGGCAGGCGAGGCTCTGAATAGCAGGTCATTGTTGAACCCCTGACTTCCTCCTTTCTTGCCAAGAACACCTTTGCTTAGGCAAAACTGAATGCTTTCCTCTAAGATTAGAAACACTGCAGGGATTTCATCTGTGCTACTTTGATTTAACACCATACCGGAGAATCTAACCAGGGTGTTAGGCAAGGGATCCAGATTGGAAGAAATGCAAGATTTGAAAAAATGTATCACATTCAGTGAGCTTTTCACTTTCTTGACAATGTTCTTTGAATCACAAAAGTTTTAAATTTTGAATAAATCAAATGTATCTATTTTTATTTTGTTGCTTGTGATTTTGGTATCATTCCTAATGAAATACTGCCAAATCTGCCAGGTGTGGTGGTGTATGTCTGTAATCCCAGCACTCTGGGAGACTGAGGCAGGAGGATCCCAATTTCAAGCCTAGCCTAGGTTACTTAGTAAGACCCTGTCTCAAAAAAGAAGAAACAGAAAAGGGCTGGGACCTTCAGTATGAAGAGCTTGGTTCACTTCTTAGTACTGTAAAAACAAACCAACAAAACAAAACAACCCCAAGCAAAACCCCAAAGCCAAAACAAAAAAATGCAAAAGCTAAGGTCACAAAAATGTTCTTCCATGTTTTCTTGTAAGAATATGATGGATTTACCAAGGGGACTTGTGTCCTAATAAGAAGAGAAAGAGACAACAGAGCTCTCTCTCAGCCCACAAGCGAACAGATGAAAGGTGAAGACAGAAGAAGGCGGCCACCTATGAGCCAGGGAAAAGGCCTCACCAGAAACCAATCCTGAACTGGGAGTAGTGGTGGGCACCTGTTACCCCAGCACATGGGAGGCTGAGGCAGGAGGATCACCGAGTTTTCGAGGCCAGCCTGAGCTACATAGCATGACCCTGTCTCAAAACAAAAACACCACCAACAAAAACCCAAACAAAAACAAACAAACAAACAAAAAACCCCAAACCAATCCTGATGGTGTACTGATGTTGGTTTTAGCATCAAGGACAGTGAGAAAATAAATTTATGCTGTTAAAAAAAAAAGAATATAGATTTTTAAGTCTTACTTTTAGGTCTAGGATACATTTTGAGTTCATTATTAGGTATACTATGAGCAGGAACCCAACTTTTTTGGGTGTGGATAGTCAGTTAAATTAGCACCATTTGTTGAGAAGATGATTCTTTTTTTTTTTTTAAATGAAATCATCATAGGAGATGCAGAGTGGCTTTTTAAAAACAGTTAATTTTATTGCTGCCCTTATAATGATCACATCATCATAGGGAATCTGTACCTGTACATGATATATCTTAATTCTTTTCTCCCCACTCCCTTCCCTCAATCTTTCTTTCCCTTTCCATTTGCCAAACTTTGTTTCTATTGTTTTCCTTCTATTCTTTTTTATTTTTTCGTCCCTATTCCTTTCCTCCCCTCCCCGCTCCCTTGTTCTCTTTGCATTTGAACATTTTCTGTCTACTTCCCAAAATCTAGCCTACATTTTGGTCCTTGTTTATCCTTGGGCTTACTCACACAAGAAGAATAACATGATATTGAAACATGTGTGTCCAATTTATTTCATTGAAAATTATGTTCTCAAGGTGCAACCATTGACCTAGAAATGTCTTGTTTATTGTTTTTTTTTTTTTAATTTATTTTTTGCTTTTTGAGTCAAGGTCTCCCTGTGTAATTCAGGCTGTCCTTGAACTCACAGTGATCCTCCTGCCTCAGCCTCCTGAGTGCTAGTATTACAAGTGTGCACCACCACACCCAGCTTGTTTGTTTGTTTTGAGACAGGGTCTTGCTATGCAGTTCAGGCTGACCTTGAACTCACCATGTAGCCCAAAGTGGCCATGAATTTCTGCCTCAGTCTCCTGAATGCTGGCATATGCTACCACACCTGGATTGAAAGTTGATCTTTTGAAGCCTTGAATGGATAAAGTTAACTACATTAGGTTGAGGAGGCAGGGGCCAAATATGAGAAGGAGCAGGATGACCACGTGTGGCCCCAAGGCAGAAAACAGCCAAGTGATATTGGGAAGATAAGGTTAAAGAGTATCAAGGCATCTTGAGGAGCAGGTCAGAATATTTCCTGGCTTGTCTTAAATGGTGGGCAATGACAGATCCAGCAATTAGGGATATTATTTTCCCATGTTGTAAGACTTAAGTCTCACTTTTACTCCTGGAGCGTGAACAGCCAAGAGGCTTCCACGATGCTGGGCTCAACATCACATGGTTGCAACCGATTCAAAACTTACCTCCGGAGGCTTTTCAGGTCTATGTCTGAGAATCTCCTGCTGGATCCTGCGACAGAGAATCTCCGCCGGATTTACAGTTCCCACTTGGGGATCTCGCTGGGGCCTCCAAGATGTAAGACTTTTACTCCTGGAGCGTGAACAGCCAAGAGGCTTCCACGATGCTGGGCTCAGAAACTCAGCGAGGCTCCAGGAGCTGTCGGACAGCGGGAGTCACCCAGGAAGGAACACACCAGGCAAGTTGGCAAATAGACCTTTATTAGTCTGGCCAGATGGCGCTCCCCAAGCCAAGTAGCTCAGAGAGGTGGCCAGCTCAGAGACAGAGGCCATTTTATATAGGGCTGAAGGGGGGTTTACACTTAAAACTTACAGGAAGAGGACAAAGGCAAAGAGTCAGTTGATCTGAGCTAGTGGTCGTCACGTACTAATGATCAGCAGAGTGATTACCCATTGTTCCATTTACAACCTAGATCATCATAAAGTTCAGAACATTCAGACTACAGGCATGCAAGGAGTGGCGTGACCTGCGTTGGGTCTCTGTGTTCACTACAGTTTCCACCTAATTTCCCAGCTACTCCAAAACAGCCACCTAACAATTCACAATTAATCATTAGTTATCCTATAAGGGATGGGGGGAGCGACAGTCTCTAGGTCGTTTGCTGGTCAACACGGAGTCGCTCTGGTTCAGTCAGGCTCCTACAATGTGATTATTTGGGAAAAGTTAAATAATGATTTTATTCCCATGCTCCCCATGGAGCAGATAGGATGGTGAGGAGGAATATTAAACTACCAAGGACTTGTGAGCCATAGACCTAGCAAGATTATGCATATTATGGATCCCACTAAAAACAGAAGTCCCAAGACAGGTGCTTATTTAAAAAGCTTCAGTAGACCAGCAGTCATTAATACCTACTTATCTGCACCCAACAGTACTGGGGCCTTGAGTTTTATTTTTTTTCCTTTTTATTGAGTTTATTGGTACAGTCTAAGTGTACAGTACAGTTACATTCATTACTGGGATCCTGTACCTTCACGTGACAGGTCTTGGTTCTCATTTTTTCCCCTTGTCCCTGCCCTCCCTTCACCCCCTCCTCCCCTCCCCATTTACAAACACTTTATTTCCTTTTTTTCATTTTCTCATATTTTTTTCTTTTCCCTTGTTCCTTTTCCCTTACCCTTCCCACTTTCCCTACACCTTTAGCTCTTTTCTTCCTATTTCACATTATTAATTATCCCATTAGGATCTTATGTACTATTATAGCTTTTCACACCAGAGAGACTATTCAGTATTTACACATGTGTGACTTATTTTTTTTTTTACTAGCTGCTCCTCAGACAAAGGACTATTATCTAGAATATATAAAGAACTCAAAACAATCAGCCCCCCAATATAAAGACCCAATTCAAAAATGGACATCTGAAATGAACAGACATTTCACAGACAAAGAAGTAAAAGCAGCAAGTAAATATATGAAAAAGTCCTCCACATCACTGGTCATTCGAGAGATGCAGATGAAAACAACACTGAGATTCCACCTCACCCCACAAAGAATGGCTGCTATCAAGAAATCAACCAATAACAATTGTTGGTGGGGTTGTGGGGAGGAAGGAACCCTTCTCCATTGTTGGTGGGAGTGCAGACTGGTGCAAATACTATGGAAATCAATATGGAGATACCTCAGAGAGCTTGGACTGGAGATTCCATTTGACCCAACCATCCCTCTGCTGGGTATCTTTCCAAAAGAACTAAAAGAATCCTATCACAGAGAAGTATGTGCACCCATGTTTATAGCGGCACAGTTTGTAATAGCTAAAACTTGGAAACAGCCCATTTGCTCATCTGTTGGGAACTGGATAAAGAAGATGTGGTTTTTCTATAAAATGGAATACTACTCAGCCATAAAAATGATAAATTAGAGTCATTCATAGGAAAATGGATACATATTGAAGATATACTCCTAAGCGAAATAAATGGAGCCTTGAGTTTTAAAGAGGAGACTCAAATCTTCTACAGATCACAGGAATAGCTTTCTTCCTTGGAATGGTCCCTTGTCTCAGGTTCAGGCAGGGCTGGTTTTATCCTAGAAAGGTAAATCCACATATATGTTCCTGTCACCTTTTCTGCGGTAGGTGTAGCAAAGGTCACTGCAAGGGGACCTTTCCCTTTTGGCTTTAAATGGTCTTCAGGAGATCCTTCCTTCCTTCCTTCCTTCCTTCCTTCCTTCCTTCCTTCCTTCCTTCCCTTTCTCTTTCTTTCTTTCTTTCTTTCTTTCCTTCTTTCCTTCTTCAGGAGCCTTTTCTTTTCTTTCTTTCTTTCTTTCTTTTTTTTTTTGGTACCAGGGATTGAAGTTGGGTCCTTATGCTTACAAGGCAGGCTGCAGAACCACTGAGTTAAATCCCTGGCCCTCAGCAGTCTTTTCTTTCCTAGATTTAATGAGAACTTGGTCTCCATGGAGGATTCTAGGTGGTCCCCTTGGACCATGAGCTGGCAAGATTTTGTTCCTATATAGGGAGATAGCTTGTTATACTTGGCCTAGATTAGTAAGATACTGTAAGAGCCTTGTGGTCTCTGAATCTACCACCATATCACAAGATAGAAAAGACCTCCCATGAATGGACTCATATTTAGTCCAGTTTTGGAGGTGTTTCAAATCCTCACGAGGGCCACTGGAAACAATCAGAGCCAAGAGTGAGAAGGCTCTTGGCAAAATTTTGACAGAACTTGCAGTGGGGTCTAGTTGACGGTTGACCTTTCCAGAGAACTGAAACATGCAGAATGGAGATGGTATTTCATTCCTAGAGCCTTCCCCGAGTTATTTGAGAGGTAATTGAAGGCCAGTTGTCACTCTGAAGGGACTGGGATAGTCCAAGTCAGGGGTGGTTCCTTTGAGGTACACCTTGACTACCTCTGTAGCCTTTCTGAGTAGGGAAGGCCTCAATCCAACATGTTAAGGTGTCAGTCAGGACCTTTTTTTTTTTTTTTTTTTTTTTTGGTTTTTGGACACGGGGTCTCACTATGTAGTTGCGACTGCGACTGACCTGGAACTCACTAACTCACTATGTAGCCCAGGCTGGTCTCGAACTCATAGCGATCCTCCTGTCTCAGCCTCCAGAGTGCTGGGATTACAGGCATGCGCCACCACCCCCGGCTAGGACCAGTATTTGTTTAAATGGCATGTGGGTAAAGCCCATTTGTCAGACTTCTCCAGGGAATGTCTCTCTCCTCTGTACGGTATGGGCTTTCTAGGGTTATTGTAGGCACAGAGTGGGCAAGCTTGGTAGACCTGTTGGGTGGTCACTGCTGATCCTGGTCCTGTGGAAATTTGAGTGATTGCTCCCCAAGTAGTTTTTGGTTGGGAAATTGGCTGGGATTTTATTTTTTACTTTTATAACTGTAGGGATTGCAGATTTGTCCTTCCAAATATTTCACTGTACCACGTAGTAGCATCCACCTGTTAACTAATTAGGTCGGGGAGGTCTGCTGTTAAAATCCACTTTGGTCTTTGCTGGAATTCATGAACTGCCACCAATTTTAATAGTACATCTCTTCCTAGTAAGGGAGCGATACACTGTGGGACAATGAAAACCTCACGATTAGAACACGTGGTGGCCTTTGAACTGACACGTCAAAGCGGGAGTAAAGAAGGTCTGACTGGTGCTCCCTTGACCCCAGTGATGGCTATAGATCCAGAGGAGGGTTTCTGGAGAAGGACATTAAAACAGATTAAGCCACCTCTGTGACTATAAGGAATTGAATTGGTTACAGGGTCACCTGGGACTCCTTGCAGGAGATGGATATCCATGATCAGGGCATTGCAGTTCAGGTCCGCGCCCGGGGGCCTGATGTGGCTGCAGCAGCGGCTGAAGGGGCTGTCGGGACTGCCATCGAGCAGCTGGGCCAGCCGCCTCCTCAGCCTTCTCGGACTCTTGCTGCTGCTGCTGTGGTTTGGGGCTTCAGGGTTACAGGGTCACCTGGGACTCCTTGCAGGAGATGGATATCCATGATCAGGGCATTGCAGTTCAGGTCCGCGCCCGGGGGCCTGATGTGGCTGCAGCAGCGGCTGAAGGGGCTGTCGGGACTGCCATCGAGCAGCTGGGCCAGCCGCCTCCTCAGCCTTCTCGGACTCTTGCTGCTGCTGCTGTGGTTTGGGGCTTCAGGGGGTCCGGGG
>NW_022900934.1:25301432-25388989 GCF_012274545.1 Fukomys damarensis
GCTGCTCCGGGTGCGCTGAGTGCAGCTCTGGGCTCCGGGGGGCCGCCGGCTGGGGTCCGGTCTCTGTCTCCGGCCTGTCCGTCCGCGCCCGCCGCGCATGCGTCCTGTTGCAGGATTACTTCCTGGCGCACCCGGGTTTACCCTACCTCTCTCTGCAAAGCATCCAGCTCAGCAACCGCACGAAGCGTGTGGCCGTGCTGCAGACTGTGGGCGCCTCTGCCGGCCGCTCCCCAAGGCCTTCACTAGTACCCTGGAGAAGGCCTTCACTAGGACCCTATTCCCCATCAGCTCCTCCTCTACTGGGGCGGGCCACCCGCTGTCACACGGCCAAGTGCACCCGGTCGTGGTAGCCGCCAAGAACCTTGTGAGCCGGCTCCAGGTGGCTCCCAAGTCGCAGCTGAACGAGACGGTGCCGTGGGGGGTGCACATCTCCGACCCCATCAGCTCCCAGGTGCTCAAAAGCAGAGCAGCCAAGGAGCTCAAGGAGCTCCAGGACTTGGCCCGGAAGGAAATGCCGGAGCTCTTGGAGATGTCGGCGGCTGAGCTGCTTCAGGACCACCAGCACCTCTGGGCTCAGCTCTTCAGCCCAGGGGTGGAAATGAAGATCACAGATGCCCGCACGCCGTCCGGCCTGACCGTGAATCGGATGCTGTACTTCCGGACCTGCTGTCCTGCTGGCAGGCCCGCTGCTCAGCCCCTCCCTGAGCCACTGGGAGTGAGAGCAGATGGAGGCGAGGCCCAGCTACCAAGACACTGCTTCGGCGGCAACGCCACCGTGCACTCTGAGAACCTGTGGCCGGGCGGGCTGGGCAGCAGCAGGTCCTGCAGCTCTCTGAGCTGCGGAGACTGACGCTCCAGAAGCGCAGCTGCAAGGGGCTGGTGAAGGCGGGCAGCCGGGCATCCTGCAGGGCATGGTGCTCAGCTTCGGGGGCTGCAGTTCACCGAGAACCACCTGCAGTTCCAGGCCGACCCGACGTGCTGCACAACAGCTACGCGCTGCACGACATCCACTACAAGAACGACCACCTCGACCTGGCCGTGCTGGTGGACACCGACGGCAAGCCCTGCTGCACGTGTCCGAGGCGGGCTGCCTGCAGGAGCCCGTGGCACTCACCGCGGTGCCGGGCGGCCACACCTTCTCCCTCCTGGTGACCCAGCTTTACATCTCTACCGACCTCAGGCACCTGCAGGACATGCGCCACACGCTGCACCTCAAGGACGTCCTGGCCCACGACGAGCACCTGACCCAGCAGGACCCCGGGCTGCACTTCCTCTTCTGGTTCAGCGTGGCCTCCTTTGTCAGCCTCGTCCACCTCTTCCGAGAGACCTGACTGAGCTAAAGTGAGTCCACGTTGGATGAGTACTGGCCCCAGAGGCCGTTGTGTACCAGTCCCCTTTGTAGTCACACCCCTACCTTTGCTTAGGACTGTAAGACTGCAGAACTTTGTGTAATCTTTACTGCATAGCTTTGTGATCTTAAATTCCTAGCTCCAACTGTGAATAATGTGAGTTAATGGGCAAATGCTTAAGAGTTCTGGGAAATGAGAAGAGATCTGTGCCATCACCAGAGAACCAAAGTTAACTTTTTACTGCTTGCTTGTCCAAAATGCCTTAGAGACCCCCATCTTTTAATCATCAGTGTGTGATTGCTGAGTATGTGGCTACTGACCACCAGCAGGCCAGTAGCCTTTGTCCCCTGCCTCCAGGCTTTGAATGTTAAACCCCCCTTATCCCTCTTATGAAAAGGACCTCAGCCCCTGAGCTGGCTCCTCTCTGAGCTACTTGGCTCCGGGAGTGCCGTCTGGCCAGACTAATAAAGGTCTTCTTATTGGTGTGTTCCTCTCCTGGTGATCCTTGTTCCTTCATCGAGCTCCCGGAGCCTCGCTGAGCTATAGGTCCCAGCATCGTGGAGGCCCTTTTGGCTGTTCACGGCTTCCGCAAGTGAGGCCCTGGGTCTTGTGTCCAGAGCTCTTGTTGGGCTATCGGGACTCAGCATCGTGGAGTCCTTTCGGCTGTTCACGCTCCACGGAGTGGAAGTGAGACTTCAGGTCTTACCCTTCCTCTTCAAACTCATCTAGGAGGGCTACTGCGGCCCGGAGCCAAGCCCCTCGGCGTCCCGCTGCTGCGAGTGGGGTTTCCCGAGCACCTCCCTTTGTGCCTTGTTGGGGACAGTGACGCCGAAGCGCTGGTGGACGTCAGAGATGGCTTTGGAAGGACGAGTGCCACGGGGGCAGGGGACCGCGGCCCGGGCTGGGGCGCGGCTTGTGAGCCTTTGGCCCGACGGAGTGAACCATAAGGACAACAGTTGAAACCGAACTCCCTCCTTCCACTCTCCCTTCCTCCCGTCCCAGGAAACAGCCCCTCTTTTAGACCCCTTTTTAGGGAAATAGTGTTCTTCTCCTTATTCAATGTGTTCTTTTGTGAACGGATTTCTAATTTATGTTTGTTCGGATCTCAAGGCAGTGAGTGCTGGAGGGCCTCAGCCTCGGTGGCCTTGGCACCGTGTGCCCGCTGTCACCCGGGTCAGCTCTCGACTCCTGTCCTGAGTCTGTGGGTGTCTGTGGTTTTGTACTCTCGGATTCAGGGTATTTAACTTTTTAGTGATCGATGTTTGTTGGGGTTTGAAATAACAAAGCGTTTTTTGTTCCGTTTTTGAATAAACGTCTTTCAGACTTCCCCGAGGTGGCGGGCGGGGAGAAGAATGTATTTGTTTGTAGATATACTTTACAGGTTATCGGAGTCCAGCTTTTCATTTTTAGAGCGACATTGCCTGGACTGCACAATGTTTGAGCATCTGTCAGTGTTTCTGTGACACCAAGGTCACATATATGTGGCCACAGAAATTTGAATGTGGACCCACCCAGAGGAGAGCCACACAGTGATTTTAAAAAGATGAAAATAAGTTTATTATAAACTACAGCAGATATAAGCATAGTCAAATAACACATTACCACACAAAGAGGCAAAGGACAGCACCAAAGATCAAAGAGAATCCTCTAGGGAAGGATCTTGCATGAGATGGAGCCTTAGGCAGCTGAGGGAGAAAATGCTGTACTGCACCCAGTTTCTCAGTTTCTTAAGGAATGTGTTCAGACAGAAGTGATTTCATTGTTGACTTTTTTTGTTTTGTTTTGTTTTTTTGTTTTTTGAGACAGGGTCTCACTATGTAGTTGAGACTGACCTGGAACTCACTATGTAGCTCAGGCTGGTTTCGAACTCACAGCGATCCTCCTGCCTCAGCCTCCCAAGTGCTGGGATTACAGGTGTGTGCCACCATGCCCGGCTCATCATTGATTTTTTGTCTAGATGATCTGTCTATTTGTGACAGTGAGATATTGAGGTCCCCCACTACAATTGTACTAGTGCTTATTTGGTTTTTCATGTTCATTAATATTTGTTTTATATAGTTGGGTGCTGTAATATTTGGTGCATATATATTTATGATTGTCATTTCTTTTCTTTTCTTTTTTTGGTACCAGGGACTGAACTCAGGTCCTTGCACTTGTGAAGCAGGCAGCAGAACCACTGAGCTAAATCTCCAGCCCATGATTGTCATTCCTTCCTCTTGTACTGTTCCCCTTACAAGGATGTAGTGACCTTCTTCATCTCTTTTAATTAGTTTTGGTTTGAAATCAACTTTGTCTGCAAATAGGATAGTTACCCTTTTTTCTTTTGGGTTCCTGTTGCATGGAGTATTGTTTTCCATCCTTTTACTTTCAGCCTATGAATTTCTTTTTGAATTAAGTTTGTTGGGCTGGGGATTTAGCTCAGTGGTTCTGCTGCCTGCCTCACAAGAGCAAGGACCCAGGTTTGTTCCCCAGTACCACCCCATCCCCCAAATCCTAAAGATTAAGTGTGTTTCTTGTATACAGCATATTGTTGGATTTTACTTCTTCTTCTTTTTTTTTTTTTTTTTTTTTTTTTTATGGGGATTGAACTTGGGTCCTTGCACTTGCAAGGCAGGCCACCGAACCACTGAGCTAAATCCCCAGCCCTGGATTTTACTTCTTAATCCATTCTACCAGTCTATTTCTTTTGATTGGAGAATTGAGGCCATTAACACTGATGTTAATAACTGATAGGTATTGACATCTTTGTCATTATATTTACCTGTTGGCTCTTTAATTTTTATTTTTTCTCCCCTTTTCCTTTAACCTTTTGCCTTGCCTATGGCTTCACTCTATTGGGCCTCATGGAGTTGTGGCCCTCATTGTCTTTTTCTAGGATATTGTTTAGAATTTTTGCAATGCTGGTTTGGTGCTCATGAAGTTTCTCAGGTGTTCTTTGTCCTGGAAGTATCTTATTTCCCCATTGATTTTGAAAGATAGTTTTGCAGGATACATCAATCTAGGTTGGAGTTTTTTTTCTTTTAGGGCTTGAAATACTTCAGGATCTTCTTGTCTTGAGGGTTTGTATTGAAAAGTCTGCTGTGTCTGATAGGCTTTCCTTTGTATGTGATTTGTTTCTTTTCTCTAACTGCTTGTAGTATTTTGTTCTTCGGTGGGGTTTCTGGGCTCCTGACTATTACATGTCTAGGTGCATGTTTACGACAACAAGCATTGTTGCCAGTGGACACATCATCCTCAGTTCTGTACCATGGCGACTCATTAATCTTCTGTGCCTCAATATCCTCTGCTACCTCTCCATTTTGTTGAGTTGTGGTGTTAGCTGGGAAAGGAATGTGTCTCACCCTTTGAACTCCTAAAAGTTCATGGCAAATGTCCTTAGCAGCAGGCAGAATCAACTTTTCCCAACAGAAAAATGCCGGGGTCCAGCCTCGGCGAGAGTTCAAGTCCTGAGGAGGAGGGTTGGAGTCGGCGCTTGTGAAGGAATGAGACACACTCTGTAGGTATGGGGTGGTGTGCCTTGCGAACACTGGAGGACTTTTTATTTATATCCTAGTAAAGGTTACATTTGGAAATTGGCATACGTTTACAATTTCTAAATAAAAACATTTAAGATCATTTTTCCATTAAACTACAGCACATACCTATTTTATTATTGTTATTTCTGGGAACATTTGATCTATTGCCTCAGCTATTATTAATCAAACAATTTCCTAGTAAAAGCATAAATGAAAGCAAAATCGAAAGAACAATCCAAGCTTGCCACCATTTTTCAAAGTTCGTACATCTATTTCGGCTACAATGGAAAGATTGTGGTCAACTCCTAGCAGGTCACTAGGTTTTGATAAAGAACTACTGTGGTTATTCAACTTCTTGGTTAAACTTATTTTACATAGTCAGAAAGCAAGTGTTTTGCACTTGCTAAGCCTTTCTATAATAACTATTCAGCTGCCTGGCAATAGTATTTACTTGTTCTTTAGTCAGTAGACATCACTGTGTTCCTGAACATTTCATTCTTTCTGCAAAGGGCAAATCTTAATATCTTACTCATGTTTTATCTTTCCACACCGTTCTAACTTCATCTGTGTAAGCCCTAGTGTAGGAAACGGGGGAGGGAGGGATGTTGCTTATGGCCATGAGATCACTCTACCACAAATCTCTGAGCACCTCTCTGGGATTTTTATAAGTAATTGGAAGCTTGGAAGAAAACTAGGGGGCTCTTGTCAGAGTGAAATCTTCAATAATTGAAAAACTGGAAACCCTTTCAAAAAAGTCCCTGGATCAGGGGTCGTGCTTAGGGGCTCAATGACTGACACAATTGACACATATTTCTCAGAAGTAGCTTGTATAGCTTTTTCATTAAAGCCAAAATTCCCATAATTACAGTTAAGCCAATCAAAAGTGCCAGCAAAAATAAAAGCCAGAGCTATGACCATTTTTCAGTTCGTACATCTATTTCGGCTACAATGGAAAGATTGTGGTCAACTCCTAGCAGGTCACTAGGTTTTGATAAAGAACTACTGTGGTTATTCAACTTCTTGGTTAAACTTATTTTACATAGTCAGAAAGCAAGTGTTTTGCACTTGCTAAGCCTTTCTATAATAACTATTCAGCTGCCTGGCAATAGTATTTACTTGTTCTTTAGTCAGTAGACATCACTGTGTTCCTGAACATTTCATTCTTTCTGCAAAGGGCAAATCTTAATATCTTACTCATGTTTTATCTTTCCACACCGTTCTAACTTCATCTGTGTAAGCCCTAGTGTAGGAAACGGGGGAGGGAGGGATGTTGCTTATGGCCATGAGATCACTCTACCACAAATCTCTGAGCACCTCTCTGGGATTTTTATAAGTAATTGGAAGCTTGGAAGAAAACTAGGGGGCTCTTGTCAGAGTGAAATCTTCAATAATTGAAAAACTGGAAACCCTTTCAAAAAAGTCCCTGGATCAGGGGTCGTGCTTAGGGGCTCAATGACTGACACAATTGACACATATTTCTCAGAAGTAGCTTGTATAGCTTTTTCATTAAAGCCAAAATTCCCATAATTACAGTTAAGCCAATCAAAAGTGCCAGCAAAAATAAAAGCCAGAGCTATGCTTTCAGCCTGAGGCCCGTCATTGCTGGCACTTTGTCAAGCAGCTATAGAGGAACCGCGGGCCTCACCAGAAAAAGGCTTTTGGCTTTAGCAACACAGCCGATAAGAACAAGGCTCTCAGTGTAGGCTCATTTGATGAAGTTGTGGCCTGCAAAAATTGCTTTTGGGGCCAGGAATTTAGCTCAGTGTTTCTCCTGCCTGCCTCGCAAGTGCAAAATCCTGAGTTTGATTCCTGGTACAAAAAAAAAAAAATTGCTTCTGGCTCAGGGTTTAGCTCAGTGGTGCTGTGTCTGCCTCGTAAGCCCAAGGTCTTGAGTTTGATCCCCTGTATCTATCTATATCTATATCTATATCTATATCTTCTGTTTTTTCTGTTTGAATTTTTTTCTTTAAAAAGTTCCAGAGGCTCATCCTTTAATGCAAGGTGTTTGGTCTGCATGTGGTGAGCAGCTTTGAAGGTTTCATGGCGTCACTGGGCAGCTGGTTGCCACACATTATACCAAGCAGGCTCGTATAATGTGAAGCACCTGTTGCAGTGAGCCTGCAATTTAAGTAGGCCTCTTGGTATTAAATGCAGCTTTCTTTTTGTTGGCATCTCAGGGTCTTCTACTGTCTCATTGTGAGGTCTTTTCCCCTTTCCAAATCAATTCTCCAGTGACATTTGTTTTTAACTCATTTTGCCAAGGGTTAGCTGCGGGCTTCCCAAACTGTCACATTTCTCTGCCTTGGTATCTGTTGTCCTCCTTGTGGTGCTCCCAGCACACACAGGTGACAGGAGCTAGGCTGTGGCAGAGCCACCTGGGAAACCAAGTCATGGGTTTTTCTCCTTAGTTAGACCCTGTGGGCTTGTGAGATGCTCCTTTGCCCAGAAGTCTGTCCATACACCCCAGGCTAGGCAGTCATCCAAGCTGAGGTGTATCCTTGATCACATTGGCCAACAGGAAAAGCAAAGAGACCCCTGAACTCTGTGCTAGCTGTAGACAGAGGGCAGGAGAGTCTAACAGTCCATGGGACTTAATGCAAGCATTCTCAGACCCTGTCCCCTCCAAAGGTCACGGTATCATCCTGGATTCTCAACTTGGATGGCAGGATCCCTGATATCTTTCTAGCCTGAGCTTACACTTCTCAGAAGGGTCTATGTCTAGCTTCTGTCCTCTCCACAACTCTGCTATGGCTGTCTCCCACCCAGTCACTGTGGTAGGGTGACCCCAGAAACTCTGAAGTGTAGGTCTGTCTGAAATCTTGGGAGAACCCTTCTCAAAATGGCTCCTGGTTAAATTTTTCAGATATGGTGGGTGCTGCACTGGATTTCTTCTCTACCTGTCATGTGGAAGGAATCACTTTCAGGGTAAAACTTCTTGCTGTCAGGAAGTTTACAATAACCGCACATTTTTCTCGGGGCTGACACTGCCGGCCCAGTCTGTTGTTTCTCCCTAGAGCTGCCAACCTTCTTTGGGTTTACCTTGTGTCAATGGACACATGTCCTCTGCCCTGGGAGCCCAGGTTCCTTTCCTGACTGCTTTGTTCTTTTTTCTGCATTGTGTTCATTTTTTCCAGCTTTCTGATGTTTCTAGTTTTCAGTCAACTCCCTTCTAATTCCCAGATATCTACTTTTTTCTTTCTTTTCACCAAGTTTTATTTTCCAGATGTTTTGAGTGTGTCAGAGAGGCTGAGCTTGTCTCTCTTTTAATAGTTGTTTTTTTTAAATGATGTCTATGTGAAAATCTGTATATATGTATCTTGCCTGGAGTTCATTGAAAGTGTCAATTAACATTTTTAATGGAGGTTGGGTATGGTGGCGCATGCCTGTAATCCCAACACTTGGGAGGCTGAAGCAGGAGGATCGCCGCTGTGAGTTTGAGACCAGCCTAGGCTACATAGTGAGTTACAGGTTAGTCTCAACTACATAGTGAGACCCTGTCTCAAAAAATAAAAAACAAAACAAAACAAAAAACTGGAAAAAAATTTCAGTCATTGCTTTTTTCAAAAATTTTTTTCTCTCTCTCCCATGATTACCATGATGTGTATGTTAGCACTCTTCATGGAAAGCTTTTGAAGCTGTTTATTTTCTTTGTTCTTTTTTCTCCCTTTATCTAGTCTTCAGACTGGTTAATATCAATTCATTGACCTTTAAGCTTGCTCATTCTTTCTTCAGCTTGCTGAAATCTTGCTGTTTGGCCCCTTTGGCAAATTTTTTATTTTAGTTACTGTACTTTTTAACTTCACAATTTTGTTGGGTTCTTTTTCAATGACTTCTGTCACTTTATTGATTTTGTTTTGGAGATGTTATTCTAACATTTTCTTTAGTTTGTGGTGGCTTCTTAGTCATATGTTCTTTGAATATAGTTAAAATTGTAAATTTAAAGCTTGTCTAGTAACATCTGGGATTCTTCAGGACAGGTTACTCTCTTGTTTCTTTGAATGTTTCACACCTTTTTGCTGAATATTGGATATTTTAAAAACATGACATGTGAGTTTTGGAAATTGGATTCTGCTGCCACTCCAGAGTTTGTTATTATTACTGCTTATTGTAGTTGTGTAGTGACTTTTCTGGGCCAATCCTATGAAGTCTGTATTCTTTGTCATGTGTGGCTTTTGTGATCTCTGCTTGGGCAGCTTAATGGCCAGCTATGATTGTGTTGGGGAGGCGGCCTCATGAGTACTATCTCTTGACTCTCTGGTTGGATACATAAAAATGATCTTTGGATCTGGGAAATTTCTTTTGTAGGAGATAAAGAGCCTACACAGTTTGTGCCTTGTGTAAGAATTCTTTCCCTGTTGCAAATTCAATATCTATGCCTTTGTTCTGTGCTTATGTGTATGCATCAGTGGTCCTTAGTTTTTAGTTTTTCAGGCTCCATGGGGAATGGGGTGGGACTTCTTTAGCACAAGAGGGTACCCATTAGCCAATTACCTTGCATCAGCTATGGAGTGCTGGGACTCAGTAGCTATGGGGAAATAACACACACTATTCAAGCTGATCTTGCCTAGTCTCTTCTCTATGTAAGCAAAGCATTGCTCTGTCATGTATGTGACTTGTTGCACTTTCTTGGAGACCCCGACCAAGATTCAATGAGCAGATGTGTTTAGAGTCTGCCCCTGGAACAGTGCTCAGTACATGATGGCTATTCTGACCCTGGGCTTGATAACCAGTGCATAATGTTCTGTTTAGCAATGTGGCACAGTGAGCAGGTTTGCCAAAGAACAGGACCATTGTTCTAGGGTGGGGTCAGCTCCATGGGGCATGATGGGCTGACTGAGGTGCTGACCACTGTCTGGGTGCACAGGCATAAATGAGATGTGGCTCTAGCATGTATGTGCTAGAGATTATAGATGATGGATCCTGTTTGAATGGCAATTCCTTGCTTGCACTGGATAGTAGAGGAGACCAAGTGTCTTATGGCTGCAGTGCTATATGTAATACTACACCTGAACTACCCTCACTGAGGTGCTTTCACCAGATAGTCTAATGAGTATGGCACTGCCCACCCAGTGTTAGGTGTCCTTCCTTTTATATAATTCAGATGAGGGCATTGCATTTTTTGTTGGTCTGGTATGTCTGGTAGGTTCATTAGCCTGGTTTTCTCTGATATAATTTAGATATATAATGTGTCCGGTGTTCTTGAGTAATTTGGTAAGTTTATAGGTGGAATTTTTTTATTAATAAGATTAATTTGCTTTTCAGTTTATGCCTTTATGGCTGTGCTGTGAAGCTAGGAGTTGTTTTGTTTTTATAAGTTTGCTCTGTCTAAAATCTTGTTGGTTATTTATTTATACAGACAAGTTACCAAGTCATTTTGCCTCATTATTTGCACTAAAAATGGTACAAACCACTATTTTATAAAACAGAGCTACTCAGACAAAGCTCAGCCTGAAACCTATTAGTCTATGCAACACGGAGTAATTCATGGTGGGACACAGTCTGCTCTACGCAGTGGGATTTTGATTTTCAGTAGAGCTTGGGGGCTTGAAAGTGAGAGACTGGGCCAGGCTGAGTTAAAATGCCATAAACTCTCTGTTCTTGCATCAAATTTTTCCTCATTCTGCATAGTCTCAACTTCCTTTCTTTTCTTCTTACTTCCTTAAAATCAAGCTTCTTCCTCTAAGAAAAAAATGTGACTCTCACCCAAGGCATCAATAGTCATTTAATTTGTAAGTCCAGTGACATTTTTTGTTGAGTCTCAGTACTCAGTAGTTAACTCTTTGGACCAGAGTAGTCTTTCTTCTACCTTTCCTTCATGTCATTTCTATTCTTTTGCTTAGACAATAGAAATAGACCAGATTCGACCAGATCCAAATAAGCAGATGAGGAGTAGTAGGTGACCCGTGTGTCCCTCAACTTCTTGGATGGCTCCTTCAGGGCCTCCCAGGTGCTACCACACTCTGTAGCCACAGCTAAGGCACACTCTTCCTGCTGGAATCAATTCATCCTCCCACATTTCCAGCCACCTTTGGGATCACCAGCCTGAAAAGCAGGCAGGAACCTGATCTGCTCCCCATGTACATCTCTCCTGGTCCACCTCCAGAATGTCTCTTGGTGCCAGCTTTGATTGTGTCATCTGTGCTTGAAGTATTCCCTCTACCAGGGCCCCTGTTATCATCCTGAGAAGAGCAAGACAGTTGTTTGAAATCTACACACATTTGGACATCTGTGACCCACTGAAGACCATTTCAAATTGTGATATAAGTTTTGAAGCTCTGCTTGGTGGCTCTAGCCACCAAGGCCAGGGCTCTTTGCAGCCCATATACCAGCACAGGATGGTGAAGAATGAGACCTCAGTGCAGTAGAAGAGCGAGTTTATTTGGTGTGGACCATGGGATGTTTTCATGGCTGATGAGAAAGGAGGGTGAGCAAGTTCCTTGGGAAGAAAGTAGCTTTGTCATTTCCCAGCGCATGGGCCATTCTTCTGGAATCTGGGCAAGAGCAAGAAATGCTTCTGTTGGAGGAGAGTGTAGAAGAGAGACTCAAGGTCATTGACTTTATTGGTGGTGGCCCAACATCAAACCTGCCCTCTAGGGGGACACGAGGAGCCTGAGGTTGGAGCTCCTTGTGGCTGAGTTTTAGTGAATGTGTGACTATACCTATGTGGACTTGCATGCAGTGTCTGCATGCGTGTGCGTGTATACATGAGTGTGCTGTATGAGAATACCTGCATCTGTATCATCATGTGTTTGTCTGGCATGTGTGTGTGTGTGTGTGTGTGTGTGTGTGTGTGTGTGTGTGTGTGTAAGACCACATATGTTTCTCTTTGTGGCTGTGTTGCTGTCAGCTTCCTGTGGACATCTATGTGCACTTCTGTGTGTATCTATGGGAGTGCTTGTCTCTTTCTTTGGATGTGCTATAATTTGGATCTCAAATGTGTTGAAGGCGTGGTCTCCAGATGGTGCTGCTGTGGGTGGGGTGGAGCCCTTAGGATGTGGAGCCTAGTGGGAGGTCTTCAGGTCACTGGAAGTGTGGTCTTGAAGGGGATAGTGGGACTCCAACCCCTGCTTCTTTCTCTGTTTTCTCTGTGGCTGATGAGGGAGTGGTTTTGCTGTCCATGTGCCCGCACCATGATGTACTGCCTCGCCAAAATGTAGGGCCAGTCAGTTATAGATGAACCTCCAAAGCTGTGAGCCAAAAGGAACCTTTCCTCTCTACCGGGTGTTTTCTCTAAAACCCCAGCTGCCTTCTACCAGAATAACAGCAGCCCCAAACCCTGTGGTGCAGGGAACAGCACTTACAGCTCAGCAGAGGTCAGGTCCCTTCCTGGGAGGCCTACACCTTGACAACGAGTTGTACCCCATGGATCAATGAGTCTGGAAAATAAAAATGCCAGATCTGGAGGGAAAGGTGTCCAGGAAGAGCCCATATCCTGCAGGGGACAAGACCAGGGACTGAGAGCATTGGAAACCCAGTAGCACTCAGGTGGGTGGGAGGGGCTGGGCTTCTTTCTAACATGCAGCCCTGCTGTTCTCAAAGTCAGGGCTGAGGGAGAGGTGGACTATCTACCCCCAAATTATGTGGATAATTCAGAGGAACAAAGAAACCCCAAACATGGAAAACTGGGGCCAGAGGGATGTATGGTCCCATAATGTGTAGGCACAAAACTCCTTGGAGCAATCTCTACTTCTAAAGCATATTTACCAACAATGTCATGAACCAGTGTGATGTCCAAGAGGCTGAGCACCTCGTTGACCAGAGGGCACACCTACCAGGGGCAGAGAGGAGAGTTAGGTCAAGGGCACCCATAGGGAGACCCCGAGAATGGCAGCACCCCTGGGTAGGTTTTCTGGGGAGATTTTTTTCTCAATTTTCGGTGTCTGAGTGTTAACTAGATTAATTGCCTAGATTAATGTTCACACATACACATTAAGCAGAAGAGAAACTGAAGGCAGGTGAGTTTATAAAGTTCCCCAAGTAACACAACGAGCCCGGGGTGCCCTCTTTGATGACATATCTGTGGAGTGCTCTGGGAGGGATGAGTTTCTGGTTATAGGAGCTACCTGAGCATGGCCTGGAGGCTGCTTGTCTGTGCCTGGAGGACTGGGCAGGGGGCTTCTTGGGGAAGGGTTCAACTCATATCCACTGTGGTGTAGACATGCATAGGACCTGGCCCAGAGATGGAGCCAATGAATGCATTTGAAAGGAGACAAAGAAAAAGCTGGACAGATGGACCAGATAGATAAGTTGATGGATAGAGACTAGCTCTTCCCAGGCCTAATTTTCACCTTGAGACACCCCAAGCCCTGTGGAGCAGAGGACTCTCATCCTGCCCTCTTACCTTGCCTTGCACCAGTTCAGGGAGGACTTTATTGAAGATGTCTGTGAGGCCATCTAGAAGGCCTTGAATGGGCTGAGGAGCAATTCTGGAAGAGAAAAGCCATAGCTTGGAGAAGTTCTTAGAGGGCCACTGTCCACCCTGTCTCGGCAGCAGTAGCGGAGACCTGGCCTGTCCACTCACCCCAGCAAGCAGGCAAGGGGCAGGCCCTATCTGCAGGGAGCCATGCTCCTCACAGCAGCACCCACAGTTCCAGGACACAGTAGGTGTTTAGCAAGACTTTGCAGAGTCCACCAATGTGTAAACAGGACTTAGTATATAGTTATGTTATGAGTACTTTGAGATGATACACATGAAACATAGTATGTGTTCAGTGCAAATTAGCCAAGATCTGAATAACTTGCATAGTGTACATGACTCAGTCTCCCCACATGACAAGTAACTGAAATAAGTAACCTAGAATAGGTGAGAATCTATTAAGCTCAGAACCTTTTCCTTCCTTCCTTCTTTCTTTCATCTTTTCCTTCCTTTCTCTCTTTCTTCTATCATTCCTTTTTCTGAGATAGGGTCTCACTGTTGCTCAGGCTGTCCTTGAACTGGGCCCAAGCAATCCTTTCACCTCAGCCTCCTGAATAGACCCTCCTAGGGCTACAGGTGTCTACCACCATGCCCAGGTTAAACTCAGATTTCTTGTTGTCTGATCCAACATAAAAATCCAGTCTTCCAGGCTTAACAAGGTATAAGTGACTATTTACACACCCACTTACTTATAAATCTGTCCACACATCTATCTGTCCATCCATCCTTCCCTCTACCCATCTACCCATCTACCTAACCATCCATCCATCCTCCCTTCTGTCCTCTTACGCATCCATCTTCCCATTGTTCCATTTCTCTAACCACTCATTCCTCATCCCACCCTGTTGTCTCTGAGCTGAAGAAGGGAGCCCTCTGGTCTCACCCTTTAAGCAGGTAGATGTGCAGGCTTCCGGGGGAGTGGGTGCAGTCACCAAGGACCAGGTGGACCCTCCCCTGGTTGTCTCTCTTAGTTAAGACTTCTGCAGTGATGTTTAGCCTCAGGCTCAGCTCCAATAGACTTGTGACCATGGGTCTGCAGAGGAGACAGTCCTACTGGCATGTGGCCCCACCACATTCAAGGTTTTTTCTTGTCGGGAATACCAGCCCCAAGTTACTCTTCTCCGCAATTGTACTCTTTTTACCTTCCAGTATGGAACACTAGGGCTCAAATAGGTCAAGCGAGTTTCCCACATGATCCAAGGTATTCAGCATAACAGCAAATAAGCTGAAGTTTCTGGCTCAGATCTGTTACACTCCAACACCCCCTTTTTGGCTACTCACAGAAACCAGGGTTTCCCTTGATGAGCCACCCTTCCACCCTCCCTGGACCTACTCACAATTTCAATTCAAGGTTCAGGCCCAGAGGGATGGTGACATAGAGGCGATGGCCATCAGGGCTCTGTACAAGGCCAAGTTCCAGCAGCTGGGGATTAGTGATCTTCAAGCTGTTCAGTGAACAACATTGGAGGGTGAAACATTAGTTCCTTGGGCTCCAAACCCAGAAACCCAAATTTATCCATGTCATAGGGGAGCTTCCAACCTGAGAAGAGGGAGATAGGAGAGGAGTATTGCAGCCAAAGCCACATAGGCTCTGAGTCCCACACCCACCTTTCCCAACCTCTGCCCAGATCAGGTCCTGACATTCGCACTGTCTTCATCTCAAGTCTGTGCAATGTTTGGGACAGGACCTATGTTGGGGTTCTGTTTATGTCCTGTGTAGCTCTGTGCCTTACAGAGAAAGTGACTATGGGTGAATGGGAAGGTGGGTAGGTAGATATGTGGGTGGCTGGATGGAAGAGGAAGTGGTTAGATGAAAGGAAGGATGAATGAATGGTGGATGGATTGGTCAGTGGGTGAAAGGATGATATGCAGACAACTGGAATAAACCTTGCATAGATATTTATAGGTGGGAACCACTCATCCTGTTATGGCCTTCAATCTTTAATGCTTATCATGGGGATGGCAGAGTAGGAATAAGGGAGAATGAAGAAAAGGTGAGAGGAAGCCTTCTGAGTCAGCCATGGTGCCAGGTGATTTATATCTTCTTCCATCTTCCCAACAGTCTTTCTCTGTGAGTACTACAATTTCCATTTTCCAGATGGAGACCCAAGCTCAAAGAGTCTGAGAACCTTGTCTCAGGCCATCCAGCAAGTATGGTACAGTTGTAAATCAAACTCAGGTCTGCCTGTCTGTCTTCAAATTAGGGAGCAAGCATCGGGTGGGTGGAGAAATGGCTTTGATCCAGCCCTATCAGGGCCCCAAGTTTTGCCAGCACACTGGTGTCCAGCTTTCCATTATTGCTTCTTGCTTAGCAGGCTTTCTTCAGGTATCTCACAGAAAATACCATATGAGATTTTTCCAACATCACATTGCTCATAGTCACTGTGATGATATAGTTAAGAAGTTAGCTCACCTTCCTCTGCTTCTATCAAAGGCCACTTGTATTCTAAGTGATTCCACAGGTGGGGGGAAAAATGACCACACTGTAGTAGAAATAGATTTGGCTGTGGGCTTAGGTAATTTAGAGTCCTCATTCTCCCTGCCTACATGTTTCTGTGCCTCAGCTCCCCCATCCGTGAATTGGGGATGATGAAACTGATCTTGAAGAGTTGTCATCAGGCTTATAGACATTTCTGGAACCCCAGGACATGGTTGAGGCCTAGGACCAATTACTGATACAGGAGCCCAGTGTTCCCTGCCAGGCTGAAGAAGGATTTCAGTGATACCGGCTCCAGGTTAGACTACCTTCACCCTTCTTTGGGACCACTACCTGTGACTGGCAGATCTTTGACTGCTGGTGGAGATCAATGCCCTATTTTAGGGCAACTTACTCAATGATGTTCAGGAGAGAGATCCCTGAATTCAGTGTTCCAAGTAGGCCCCCAAGCAGGCCACCAGAAGTGCCTCCTCCGGGCTTCAGGATGTTCAAGAGTGGAAGGTTTTCCAGAATGCCCAACAGACCCCCTGAGAGCAGGCCATTGGTGAGGGCTGAAAAAGATAGAAGGTCTCTGGAAGTCAGACCCTCAGGCCTTCCTCTTACTGGATGGTTGCACATACACATGCGCACATGCACATATATCTGA
The DNA here is from genome assembly GCF_012274545.1 of Fukomys damarensis. Classification (NCBI taxonomy): domain Eukaryota; kingdom Metazoa; phylum Chordata; class Mammalia; order Rodentia; family Bathyergidae; genus Fukomys; species Fukomys damarensis. The sequence continues at coordinate 25,317,796 of NW_022900934.1, forward strand.
AAGAGGCTGTCACGGACTCACCACCAGTCAGGGTTCCAGCAGGGTCCTTGTGCTTCGAGGGCAGAGCTGGAGTCACATATAAGGGCAGGCCTTGGCCCAGGGGCAAGGGCTGGCCCTGCCCCAGGGGCAATGGCAGCCCCTGGCCCACTGGCAATGGCAGGCCACCGCCAAGCTGGGCTGTGGTCTGGGCCAGCAGCCCACAGAAGACAATAAGGCCCCCAATTTGAAACATTTTTCTTGGTATCTGTGGACAGAATGACAAATCCAAAGTAGCACAGAGGAATCTGCTCAAGGCCTAAACTCCCATCCTGGGAAGGAGTTTCTTTTTTCTTCTCTAGGACAACAGGGGGTGACTGGTGACAATAACAAACACTGTTGGAGATTTCTCTGTGTCAGGCAACAGGTCAATCACTTTACTCGGTAACCAGTTTCACCTTCATTGCATTCTAAGACGTGGGCACCTGTTACTGCATCACACAGCTAAGGAATCAGGGACCTAGTGACTGAGGTAATCTCCCAAAGTCTCAAGCACACAGTGGTGAGAGGGTTTGAAGCCGAATCTATTTGACCTAGACAGTGCTAGTAGGCAGTGGCCAACAGATTCACTTTCCAGTTGGGTTTGCTGGTGATGGCTTGAGTTCTTGCCCTTCCAGCAAACCAGATGGAAAGGCTCACACATACTGGCAGCTGAAGACCTGAGCTGCTTTGCCCCCATCCCTACTCGGTCCTTTGGTTTGGGTTTTGGGGTGATTTCTAGATGCCCCACAAGCCATACAATGTCAGAGTTGTGTAGGTATAGCCACCATCTCAATGCAGACCTGGGCTGGGGAATCCTGGGGTCACCCAAAGACCTCAGTGTACATAGAGAATCAAGGGAACAGAGGGGACAGTGACTTTCACATAGCAAAGTGATGGCAGTGCCATGCTTGGAGGCAGGTCTCTGAACCCTTCTCATGCTGCCCGGGCTGGATGAGGAGGATGACCCTGAGGTCTGGGAACCTGCTACTTCCCAGATACTACTGATCACTTTGCAGGTCTGTTTGGCAGCCAGCAAAAGTGTCCAAAGCCGGAGTTAGTACCTATGCTTTGGAGATGACCAGCTGATTTAGGTAAAATTCCATCAACTATCACTGAATGTCTTGGGCAACCTTTATCAGTCTAATGGCAGCTAAAGACAATGGATTTAGAAAAATTCATCAGAATGTACAAAATTGGATGAATGATCTTAAGAGGTTTGTGGGTAACCAGCAACTTCACATTAAAATTCTTGCCTTGGAGCTTCTGAGTTAGGGTGTAAACAGTGCTCATTTCTCTACAGGTCTGGTCTCTTAGGAGAGCAGAGTGCATGGCCATCTCCATGTGCCTGGCCAGGGCAAGCCTTGTTTCCTTGCAAGAACCCCAGTAAATAGCCCCAAATGTCATCTGTCCATGCCCACCCACATCAAGGAGCCTGGCATCTCTGTCCCCTGGGCCAGAAGAGCCACAGCAGAAGAGGTGGGCCTCACCTGGGTTTCACAAGATCTCAGATGCTGTCCCAGCCTCCTTCTCTCTCTGCCTGCCTTTGCTGAGGAGGAAGCCACTTTTATAGTGTGAGAATCAGGAAATGTGGGACTGGATGATGAATTTCTAGATAATTGGGAATTGTGCCATCCAGTGGTATCTTTCAGGGCTCTGCAAAGTAAATAATTAACAATCACCTCGGCAGGTGAGGCAGCTAAACTATTTGGTCCCCAAGTTAAACAGAAAAACTTGAGATGAGGATGTTACTCAAGACCCATGGTTTCATGCATGGGGCTGACGTGGGAACTCACACTTTCAGAGGACCAGGAAGATCAAGTCTGGGGCACTGGGAGAGGCAGCCTGTGGGACCCCAGTAAGGGACCTCAGTCTCATCCCTCCACCCCCTTCCTTCTCTGGACTGGTTAATTTTTTCCAACTGGAGAAATCCTGCTTCTACAATGTCAAGAGTCAAACTGCTTCCCAATCTGCCTTCTTGATCTTGGGGTGTCTCTCAATCCCAGAGTTGGGTTTTTCTGTTTTCTGAACCCCTAGTGCACGAGTCATATGACCACAATCCTGGGAGGGGAAAGACACTTCTCCTCTTTCACAGAAGAGGAAACTGAGGCTTCACAGAGACAAGTGACCAAGAGAGGATGTGGCTGAGTTAGAACTCAACTCATTGGATAAGAATGGCTATAAACACAATGTCAAGAGCCAACGCCCACTCAGCTCATGTCATGTGCCAGGGCCCCACAGCTCTATGTTCAGTTTTTACCTGGCTCAAAGGGCACTCAGAGAGTGAGGAGACGCGTCCCGGGCTGCACAGCTGGTGTGGGTAAGATAGTCACATCAGGTCTTTTTTCTTGATCACTGTGCTCAGCTGAGGCTGAGATGCCTTCTCCATGCCCTCTGCCTGTTTTGATTTCCCACATCTGTGAAGTTCATGATCACACACTTTCCACTTTTATGTTCCGGAAAAGTCTCTCTAGGTTCCTAGGCCTGAGGGATCCCATGTACTCTGGTCCCTCCCTTTGCACTTCCTTGTATCTTTCCCTAAGGGAATGATAAGACATTTGTCTTTAACACTTGGGTGGCTGGGAACTGCTTTACAAATGGAGACACTGAGGCACAGAGAGGTCAAGGTCCTGAATCTGTGAGAGCAGCTCTTGGCTTGCAGAATCTGCCACCTTAGAAGTAGAAATGGACAGAGAAGAAAGAAACACGCTCTTATTAAGCACCTATTATTCTGTGTCCAGTGCTTTCCATCGGTGACCTTTATCAGGAGTGGTTGGTATTGTCCTTCATAGGTCATACGAGGAGACCACAGATCAGAGAGGGTGAACTTCCCAAGGACACACAGCAAGTGAAAGTTGAAGTCCACTCAGCCCCACCTCTTGTCTGCCTGACTCCTTGGGATCAGTGATCCTCTCTGCCTTTCCCTCACACCAAGCCTTCCCTAGGCCCGCTCCATGGCCTGTGAGTGTCTAGCCAGTTCTCGCCCAGCTACTTGTGGGGCAGTAGCTTTGAACTTGACTACCACTTCTAGGAGCTTCTGGATCTTCTCACAGCTTGTGTGTACGAGTCATCCTCCAAGAGGTACCCCTTTTCATTGTCTTCGTACAACTCTTGGGCCAGGTCAGGCTGCTACTAGCTTTGTGGGGAAACAAAAGCAGCGTTCATGCAATCAGGTAATGAAAAATTTTTTTCTTCTGCTTCAAATCCAGGAGGCTGTGTGTTATGGCAGAAAAGAGGACGACTGAGGTACTTGTTCAAATCCTGTGACCTTGGGCAAGTCATGCCAGCCTCAGAAGTTCAGCTTCTTCATCTGTGAAGGAACTGCTATGAGCCTCCCTTCATACACCCAGGGTCTCCACCTTTTCCCAGTGTATCTATGATTTAGTTACCATTCCAAATGCCATTTCACTTAGCAATGGAAATTTGCTCATTTTCTCTTGGGGTTTCATTTTTGTTCCAGGGCTTCATTTATGTCAAGGTTCTCCAAGGAGGCTGCCTTGTCCTTGTGTTTGGCTGTAAATGCAGACTGCTGAGACACTGTCCCTCCCTCCTACCATCCTTTGGATGTAGCATTTACTTTCCCCATTTAGATCCAGAATTGTTCTGTGTTCTTCAGACCCTTGGCCTCGGGCAGAACTGCGGGTGGCTGTGCAAACTCAGCTGCCTGGGTCCACCTAGATTCTCTGGTTCACTTCCTCTTCCAAGGGCCATCTGTCCTGCCTCTGGGAGGGGATGTGGGCACAGACAGCCACCCTCTGTTCTCTATCCTGCAGTCTGCATGTGGTTTTTGGAAGCCCTTGTCCTAATGTTAGGATTGGCCAGAACCACCACAGTTGTGTTCTCTTCCTGTGTCCTGGACTCTCTTGCTCCCCAAATCTGGTGGGGAAAGTCTCATCTTGGGGTCCAGCCCTGGCTTCTCATCCTGACACAACTGGAGTTCTTCTTTTTTTTTTGGTACCAGGGATTGAACTCGGACCTTGCGCTTGAGAGGCAAAGGACTGGACTTCTTAATGCCTCCTATGCCTGGGTTTTAACGTTCCTAAACCCAGGCTCTAAACACATGCACATGCACAGAGAGCAAAGGTGACTTTTTCACTCGCTGTACAGTTCTCTGGATTCTAATGGGTGTATTTTTATGTAACCACCAAGCAGGTCCCATCAACCCCAGACAGTGCTGTGCCTGGCAGCTCCTGCTTTCTGTCTGTAGCGTTGTATTACTATGTCTTTGATGCCCTGGGGTCTGTGTGCTCCACACCCTAGCAGGGAAACAATCTGCAGCAGCAGGAAAGGAGGGAAAGGACACATTGCTGACATTTTCAGGACCTTTGTCCTACAGAGGTGACATCCATACAGGTCAGATGAGTTTTTCAGAAACTGTGAGGGGTGTCTTTTCTGCCTCCTTGCCAACTGTGATTGTATTTGGGAACATTTATGGGTGGGGTTTTGTGAACCAAGGGCTCCATTTAAAAATTGTAAAAGAACCAGGGGCAGAAAGACAAATACCATGTGTTCTCATTAATGTCAGATGTTAAAAAGTCCATCTCCCAGGTTGGACTAGTTCCTCGAGACTAGACTGACTTCCTTCCTTTCTTCCTCCTCTTCTTCCTCTCCCCTTCTTTCCCTTCCTATCTTCCATTGCATTCTTTGTCAAATGACTCTGACACAAACAAAATTTATTTGCCAGAACTTGGGAATGGAACGCTGACTTGCTGTCCAGGGGCAAGATCAGGTTATGGGGTCAGTTTGAGAGGGGTTTTGGATGGGCTTGGACACTCCAGAGGGTTCCAAAAGAGCCGAGCACCCCAGCTTTGATGAGAAAACCATGTTCTTCCTCAGAGTTCGTTTCAGGCAAGCTTCTTTGCCATGGAGGTTGGTCTTCCCACTTGCATTCAGAGCAGACCCCAATAATGGCCTTTGTTGAGACACTAGAGGAGCTTTATACAATCTGTAACGACCCTGTGAGGGAAATCGAGGCTCAAGGAGGGCACCTGCTCAAGGCTCCCTGAGCTGGGAAAAGGTGAAGTCATCCTGTCCTTTGGGGCTGCCCAGCTTCAGTCCTCTTCAAGGGCAAGCTGGTTGTCAGTCTTTGGCTCAGAAAGCACCTGCCTGTGTTCTTTGGAGACCATTGTGGGCTGTGATGTCAGACAGTTCTGAGCTCCAATCTGGTCCATTACTGTCTGTGTGATTGGGCAGGACTTTCCTCCTCTTCCTCAAAGTTTTGAACATTTTTTTATGCAAGAACATTTAACAGGAGCTCTAGCCTCTTAGCAGACTTTTACACACATGATATAATTCTGTACACGTTGAGCTCAGTTTCCTCACCTATAATTCGAGGCCTTGGAAGGTTAAAATTGCGAGAGACAAATGTAGCCCTGGCTTCATACCTGGAACAGAATTGGTGCCCTGTGCTGGAAGGGCATGGAAGGCACAGGACATATGTGATAGAGCCTGGACAAAGGTTCTGAAGATTTGGGGCTAGATTTCTGCTTAAACCACCTCATGGGGACCACAGTGTCATCAGAGGCCCATTATTCAACAGGCTTTTCTGGGAAAAATCATATTGAGTCTAGTGTTCTGTGACCCTTAAAAGAAGAAAATTTGAGAAGCCCAAGGAGGTGTCTTGAGGAGCACTGAGCCATCCAGGAGGGGTCGGGGGAATGCAGACAAAAGATGTCTTCACCAGAACCAGGCAACCTTGTCAGCCCAGCCCGCCCTCTGTGTTTGCATTTTGGCTCAGGAGCAGGAAGAACCCCTTGAGCTCGAGGCTGTGAAGGGATCTGGGAACGTGGGAGTTTAGGGTTGCAAATCCCCACCGAAGCGTTTCGGATTAAGGAGTTTGAATTGAGAGATGGAGACAAGAAGCTCTCTGGCCCCATTCTCATCTCTGGGCTGTTGACACTTCCTTGTTTGAACTTATCAGTTCGGTGGAACACTGATTTTATCATTTCTCCCTTTCTGCGTGAGCCGGGGGTGCAGGGGGGAACGCTGAGGGGGATTCACAGAGGTCAGGGACATGAGCTCTAGACTCTGGTGGCTGGTGTAAGACCTAAAGTCTCACTTCCACTCTGAGGAGCGTGAACAGCCGAAAGGACTTCATGATGCTGAGTCCTATAGCCCAACGAGGGCTCTGAATACAAGACCCAGGGCCTTACTTCTGGGAGCCTTGAACAAGCCCAAAGGGCCTCCAAGATGCTGGGACCTATAGCTCAGCAAGGCTCCAGGAGCTCGATGGAGGAACGAGAGTCACCCAGGAACACACCAGGCTTGTTGGTAAATACAGCTTTATTAGTCTGGCCAGATGGCACTCCCGGAGCCAAGTAGCTCAGGAGCCAAGTAGCCCAGAGCCAAGTACCAGCTCAGGGGTTTACAGTTTTTAAAGGCAAGGGGGAGAGGATTATAAGCACAGCAAGTGGGCAAGGAGTCAGGGGTCAGTTTTCTGCTATCTATCTCAGGGGGTCGGGTGTAGGGCCTGCCTGGTCTCTTATGTTGATCCTCTCTAGACCTCAGGATGTTCTGTTCTGGTGAGGCCTCGAATCACTATCTTGTTTACCCATACCGGGCTCCCACACAGTCTGTTTTGCGTTGCTTTATGCTGAATAACTTGGGGCTACACAGCCGTCAGGGTCCCACACTGGAATCCTATCAAGTTAGCCATTTCCTCACTGTGTGAGCTTGGCAAGGCACTTTCTCTGAGCCTCGTTGTTCTCGTGTATAAAATGGAACAACAGATTTGTAGCTCACAGGGTTGCTGTGAAACATTAAACATAAGCTCTGAGCGCCAAGCAGATGCCAAGTGCTTAAGTGTGTGCTACTGTCAGTAACGTGTGTGTCATTTTCCCTGATCTCTCCACCCTTGGGTGGAGGAGGGTGGGGATCAATATTTAATAACTGATGAGCCAATAGTCAAATAATTAACAATGAATCAAAGGACATTTATAAACATTCCCCACTGACCTCACATATTACTGAACACATTACAAATGGTTTCAATGTATTCCTTACAAGCCTCCTGCTTGTGAAATATTCTATTTTGAAAATTGTTCAAATATATTACATCTAAGAAAAATACACATACATAATAGTTCAATGAGTTTTCACAAATTGAACGGGCCTCCTCATGGTCAAGACCAACTCTCCAGAAGCCCCTGATGGTTGATAAACCTTGCCCTAACTACCTTGACCTCTAGTTGGCATGGGTTCGTTTGTTTCATTTTGTTTATAAATTTTGTGATACTAGGGATTGAACCCATGGCCTCACCCATGTTAAGCAAGTCCTCTATCACTGAGCTACATCCCCAGGGTCCTCTTTTAAAATTTGTTGGAGACAAGGTCTTGCTAGATTCCCAGGCTGGCCTCAATCTTGGGATCCTCCTGCCTCAGCCTCTGGAATAGCTGGGATTAGAGATGTGAGCCATCACATTTGGCTCTTCTTGATCTTCACATCAGTGGGAGATGCAGTGTTGTTGTGCCTGGCTTCTTTCCCATAACATTATGTTTATGAATTTTACCCATGTGGTTGTGTTAAAGTGGAGGTCATTTTCATTAGGGAGAATACTGGGGTGATTGTCCTATGGGATATCAGGGCTTGTTAATCTGAGGCTCCCTGTCTCTTTGCATGTGTGCACATATATCTGCTAAGCACACAGCTCTTGTGGAACTGCGGAGTCCTCAGGAAGCCATGGGTTCAGCTTTAGTCCATGCTGGCAGCTTCCAGGTGGTGGTCTGATTTCTGTCCAATCAGCAGCATGCTAGGGCTCCTGTAGTTCCACATCCTAAAGGATTTTTATTTCTTTTTTGCAGATGATGAAGACCATGGCCTCAAGAGCTTTGTCACAAACACACCTGGTGAGTCCTAAAACTGGGATCCATCCATTCATTTAACCCCAAACCCTTGCTGTGTAAGACCTAAAGTTTCACTTCCACTCCCCGGGGTGTGAACAGCCGAAAGGGCCTCCACAATGCTGAGTCCTATAGCCCAAAGAGGGCTCTGGATGCAAGACCCAGGGCCTTACTTCCAGGAGCTGTGAACAGCCCAAAGGGCCTCCAAGATGAGCTCAGCGAAGCTCCAGGAGCTCGACGGAGGAATGAGAGTCACCCAGGAGGGAACACACCAGACTAGATGGTAAACAGACTTATTAGTCTGGCCAGATGGCACTCCCAGAGCCAAGTAGCTCAAAGAGGCTCTAGCTCAGGGACTGAGATCCTTTTTATAGGGTTTTTCTAAACAAAAGTCAGGGCATTCACAGAACTACCAGAGGACAAGATTCCAAACACACTGCTTATCTTATGCAGGAGATGTTTTATGGTCAGCTTTTGTCACACCATTTGTCCCTGGGTGGGCTGTTAAGGAGGTAGCAATTAGCATATGAAGGAGCACTGTCTCTGGCCTATCAGCATGGAGTCATTTTAGCTCAGTCAGGTCCCACATTCCCCACTGGTTTTAGGTAGAATCAAATCCTTGATTCATCATTTTACTTAAATTTTTAGCTAAGCAGTCATAGCAATTTGTAAAGGCATCTTTTAGACAGATAAGTTGGGGATTAGGATTCCCCAGAGCACATAAAGATCACATATTTTTTATCATCTATAGGCTCATAAACTCTTAATCTAAAAGCAGAATAGCTCATAACAGTTTGACACAATATAAGAGTCCATATCTTGATTGCAGTTCTCATTCTTCAGCCATGCGTGGACTCACCAGCTATTGGAGTGTTGAGAGCAGGGCTTTGAGTGCATTCTCCTGGAGTCGGAATCGTGGAATTCTGTTTCACTCTAGAGTGTTGGTAGCTGAGCTTCAGCTACCTTGACAGCTGTGGGAATAACCATAAGTGCCTCATATGGTCCTTTCCATATAGATCGTAAAGGGATCCTTTTCCAATTTTTAACATAAACTCGGTCCTGCAGTTTTATCAGGTGGGCAGGAGTTAGGACAGGAAGGTCCTCTTTATTTCTAATTCACCCTTGAATATTTTGAAATACTTGCCCAATTCTAACAGCTGTGATTCCGTACTGGTTAAGCCCAGTTGAGATAATTTTATAAAGTCTCAAGATACAGGGTGGCCTTCCAAAGAAGACCTCATATTGTAAGACCTAAAGTCTCACTTCCACTCCACGGAGCGTGAACAGCCGAAAGGCCTCCACGATGCTGGGCCCTAACACCCAGCGAGGCTCCGGGAACACGACAGAGAACCGAGAAACCCAGGAGGGAACACACCAGCCTAGATGGTAAAAGACCTTTATTAGTCTGGCCAGACGGCACTCCCAGAGCCAGGTGGCTCAGAGAGGCAACTGCTCAGGGGCTGAGGTACTTTTTATAAGGTTTTTCTAAACAAAGAGTCAGGGAATTCACAGAACAAGACTGCAAACACATTGCTTATCTTATGCAGGAAATGTTCTAGGGTCACCTTTTGTCAAACCATTTGCCCCTGGGTGGGCTGTTAACCAAGGTAGCAATTAGCATATGAAGAAGCACAGTCTGGCCTATTAGCATGGAGTCACTTTAGCCTATTCAAGTCTTACATCTACCTTAGCATTGCCATTCGCTATTGCATCTTTTCTTTCTTGAATTATTATAGCTACTTTGTCAGATTTCCACATTGCCTCAAATAACTATATTATAACCTGTTTATTTTTAATAAGTTTGCCCTTTGCTGTGAGAAGACCGCACTTGTATAGACTGTGCCATAGATATACCAAGTGGCAAACAGGAATCTGTATAAACATTTACCCTCTTTTCTTTTGCCCATCAGAGATCCTGTATGACTGCCCATAGCTCTTCTCACTGAGCTGACCATCCAGTGGGGAGGGGTCCTGCTTGGACCACTTCATCTTGAGTCATCTCTGCATAGCCAGTATAGCATACCCCATTTTCCATGAAGTTGCTCCCATCCTTGAACAGGATGAAATCAGCCCCAGGCAGCAGGTCTTTCTGCAGATCTGGATGACTGGAGAACAATTCATCAGTGACCCGGAGGCAGTTGTTGTCAGGGGGCCAGATTCCGAGGGCAAAAAAGTAGCAGGGTTTAAGGTTTTAACTGGAGCAAAATATAGGTGGTAATTCTCACAGAAGAGGTCCTGATATTATGTGACTCTATTATTTGAGAGCCATCAATATCTTGTTATTCAATAGTTCTAAAAGGCATGGGGAACCTGAACAATCTTTTTTTTTTTTTTTTTTTTTAAGTCATGTACAAAGCAAAAGGCTGGGTCACATTTAGGATCCCTGATACAGGGGGCAGCAGAGTTAGTTTTAGCTGTTTAAAATGCTGACTCTTGCTTTTTACCCTATAATAATCAGTGTCTTTCTGGGCCCTGTAAAGATTTATACATATAGAAAATCTAGATCCTGTAAAAACATTTTATCCCCAAAATTCTCTCATCTGCTTTAAGTCCTTTTATCTCCAAGCAGCATAAACTTTATATCCTGCCTCCTGAAGCAGCACTAATAGTTTAATACCCTGTGAAGTTTTTATTTATTTAGTGCCTCTGAAAATTAACAATAATCATAATTTTATGTATGAAACTTCATAACCTTTAATCTAATTAGGTGTCAAAAGCATTTTTCTAATAACACCTTTCCATTCTGCCACCTGCCTTGCAAGTGCAAGGCCCTGAGTTCAATTCCCGGTAGCCCCCCCCAAAAAAAATCTTTCCATAACTTTTCCACAGAAAACATCATATTTTGAAAATGACTATTATAAACATATCATAATAACATTTAGAATCTAACCCTTTGATGATAACCAACATAAACATTCTATAACAACATATTTAGCCATGTTTATTAGGGATATATTTTCTCAGAAGGCCATTAGTGAATAAAGACCAGAATAAAATTTTCTGAGTAGGTGTCCTTTTTACTATTAAGAGGAGTCTATCTAGACCTGAGTTTATACTTAGTTATCTTGACAAAATTTTAACTTATAAGATGAAATTATAGAAATTAACGAATTATTAGTATCCTTGTTGTCATTTCAATCAAAACATAATTGGACAAACTTTTCAAACAATTGGACACAGACAAACATATAAGACCATTTATGAAACTAATACACTCAAATGTATTTGGCCAATTGAATTATAAAATCTCTCTTATTTTTCTTTGTTTTTGGTGCTGGGAATTGAACTTGGGTCCTTGTGCTTGCAAGACAGGTGGTAGCACCACTGAGCTAAATAAATCTCTAGCCCTAAAACCTCTTTTAGTTAAGACTAGTCAAAACTTTTGCAGATAAATTAACAGAGCTCATGAAATTAGAATCAAAAGGAATGAAAGCTCTTTGTTACTATAAAAGTAAACCTTCTGTAACAAACTTGAAACCAAAAGCAAACATACATAAGTCATTTCCATATACCTCTACATACTTAGGCCTTCTGGTCTTGTATATCTTTATCTCTTTCTAACAAGGCAAACATACAAAAATCCTTTCATATCAAAAGCATATCTTTTACCCATAGCTTTCCTAATATCTTCCTCTGTCTCATTTACTATTAACCTTCTATAACAAATTTCAGCTGTTAAAATCTTAGTGTTCTTTTTCTGTTCTCAGATTGTTATATCTTAAAATTTGATTGGCTACCTATAGAACAGCATTAACCTGGAGTTTTTATCAACAAAGTACAAAAGAGCAAGTTAACCCTATAATTGTAATTCAAGAATTTGCAATGCACAAGAAGAGTTTTAAGCACACCAATTAAACCTAATTTAAAATGAAACAAAGATACACTTATCAAATAGTTAAAATTTCTAACTTTCTTTTTCTTGTAAAAATCTCTTGATGTCTGGTAAAACACAATTGTAGTTTCTCTGGCTTGCAGTGTTTTTTTTTTCTTTATTGTGTATTTATCAGAGTTTTTCTACCTGCTTTTAATCTATCGAAGATTTATTTTCTCATTTTAGTTCTTTCTAATCTGAGTGCAAGCCCTGTTCCATTTTCTCTGAATCCCATCATGCTTTCCCATCTGCACCCTCCAGTGCAGTAAAGCTAAACAATTTTGGTTTTGCCCCCACCTTCTCCACACCTTCGATCTTAGCAACTCAGGGAAGGGGAGGCAGCTCAACCTCCTCCAAAGGGGAAACACTGGGATCTGCCTGCAATGCTGTCACATTTTCTGAGAGAGGCAAGTTCACCATGGGAAAAATGGCAGATTTGGCAAGCAGGTGTTCTAAGACCAAAACTAAATAGTTCTCACTAGCAGCTGATTACTGTGGAGCAGAAGCTTGAGTAGCTCCTAGAGCACACAAGGCTCCAAGTTGTCAAAGTCTCAGGTAAACAAAACAAAGGCAGATAACTTTCCTTTTGTCTAGAGTTTTTTCTGGGGGCCAAGTCTGGCTTGGCTGAGACCATGATAACTCACAAAGCTTCTTAAGCATCTTTGGTTGCAGTTTTATCTCATAGTCCCCCACAAAATCTTTATCAAAATTCTGAATTATGCACTTAAAAACAGTTGGTTTAGTATTAGCATTCCCCACGACCACTAGATATTCCCTTGTCTGGTGATGCAAGACAAACAAAGGGTGGGGTGCCATTCCAGAAAACAGCCTCATTCACTTGTCAGCCTAGCTGTGAACTTCCCAGCTCTTTCAGGCCCGTTTGGACTACAGGAGAGTTTCTTATTGCAAGAGTCTCCGTTTTGTCCTTTCTAAGCATGGCCACAGACTAGCAGGACTGACCCACACAAGCTCCGCAACTCCGGGAGGGCTCTTTAAGTGCAAGCGCCCCCTCCCTTTGTTTTGGTGATCACAACAAGGCTACCTATGGCTTTCGTAGCTTGTTGCACTCACTCTCTTAACCAAGTCTCTCTCACCCACATAGTCACACAAGAAGTTAACACATTTCCTTCCTGGGGCCCCTTCCAAAGACAAACTAGGAAGCAACCCAGGGGATCTCACCATTCAGACAGATGATTTCACTCACTTGCCTTCTTTCTGTTCTGCTACTGGTGAGCTGGCCTCCGAGTCCTAGAAAGGGAACCCAGGAAATTCCAGGGGTGCACCTCTTCCCTTCTGAGGAGGTGGACAGTTGCTTTCTACTGTGGGACTTGGGTCGAGGCCCAACATGGGTCATGTCAGTTACCCCTTTCCTTCCTGGCCAATGCAGCCAGATGCTCTTCATAAAACTGGACCCAAATATTTATATAAGGAAACTGGTTGGGGTGGCTGGGGTGCCTGGTGACTTTTCCCCATACAGCCCAACAGAGGCCTGGCTCAAAGGAGCCCACCACTCCAATTGACACAGGGAGCAAAGCTTTCCATGAGAGAATTTAATCCCATACTCGTTCTCCTGCTCAGGGGAAAAAAACAATTTAAAATTAGTGAGAAAGCAATCCAGTGGGGTGTTCTTGGAGCTGGATCCTTCCATCCCTGTTTCAAGGAAAACACAAAGTTAACACACAACAGACAAGACACTGACAAGACAAACAGGCTCCACAAAAAAAGCTTTGATTTTACCTGGAGTCCTCCTCAGGGCCAGGGCCAGGGGAGGCTTCCCAGCTCATCAGCCACCTTGATCCTGACAACAAATGGTTTCAACCAGTCCAAAGCTTACCTCCGGAGGCTTTTCAAGGTCTCTACCCGAGAATTCTCCTGATGGATCCTGCTATGGGGAAGACTCAGCTGTATTTATAGTTCCCACCTGGGATCTCGCTGGGGCCTCCAAAAATGTAAGACCTAAAGTCTCACTTCCACTCCATGGAGTGTGAACAGCCAAAAGGCCTCCACAATGCTGAGTCCTATAGCCCAATGAAGGCTCTGGAAGCAAGACCCCGGGCCTTACTTCCGGGAGCCGTGAACAGCCAAAAGGGCCTCCACAATGCTGGGACCTATAGCTCAGTGAGGCTCTGGGAGCTCGATGGAGGAATGAGAATCACCAGGAGAACAACACACCAATAAGAAGACCTTTATTAGTCTGGCCAGATAGCACTCCCGGAGCCAAGTAGTTCAAAGAGGCACTAGCTCAGGGGCTGAGATCCTTTTTATAGGGTTTTTCTAAGCAAAAAGTCAGGGCATTCACAGAACTACCAGAGGACAAGATTCCAAACACACTGCTTATCTTATGCAGATGTTTTATGGTCAACTTTGTTATACCATTTGTCCCTGGGTGGGCTGTTAACCGAGTTGGCAATTAGTGTATGAAGAAGCACAGTCTCTGGCCTATCAGCATGGAGTCACTTTAGCTTAGTCAGGTCCCACAGCTGAGCTCACACTTCATGCTAGCCCCGGGCTGGGGCATAGGACTTGTCAGTCACCAAACTATGTGGGCCCTTATGCAACTCCTACTTGGGCTGAATCTAATTTGAACTCAGGTCCTTTTGTACCAATGCTTTTTCATTTCCACTCTTGTCACCCTGTCTCTGCACCCCCCCCAGAGCCCAGCAATGTACTTGGTGGATAACAGGTGCTCAGTAAATATAGGGTGAGTGAATGAGCGAATGTGAAATCTAAGGCCCTCATGGCAAAGTTGTGAATGGTTACTATATACAGGTCCAGACTGTTTTCTCTAGTATTTCTAGGCTGATGAGCATCTGAGGAATATTTGTTTTCAGGATGTACACTTCAGCAGGTCTGACTCCTGGACCTAAAGCTCAGGGCCCAGGCAGGGGGAACAAGTGCAATCTTTAGAGCTACAGTTTATTGTGGGACAGGATGTCTAAAGGGGCTGGGGTCAAGTTTCCAGGTTCAGCAGGAGCCCCATGCTGAGGAGACTGAGGGTCTCAAGAGGTAGAATCTCCTTCTGATCAACAGCAGGCAGTGGAGGACCCTTGAACTTGGTGCACGGATGTTGGCTGGACTCACGGTTGGTCAAGTTCATGGGCAGCCACCTGTTCTGTAACAAAGAGGGGCAGCAGTCCTCAGGTGATTTTTCTAACCCTGGGACCACACTGAAGGAAACTCTCCCTCCATCCGCCAGAGCTGGTGTCAGGAGCATTCATGTCACTCCTTTCAAATGGCATCGAATGATTTACTTCCTAGCATTTACTCACAAGACTGTGAGCTGGTGAGGGCAGGGACTGAAACTGTTAGCTGTTTAGGGATGTCCTGGGGTTAGGGTGGGGCTGGAGCGCCTTCAGATTGGGTGGAGCTCTTGGGAGAAGCTAGAATTTCCGGTATCCTGATGGCTTGGGTGACTTGGTGGGGTACAGCCTGCCTGGTTGAGTTCCCCTGTACTGTCCCAGTTCTCTTGGAGGTCCCCTCTAACATTCTCTCGAAACACAAGCAGACGTCCTCTGCAGGCCTTCTAAGGGGGCAGCAGTGGAGGTGCCCACCCCCACCTAAGCACCTGCCAATCCAGGGAGGGCTCCTGAGAGACCAGGCACTTACCCATGAGGCCTTTCAACAGTTTCACATCCAGCTGCCTGAGGAGGTCGCCGATGAGAGGACAAACCTGGTCCAGCAGCACAGAGAGAAAGGTCAGACCAGGGCCCGGGAGAACCCTGGAGTACATGAGGCTGGGGGTTTCTAGCAGGAACCAGGGTGAAAGTGCCTCACACTGAGCACCAGCCACACACCATGTGCCACACACAGCACCCCCATGCTTGTCTGTCCAGGTCCTCGCCAAACTCTGAGACAGGCAGTGTGATGGGGGCCCTGCTGCAGAAGGGGAAACTGAGGCTCAGGCCCAAGGACACATTGGCAAAACTCAAGTTTTCCATTGGGATTTTCCAGGTTCTACAGCCCAAAGTTTGAAAGCCTCTGCTAGTTCACCCATATATATGCCCTGGCCCTCAGGCCCAAGGATGCCCAAGGTGCTGATATTTTTCTCAAACTTACCTGATTTTCTATCAGATGTGGGATAATTTTTCCTATGTTCTCTTTGAGGTTGTGGAGAAAGGGTTTCATCTTGTATGTGATAGCCCTAGGGAAAGTGGTAGTTGCTCAGAGAAGGGACCAGTCCAGGCACTGCGGAGCATGCTTTAAGGTCTTTTCACCCTGGCCTTGTCCCATGAAGAGGTACCATTGTCAACAACAGTCAAAAGGGGACTCAGAGAGGTGAAGTAAGCACCCAAGGACACACAGCAAGGAAGGGCTGATTCTATCAGAACTGCTCAAAGATGGCACCAGAGTCCCTGGTCTTTTCTTTCACTGTCTTCTCCAGAATGTCTGGTATAATTGGAGTCAGTGAACAGCTGAAGAATAAGTGAGCAGGTGTCCATTGAGGATGTCACTGTTTGGCACTGTGAAATTACAGAGATAAATCAGTGCAAATCTTGTGGTCTGTTGAGGTCAACTCAATCAGCCAGCCAGACTATACAGCTTCACACAGCTCTCAGTTCTGTTTTGTTCACCTCTGTGTCCGTAGCACTAGGCAAGGTGCGTGGCACAGGATGGAAATATATGAATGGGAAATATATGAATGATGGAGTGATGGGGGGGTGCTTTAGAAAAAACAGGCAGGGCCTCCCAGGCATAAGGATCGAGCCTATGCAAAGGCACGGTGGTGCAACATTGCCTGGTGTGTTGTGGAGGGGTGGGTCTTTCAGCAACACTGCAAGGTAAAGGACTGCAGGGGAGATGACAGGGGACCCGAGTAACAATCTGGAGTCTGCTCTTCACCCCCAGGGCATTGGGAAGCACTGGAGGCTTTGGAACAAGTGCAGGAACAAGCCCAGACTTCTGCATTGGACAGTAACTTCTGCAGCCTGGTGGAGAATGGAGTATGTGAGGTGAGGTCCCAGTGAGGGAGAGCAGAGGAAGAGCCTGGCTTCTGGGAGCACGGCAGAGGCATGGCTGCCTGTGGACCCAGGAGGGGAAGGGGCGAGGTCTGTGGTGGACTCATCAGGAGGGGCTGGGGAAGTGAGGCTGCAGCTGGGGCCTTACTCAGCGAGAACCGTCACGTGGACGTTGGGCTCCGTGCGACATGGGCCCACCACCAGATCCCTCCGGCCAAACTCGTCTTTCTTCAGCCAGAACTCTGCGGCAAGGCTCATGCTTGTGTGCAGGGCGGTGCTGTCGTTATTGAAGGGCCTGCGGGAAAGAGAGCAGGAGGTGGGGAGGGAGAGACAGAAGGAACAGAAGGAGGGAGCAGCAGCCAGCACAAAGAGGGGCTCTCTGTGTCAGCCAAAACACACGCTGTGCACTGGCAGGGCCTCTCCTGGCCCCAGAGTGCTCCCAACAAACCAGGCAAGCGAGACCCTGAAGTCAGTGTGAGGGAGGAAAGTGTTCACATGTGTGCTGCTTTATTTTTCCCCAGTGGAACCCAGGGCTTCAGGTCCTCTCTCTCCCACCGAGTTACAGCCCCAGCTCCAGGATGACTTTTGAAAGTCCCTTAAGGAGACCAGTATAAAAGCCTTTGAAAAGTTTCAAAAGTTGAGAGTTAAGCTCTACTTTAAAAATAGTTTCCACTTAGCTACATCCCCCTTCCCTTGGGACTGTGGATGTTCAGGGACAGCCTGGCCAGGAGGGTGAGCACAGGATGAGACAATCCCAGTGGCTGTCCCTTCTTTCTTAGCCCTGGAGGTAAAGTCACTTAGATTTAAGTGAACGGACAACCAGCCTTCCCTAATGATTGTCATCTGCATTTCAGCCTAAGAAATCAAGACTCAGAGGAAGCGATTTGCCCAAGGTCACACAGTGAGTGAGTTCAGAAGCCCAGATATGAATTCAGGTTGGGGTTAGAAAGATCTGCGTTTCCCAGGTTTCCCAGTTTCCCCCCAGCTCCCAGTGAGGAGGAACAGTGCCTCCTGCCGGCAGCTTCTTTAAAACTCACGGGGTCAATTCAATGTCAAATTCAAGCGAGACGTTTGTAGAAAACCACTCCTTATGGAAAGACATCTGGATCCCACTACAGTCCAGCTGCACATTGGTGATGTCGATGCTAGGAGGGAGAGAGCAGAGGCGCTGCAGTGTGGTCGACCTCAGGCCTGGCAAGGCCTTGTGGGGCAGACCCACAAGGCTGGCTGGTCTGCAAAGCCCGGCTGCTGATGGGGTTTGGACTCAGATCCAGTTCCAAGTGCCCCGAGGGCCACGGGCAGGCCAGGCACGGGAGCCCTGGACTGCCAGCTGTCCCAGAGCGCCCCAAACAGCTCCAGACCCTGCTTTCAGGCTGAGCCTCCCTCTTCAGGAGCTGGGTCCACCAACTGCCTGGGAGCCAAACCCTGGGAGCCTTCGCTTCTTTCTATCCCTCACCCCCACATTGTTCCCCTCAGCAAGCTCGGTGGCTCTACTTGCAAAGTGCGTCCCGAGTTTGGCCCTTCTGTTGCTCCCACTTGGTTTGGTCACCTGACCTCTCCCTGAACATGCTGCTCTTCCTTTCTGGCCCCTGCCTACCACCCCACCAAGAGAAACCTCTTGGTGACTCTCCAGACTGTGTTCCACAAGGCAGCCTGAGAGGCCCTTGCTCTTCCCTTCCCCTCACCATTCTCCCCTGGTTTCTTGCTGATCTTGGAATCAAGTCTAAATTCCCCACTCATCTTTGCAGCTTCAGCTCTTACTACTCTCCCCCTTGTCCACCCAGCCGCACGGGATTCCTCTGTCCTTTACACTGCCTCTCTCCCACTTCAGGGCTTTGTACCTCCTGCCCCCTCTACCCAACCTACTCTCCCTGTGTCCCTCATGTCACTTGTTCTCTTCTCTTCGTGCAAGTTTCTCAAGGGCCACCATTCCCCTCTCTCACACCCCTTACCTAATTAAACCCGTCTTCTTATCATGGCCTCAGGGGAAGGTCATCTAAAATTCATTATTTACCTTCTGTGGCCTATCTCGCTAACTAGGATGCAAGTTTCTCTCAAAATGTAGTAATCGTATGTCTTATTCATAGCTGTCTTCCCAGGGCCCGAGTCCTGGCTTGCAGGAGACCCCAGTGAATGACTGTAACATTTGTGAGAGGAGCGAGTGAAGGGAGGTGATTGTGGCTGTGCACATCATGGAAATCCCTGATGGTGACTGGTGGTCCTCACCAAACCGGTGAGAAGGGGGGACTGGAGCTAGAGGGAAGAGAGCCCTGGGGAAGAGCAGGCGGAACAGCAATGCTGTCAGTGAGTAGCCTGAGTCAGTGGAGTGGAGGAACCTGCCCCGGTCTGAGGAGGAAAATGTGAGCAGGACAACACTGCTCCTGCAGCTGAGTTCTAGTCACCACAGCTACTGTATCCGCTAAGCACACCTGAGAAGTTGTATACGTGATTCTAAAAGCTCCTAGCATCTCCCGGAGTCACAGACAGCCATCATGCCTGTTTTACTGATGAGGACTCAAGGCTTCAGCTCAGAGCATTTAAGTGCTTGGCCCAGAGTCCCTTGGCTATCAAGCAACAGAATGCGGACTCCAGTGCCTGGTTGTGGTCCCGACCTATTTTGATGCACAGGTGTTTATTGAGGTTGTGCCCTGTGTTCCCATTTTATAGATGAGTCCAAAACTAATGAGCAGTTTTCCCAAGGCTAGTAGCAGAGCTAGGATTTTTTTGTTCTTTTTTTTTTTTTGGTGCCGGAGATCAAACTTGGGTCCTTGAGCTTGCGAGGTAGGCGCCGGAACCACTGAGCTAAATCTCTAGCGGTAGAGCTAGGATTTAAATGCAGATGTGTTTACTTCTGCACCATCACTGTTAATTACCCTGTTCTGCTACCTCCCCAAATGGTCCCTCACATGAGTCCCCACTTGTCCTCATCCTGTCTCTCTTCCCTCTCCATAGGTCTTGTACCTCCATCCTCCCAGCTCTGCCCTCTGATCCAGAGCCCTGCAAAGAATCCTAAGGCCACGGATGGACTCAGGGCCTCACCTGATCTCTTGCTGCTGCGGGAGTTTCGTGCCACCAATCAGCCAGCCCACCATCCCAGGGACCATCTGCCTTGAGTCATTCAGACTGTCCAGGAGGTGGATGCTCCGGATTTGGTCCTCTGCATTGTGCTTCATGAGACCTTGGGCAATAACTGGAAAGGTACAAGGGGCCAGTGATACTGTGCAGTGTTGTGGAAAGGGCGGGAGACGTGAAACTGGGAAGCCTGAGGGGCAGGCAGGTGCACCCTCTTTCTGCTGAGAGATCAGCCCCTGCACTGCATTCCCCACTGAGAGCTACATTGTTCAGCTGCAACCGTGATTTGCAAGATGGATATGTGAAACAAAACCAAATGCTGTGGAGAGCCTGACAGGCAGCAGCAGTGCAAAAGAGCTACTCTGGGTGAATTCTTCCTTCACTCTTTCTCTTCATCTAGAGCCCAGAGCTAATACACAAGATGGAGACCACAATAAATGTTGGTTGAAGACAAAAGTAGGCAAAAATAGGCGAATACAGAGTGAGTAAGTGCAATCACTCCATGCTTGCAGGGACCAGGGCAGCTTCTAGCAGAAAGGAATGAATCCCCCAAAGTAAGGGGATTTTCAAAGCTAAAATATGCTTAAGTCCTGCCTCTCTGGCTTCTAGCCTCTCCTGTCCTGGATGGGGGCCCAGCCCTGTTGAGGCTTGGAGCTTGCTACAGGGCACATTTATTTCACAGACTTGCCCTATCTAGGACCAGGTCCTGCACTAAGAAATCTAGGTAACTGCAGAGCAACAGAAACCAGTGGTGTGTCTCCCATTCTCCCAGGACCAGGCCTCAACCCTCCTTTCGGTGCCCTTTGCTTCTGTCATCTACAAACAAAAGAGTGTGTCTGTAGTCACAAACTTGAGTTCAGATCCTGCTTCTGTTGTTTCCCTGGGTCTCATATAACAGGGGCAATAATAACAACTAGCTCACAGGGCTCTTGTGAGGAATACTGAGACAGATCATTCAATAAATATTTATTGAGAATTTCCTTGGTGTGAGATCCTGTGTTGGGCTCTAAGAACACAAACAAATTTCCTGGCTAGTAGGAGATATATATTAAACAAATAGTTTCAAGGATACAGTGAAACTATAGAGATGCCTAAACCTCTTAGCAATTATTAATCCATGATGATAGTACCACTCGGGAAATTGTGAATGTTAAACACCCATGGTTGCCAATCCAATATCCGTCCATCCATCCATCATCCATCCATCCATCCATCCACCTACCCGTCTATCCCCTCATCCACCCATCCATCTATCCATTATCCATTCATTCACCCTCCTGCCCATTCATCTATCAATCCAACCTGTCCTTCTCATCTGAACCCTGATTTGATGCAGTCTCTCTCTCCAGTTTCTGATCCAGATGAAGCTACTGATTATCCGAACCAACATTGTGTGGCTCATCTGTGGAGACTTTCAGACTCAAAGTCAGCGTCTAACCTAAATTGGATCAAGCTTAATATTTTATGTTCTGTGTTTGGGGGAAGATTCTTTTCTTTCTCCTGTTGGAAAGGAGCAAGACAGCCTGGAGCTATGATGGCCACCGGTCATTATTTTCCTATGCTGCTGGGAACAAACCTGAGCACAGAACTGTGATGGTCGTGGAGCTCAGAAATGGACAAATGCGGTGTAGGAGGGAGGAAGTTTGAGATGCTGGTTGAGCACAACCTAGATCTTGTCCTACCTGTGATGTTTGGTCTTGTGAAATGGTAAGTTGTTTTTTAAAAAATTGATTAAGTGAGATTGACTAGGGTTTTCTGTTACTTCCAGCTAGGTATCCTAACTGACACTGTGAAGGTAATTGAAATGATAAATATATGCACAGCTAAAGAAGCACTTTGCATGCACTTTCCTTCATTTAAGCCTCAGAAACAGCTGCATGGACTAACATTCTATCTATCCCCAGTATAGAGTGGTGAGAGCGTGAAGATGCCTGAGTTCACAACCACACACCATATGTTTAATACCCTAATTGAAATAGGTAGATTTATGGAAAATCACAAAATCCTAAAAAAGTCAGTTGCTGTTATTTACAGGTTTCACATTAGCAGACTCAATTCCCTGTGGATGGAAAAATATTTAAAATATTTGGGTGTTTGGAACCGGCACAGACTTTTTCTAAACAATGATCATTTACATAGTGTTTATATTGTGTTAGGTATTACAAGTAATTTAGAGGTTATCTAAAGTACATGAGAGGCACATGTACTAATAAACTCAGTGAGCAAGAAAAAAGTACATGGGAGGCTGTGCATAAATTCTGTACAAATATTGACTCATTTTCTATAAGGACTTGAGCATCTGCCAGTTTGGGGGTAGGTGGGGGTGGGTCCTGGATCCATGCCTCATGGATACCCAGGAACTGTTATATTTACAGTGTTTAAATCTGATAGGAGACCAACATCAAGAACAAATTGACATCTCCTCAAAATCAAAGAGGATAAAAAACCAGGGAAGTAAATAGAAACAGGGACAAAAGATAAGAAGAGGGAATTCAAAAAGTTGAAACAGTTAACAAAAGTATAATGAGATGCTCAGAATCAGATAAAGCCAGGCAAAAGTATCATTTAACTATACCTCAGACTGGCAGAAAATTTGAAAAGATGGTGTTGTTTACCATATTGCCCTCCTCATCCCCATATGATTGTGTTTGCAGATAGGACCTTTAAGGAGGTAAAGAAAAACAAGATAAATGAGGTCATAAGGTTGGGCCTAATCTGACTGGACTGATGTCCTTGTGAGGAAGAAACCCCGGAGAGCTCCTTCTCCAAAAGGCCATGAGAGAGGGCGAAAAGGTGGCATCTACAAGTCAGAAAGAGGAGCCTCCCCAGAACCAACCCTGCCAGCACTCTGAACTCGGTCTTGCAGCTTTTAGAACTGGGAGAAGATAACTGTCTGTTGTTTAAGCTGCCCGGTCTTGTGGTGGCACTGGCAGACCAACACACCAGAATGGCCTGCAGGGACGCGGGCAGACAGGAATGCCCATTTATTACCTGAGCTAGTGTAGACTGGCACAGCCATTCTTAGAGAGGTTTTGGACAGTTTTAGTTAAATCAGGCTTACATCTACCATAGGCCCAGACAGCTTCCTTCTGGGTCCAGACCAGAGCACTTCTCCCGTATGTTCTAACAGGGGCAGAGCAAGGGTGTTCATCACAGGGTCGTGTACAAATAGCGGAGAGTCAACCTGAGACAACCTGAGCATCCATCTCTAAGGTGACAGCTGAGTAAACTGAGGCAGATGACCCTCTTGGGCCCCTCTGCAGCAGCTAGAGCAAAGTGTCAACAGTGAGTGGGGAGCGAGACAGTAAAACCAGAATGAGCTACACAAGGCCGTACAGGTTCGTAAATAAGAATACTGCATTGGAAGGCTGCAGCCATGTCTACATTACATTCACATGCACATTAAACACACTGCAATGCCTGCCCAGCCCATAGGGGAAGGTGAGTGAGACAGAGAAAGGGGAAGCAATAAGAGGAAATTAAAAAGGGACCTTGCAGTGATTCATGATAACAATGTGTGCTATGAATTGACAAAGATGACACTAATCTCAATTTGGTACACTTGGGGCCTAAGAAAAAAGAAGACGAGGTGAGGAACGGACCCAAGGTCACTTGGTAGTCATGGTGGGCCCACTTTCCCCCTCCCTGCCCGGTGGTCAGCAGGCAGACCACAGAATGAGCTTACTTCTTGCCAGGGTGGATTTGCTGTCTGGGTGAGCCTGAGCCAGGCCAGGCCAAGGCTGCTTGTGCAGAGCTGAGGGCAAAGCCAGCAGCAACGCAAGGAGGATGAGGAGCCTCCAGAATGAACGCATCTTGGGCTCTTGCATCTGCTGGTATCAAGAATGGTCAGATGGGTTCTGGGCAGACGGCTGAGAGGGTGGCTGCTTGGCTGGATGGCTTCATGGTTTTCTGTAGGAAGATGGCACCGGAGTGAGCTCCCAGCGTACCGTGGGGAGGTGGCGTAGTGGGCTATGGCAACTACAACCAGGGCTTACTCACATGGCCGGCAGGAGGAGGCCTGGGTGGGCGTTGGGGCTTGCAGGGCTCAGAGGGAGGCGTGGTTGCTCGGAGACGCTCACTAGGGCCCACTGTTGGGTCACCAACAGGTCTTCTCTGAGAGCCTGGCTCAGGAGTATGCTGGTGACTTCAGTGAATGAGGGAGTGAGGATGGCTGATGCTACACTGTCCAGAGCTTTCCCCAAATTCAGTCACTGCCCCTGTGTTTGTTTGTCAGAAATTAAGGCAATGAATATTTTTGAGTGACTACATAACTGAGAAGATGACTGGTCTCTAATCTGCATTAAAGCTGTAAGTTCCCTGTGGGCAGAAGATGTGTTTAACTAATCTTTGTGTCTACAGTGCTACCCATGTCTACCACGTGGCAGGTGCTAATGAGTGTGTGTGCAATGATACAAATGAATGAGTGAATGATAGGATGGATGGATGGCTAGATCTCACTTTTCTGGATGAGATTTACAGGAAAGAACAGGAAGGCTCGAAGCCAAAGTGTCAAGTTTCCCTTGGAGATAGGTCTGAGGTTGTGGGGTGCAGGTGGTCTGAGACAATCGAGGTAAAATTTGCTGGTCTCATCATCTCAAGAGATAGCTTCACAACTCATTCTGTGGTTCCATTTCCAGCGGGTGGAGTCTCCCATGACTCCACTTTTCCCTTCTTCTACCAACCATTTGTCAAGACTTTCATATTCAGACCCCGTCTAATGACTCCTTTTCAGCCACCACCGTGGTAGCCTGAATTTTGTTGCAAAGGGTTCTAACAAGAACACCAGCATCTCTGGCCACCTACAGCTCCTTTTCTGCACAGCAGCCTGACAAAGAATTTGAGGGTGTAACTGAGGCCTTGCTGCCCCTCTGTTCAGAGCTCTTCATGGTTTTCTGTTGCACATTGAGCAACACACAGCCCCGGAGTCCACAGTAGGAACCCTATACCTTCTCAAACCTTGTCTCTTGCCCCTGCTCCCCATTGCTCACTGTCAGCACTGCAGCCCCACAGGTCTGGTCCCACAGCTATGCTGCTGTGAGGCCTGAAACTAACACGAGTGTCAGAGACCCCATGCTCTCCCTCTGAGGCTCTAGGGGCTGTGCAGGTCCCTACTCAGGGAAAGGATAGCAATGATCTTTGCAAATGTCACTGAAGCACTGATCCCTGGTCCGTGCTTGGCAGTCCACCCCAGGGTGTAAGAGAGCGTGTTGAGAGCTTCGTTCAGGGTGCTGCCTTTCTGCTATGTGAGGTCCTATCTCAGAGGTCACACTCCCATTTGGAGATGTTTGTAAAATATCAATTACTTTCAAGTGAACTTTTCTAGCCTTCTGAGTCTTGTGTAATCCGTTGATTTTTTTTTTTTTTGGTGTGTGTGTATGTGTGTGAAGAAAATTGGAGAACAGCGGGCACCACTGGGAGGCATCGACTTGTTTTCTTTGGTTATCTGAACATGGACGAGAGGATGCTGTCAATCCCGCCTCCTCACCACTGTGGTTTGGGGCCCTGGGTTCTCATGACATGAACCTGTGGAGGGTGGAGACGCTCAGAACTTGATGTTTGATGTGGAGATCAAAGCTAGGGGAACAGGAGGCCTTGTTTAGGGGCAGGAGCTGAGTGTGGAGCCAGCATGAATCATATTCTGGGAAGAGTAGGAGCTCTGGGGTCCTGGTGACCAGGGTTCAACTCCTACCTCTGCTTCTTGGATGATTTGGGACCTGAGGTGGAGGGAGAGCTGGAGGTAAGAGGAAAGGAACGTGCTCAGTCACACTGTACAGTCACCCCCTCCTCTTCCTCACACACTGGTCCCCAGAGGGGGTGATGGGGGTGAGGGGTGCTCCTTCCTAAGCTGCTCCCTAAAGGATGAAGGGCTGCAGGTCAGGTGCCGGGTCTCATTTCCTGTGCACAGCCTGTTTTGTGTGCAATCTCATTTCACCCTCACACCCAGCAGGTCAGGGGATGGGAACACAGGGAGACTCAGTGAGCTCCCGGCCAGGCCTGGGTGAACTGGAACTTAGTGGGCTCTCTCTTTCTCACCAGCACTGCCCAGACACCACATCCTCTAGACGTTGGAGCTGCTGAACCTCAGTCATCTTACAGTCAGCAGTCGCCTTTACTACTCATGTGGTTTTCCTTAGGACCAGTTTTGGGGGGAGTATTATAAAAAGGAAGGAGACTGGTATCCTTTTAAAGAATGCAACAGGCTAAGAAATGTTGCTCTCCAAGGTCTTCCTGGCCACCCGGGGGTGCACTGCTGACCTCCCTGTCCCTTGCACAATTGGCTCCAGAAGTTTGGCCTGGATACAGTGTATCCGTCCCTTCAGCCCGTCCTTCTATTTTGCAGGCCAACGAATTGATTCTGCAGTGGGCGCCCTGCTTCTCCACTCATAGTCCAGCAAGGGAATCGGGACAGGATGAAGGTACTGCACAACAAATAAAGGAACCACAAATGTGTCAAGGCGGGAAATGCAGTGTGAGACTGGGAGCAGTCGTTGTAGACCAGGACCACAGATGGTGTCTTAGACTCGGTGACCTTTGAGCAGAGTCCAGGAGGAGGGCATGGAGCCCGCCCTGGACCCGGGAGCCGGGAACAAGAAGGGCAAAGGCCCTGAGGCAAGAAGGGGCTGGGAAAGCGGGAGGACCACAGGAAGCCAATGTGGTTGGGGTACTGGCTGAGATGACTGCTCCTTTGTACCCAGAGGAGGGCCTCAGCTGCAGGGAGGCGCCATCCAGAGCCATGGGGAGGCGCCAGAAGCCTCCAAAGTGGAACCAGGGGCCTGGAAAGCTTAAGTGCACAGTCGCCCTCTAGTGCCTGGTCTGGATGCTGCTTCCTCGGCAGCTCTGAGGCTGCTCTAGGTGGCAAAGTCTAGGGGCAGCAGAGTGAGCAGAAGAATAAATGCAGGCTCCAGACTCTGATCGGACAAGGCTGGTGTGAATGTGTGCATGTGCAGGTGTGTGTGTGTGTGTGTGTTGGGAACTATGGCTCTAGGGAGGTGATGTGGGTTAGTCTACACTCTGAAAATTATTCTTCTAAGGAGGGGAATGCACTATTTATTTTCTCATTCGTTCATTCATTCATTCATTCATTCAGCCCTCTCCCTGTGTGTGTGCACATGTATTTAACAAGTAGAGGTGATTGGAAACTGGAACTTTAACCCAAAGATAAATTGCCTTAAAGCAGTAAGACCTGGGGGAAGAGGCCCCTTTCTGAATGGAGCGTTGGGTTTGACAGAGGCTGCTCACACTGCCTCTTCTGGAGCACCCCGGACAGGGAAAGGTTAAATGAAAAAGCTAGAGTGCTGAGCTGCACTGTAACGCCTTGGGTGGGGGATGGGACTTGTAGAAATGTAGATTCCTGGGATACCTCTGGGCACTGAGTCCAAGTCTCCCCAGGTGGACACTGGAGATGAACTTCTTGGTGATTGTAATGCTCACGGTGTGTGGGGACTGCTTAGCTGAAACGGTCACAGTGATGATGATGCTTGTATTTCCTCTCTCTCTCCCTTCCTTCCTCCCCCGCCTCTTTCTGAGACAGGGTCTTGCTATGTAATTCAGGTTGGCCTTGAACTCGCTCTGTAGTCCAGGCTGGCCTCGAACCTATAGCAATCTTCCCGAATGCTGGGATTACAGGTGTGTGCTGTCATGCCTGGTGGCTTGTTGATTTCTGATCAGCCTCTGAGGTAGTGAAGTGCTTTATTTGTCATTGCCTAATTAATCCTTGATAGTTTGGGTGCTATTCTATGCTCTGCAGAAGCACAGACACTCCAAGCCACCAAGCTGGGAAAAGGAGTGGTGAACTGAGTCAGGAGCCAGCAGCCAGACCTGGGGGGAGGTGAGAGGAGCTGCCGTTCATTCTCCACCAGCTTTCCCATCCCTCCCGGCTCCGCTCCCAACATGATGCTGTCTCCCTGATCAGGTCACATCCATGAAAAGGAGAGGCAGGAATAATAAAGGCAGACTTTTATGGAGGCCCGCCTCGGGGGTCACCTTCCACAGGCACACAGCCGGTAGATTTGGGACTGGGAGGTGAACCCAGACCGTCTGGTGGGAGAAGGTTCTAGAAGCTTCCCTGTGTTTCAGGATAAATTTACTTATAATTCTTGCTCTTCATCTGGGACTGTGCACGCCTGTTTTTGTCAGTTACATTTCCTCTCATACCCTATACAGGTCTGCACAGGTCACTAAAGACTCCGTGGGACACATGTGGCAAATATAAAGTTTCCACCCAGCTCGAATTGATCCGGCAGGCATGACAAAGACTGCGTATCTCACCATAACCATGAACCCTCGGACCCCAAGAGGGCAGGAACCAAGCTCATCAAGCCAGCCTCAAATGAGTGGTCTCAAGAGGGAAGAGAAAGGCAGGTCACTAATAATGAGCGGCCATTCAGAGCCTCACCTGCCTTCAACACCAGCTACGAGGGAAGAGGAAATGTGTAGGAATTTTCTTTCTTAGAGTGCGTACTCAGCCTGTTTGATTATTAATTTCATTCTTCACACAAGGTGGCTTCTCCTCTGATTCCTCTGCTTTCCTCAAAGTGAGGGAAGTTTCTTTCTCTCTTCTTTTCTTTTCTGCATTTGGACCCCAGTCCTCCTCTTACTAATTTTCTCTAGGAGGTATCAATCATTATTTGCTCATTTTGCAGTCAGTGATCCTAAATTCCCATGGTTGCTGAAAATGTTTGCAGAGTTAACTTCCTCCATTTAGTTCCGCCTCTGGGTATTGGGGATCTTTCCCACGGGAGAGGGACTGTGGGCCTTGGGAGTGACATTCCTCAACCTTTTTTCCAGTGTGTATGGCAGTTCCTAGGCAGCAGTGTTTATTTCTTAGTGAGTTGACAGGTTTTTACTGAGCATCTCTGTGAACCAAACAGTGAACAAACAGTAAACAAAATGCTTACTGACCTGCTGCCCAGTGGGGGAGATGAGGATACGTTAGTAAATGAGATTTTAATGGGTCGATTCCACAGAGAAACAAGTGCTATGAAGGAATTATTATAGTGATGAGATAGAGCATCTATCTCATTAGATAGGGAGGGGTGGGGTGCAGGGAGCAGGGGTCCCTCTAGTTGAGCTGGGCATGGATCCCCTCGCACAATGGAGATGTGGGTGCTTGTAAGAGCCCCGTGAGATGAGGGAGTGGAGTGTGCGAGGCAGTGCTCTCCCCCTGAGGTTGCCGTGCTGGAGGAAGAGCAGGAAACTCAGTGTAGCCAGAGCAACTGAGAAAGGGGAGGAGAGATCAGGTAAGAGGTTGGATGCAGGCAAGGGAGACAGGCACAGATGTGGATGCTGCCTCTTAATGGAGCAGCTTGGACACATCCACTCAGAGCTCTGAGTCTGTTTTCTCATCTTGTGTCTCAGAGGGAAGCTCAGAGTGACTCTGGACGTGAAGACTCTCAGCTGTCTTTAAATCTCTCATATGTGCTCATTCTAAGACTCAGAGCCCACCCTCTGTAACCGATGCTCTTAACTTCTATAAGAGTTTTGGTGAGCTATGGATTTAACTTACATGGAGGTTATAGAACTCTCATAGCTGCTTTTTTGTTTTTTTGTGCCGGGGTCTTTGCATTTTCAAGGCAGGCAGCCAAACACTGAGCTAAATCCCTGGCCTGCTTTTTTTTTTCTCATTGAATTTATTGGTACATTTTAGGTATACAGTATAGTTGCATTCATCATTGGGACTTTGTACCTTTACATGACAGGTCTTGGGTCTCATTTTTTCCCCTTATCCCTGCCCTCCCTTCACCCCCTGCTCTCTTTCCTATTTACAAATACTTAATTTCCATTTTTCATTTTCTCATTTTTTTCCTTTTCCCTTATTACCTTTCCCCTACCCTTCCCACTTTCCCTACACCTTTATCCCTTTTCTTCCTATTTCACATTGTCAATTATATCATTAGGATCTTATGTACTATTAAAGTTTTTCACACCAGAGAAACTATTCAGTATTTACACATGTGTGACTTATTTATTTCACTTAGGAGTATATCCTCAATATGTATCCATTTTCCTATGAATGAGTAATTTCTTATTCTTTATGGCTGAGTAGTATTCCATTTTATAGAAAAACCACATCTTCTGTATCCAGTCTCCAACTGAAGGGCCTGGCCCGCTTTTTTGTTTCTGATTTTCTATGAGATCAGCCTTGTAACTAGAAGAAAGAGATGATTCTTCTAGTGTCACTGTAGAGACACTTTGGTTAGGTTGGTACCACGCAAACTTTTCCTATGTGTCTGTGAGTCCTGCAGTTCACTCAACAGCAGCTGTCCCGCCCTAAGTCCGCACATGAGAACCATAATAAGTGCATGCAGCAGTCTTAGCTTTCCTAAGATAGTGGTATGTGGTGCTGAGAGGAACAAGAGGTAAGTTAGAAGTTCGGTTTCTTCTTCCTTTGGCTTTCATTGGTGTAACCTCTCTAGTGACTACTATTTGGAGATCCTCGGAAGACGCAAACCAGCAAAGAAGATAAGGTGGTTTGTAGAATTCCATATCTAGGATCACCAAGTACAGAAAGATGGATTTAGAACCAAGAACTGGGAAGCAAAAATTTTTTATAACCCGTAGTTTATTTAGAGAGTAGGAGCCCCTCCTGCACACTTCCAGTGCAGGAAGCGGCTGCCGGAGTTGGAGGCTCAGCAGCCGCGGGGCAGAGCCTCGTGCTGACAGATGATGAGAAACCTGAAGATCTTGAAGAGGCAAATCCATCCATTCTCTTTTAAAGAGTTTCTGAAAACCAAGAACCTCAGCCTGTCGAAAGATGACATGAGCCACCCTAGAATTTACACAAAGGAAGCCTCAAGGAGCTCCCAGGCGTTGGACCCTGGCTTCCCCACAGCCCAGGCTGTGGGCTTCAGCCTAGACTATCAGCAACCATTCTCTGAAGATCTGACCAGGGTGGGCGACCTCCTGGATGAGGATAAAGACAAGGAGGACAGGTGGAAAGGGGCCTATCTGCCATCCATGTGGAGCAGACTCGCTCATCCCGGGCTACCACCAACACATCCCCCTGAGGCACCTAACTGTGCTTCTTCTTCTCCCTGTCGGAGCTGGGGGGGCCCGAGTTTCTGCCCCCATGAACCGTAAGCCACAAGGACTCACGCATGTCCCTAGCGTCCCCGTCTGGGAGTCCAGGCGTGGACTTCACAGCTCACGGAGAGTCCCTGGGAGGAGGCAGCTGCGGATGCTGCAGATAAGTTATGAAGCACTGAAAGATGAGAATTCTAAGCTAAGCAGAAAGCTGAATGAGGTCCAGAGTCTCTGAAACTCAAACAGAAATGGTGAGGACGCTTGAGCAGAAGGTAGAAGCGAAGATGATCGAGGAGGGGAGCGACTACTGCGATCTGAAATCGGTAGTGCAGCAGGTGGAGTAGAACCTGGAGCTAATGACCAAACGGGCCGCGAAGGCAGAAAACCTCATCCTGCAGCTGAAACAGGCAGTGAACTCGCTGCAGGCACAGGTCTCTAACTGCAAGTGGGAGAACGAAGCCCCGCGGTCGGGCCAGGGCGCCAGCCTGACGGTGGTGAAGCAGAACACTGACCAGTCGGGCAGAACCTCCGTGTGGTCATGAACAGCGCACAGGTGTCCATAAAGCAGCGGGTTTCTGGAGCTGAAACGCTGAGTCTCGTTGCCAAAATCCTTAAATCTATAGACAGAATTTCTGAGACTAAAGAAGAAGGGGAGAAATCTTGAGAACCACTGGGTGCTTTCAGCTCCCGGCCGCCTGCTCGCGGATCACTGCTGCGCATCTGAGCTTGCAGCTGCCCTCCAACTATGCATTCTCCGGCCGAATGAAGACTTTATCGTGAGACCCTGATTCCACAACCTACTGCAGTATTATCAGCCACCGCTATAGGAGTGGCACCCGTGTGTCACACTAGTGGTTTATAAATGGTCCTTGGTGAAATTCTGCTTTATAGATTCAGTGATCTACTGGGAGGAATTTTTATAAAGTCTAGTGGGTTTTTTTTTTGTTTTTGTTTTTGGTACCGGGGATTGAACTTGAGTCCTTGCGCTTGCAAGGCAGGCCACCGAACTGCTGAGCTAAATCCCCAGCCCATCTAGTGGTTTTTAAAAGCAATACT
Source organism: Fukomys damarensis (assembly GCF_012274545.1). Lineage (NCBI taxonomy): Eukaryota > Metazoa > Chordata > Mammalia > Rodentia > Bathyergidae > Fukomys > Fukomys damarensis. The sequence goes on from NW_022900934.1 coordinate 25,349,626, forward strand.
AAGCAGTCACTCCGCAGTAAGTCTTTCCATCGTCATCGCAGAGCACTTAACACTGGAGGGAGCCCTCAGCGGGTCCTCCTTGGTGTTGCAAGCCCTGAATGCCGAGGGGCTGCCTTTTGCTATATAGCTCAGTCCCTCAGTGGCTGACACCTCACCCCATGGCCTTGGCAGAGCAGCCTCTGTGCTCAGTGGCCGGAGTGTGGAGGCACCGCCTGGTGGACGCCACCACCCTCCCACTCCAGTGCAGGGGCTGAGGCCACACACTCCATGTCAGGGAGCCGCCTGTGCTCTTAGCTTGAAAAGCCATTTTCACTGGAGGATTTGGACCACTTTTCAAATGACATCTTGTACAGTGACATGTAGCATTCAGAAATGTACTGTTTAGAGCTTCCTAGAGTGGCACAAGACCTGGCGCTGTCTTTCTCTTTCCTGCCCGGAGAGGCACGGCAGGGACCCTATGCCTTGTTGGCTATTTTCCTGTACATGGCTTTGTTTTAATACATTTAATTCTATAGCATTCTTATTTAAATAGCCAAAAAAGAAAGCGGTGCAATGTATGTAGATCATATAGATGAGTAGCAGGCATGAGTCAAGAATTTTTTTAAAAGATAGTGATGATGAGGAAAGAGAGAAAAAAATAGATGCGCAGTGGTGTGGAGTAGTTGCCAAGAGTACGAATGGTTCCATAATTTGAGGAACATGAGCACTGAATATGGATTCCTTTGTACTGGACATTCAGGTGGTTGTGCACAACCTATAATACATTATTTTAAGGAGTTGGAGGAAAAAGCCAGATTATAAATTACTGAGCAGTGAATGAAGATGTGAAAGTAAGAGGCAGAAAATAGCAACACATCTGTTGAGAAGTTTGATGATACATGTAAGAAAAATGAGGTTATTTAAAACAAGATAAACTTTTCTTTCAGAAGTTACAACTTTTAAGACTGTTCTTGCCAAGGGCACTTAGAGGATGAGACTGCAGCCCTCAGTGCACAAGGAGGAGACTGTGGCCAAGAAGATGGATCTCCCCAAAGTCACAGGATCCACCCAGAAAACATCCCAGACAAGACAAGAAGCCTTGCTCCACCAGTGCTTGGAAACATGCTAGAATGTTCATATATTTCTGAGATAAAGGACGAGCCAATTCAGGCAGCCTCCCTCACCTTGTCACTTGGGTCACCTGGATTGGACCTGGCACCATCTCTGGCTACCATTACCCCCCCCCAGCACATCGTATGGAAGCAGGACAGTCTGCAGTTCATTTATTGTGGGATGACTTTGGGGAAGCAGCACATGGGTTCTGTAAGGTTTGACAGGGAAATAGCTTCCATAGCCAGAGAGGGAGGGTCCAGGTGGTGTAGAAGGAAAGTAATTCCAGGCTGGTGCCAAATAACACCATCCATGCAGGGTGGAAGCCCGAGTGTGGAGGACATTCTGAAGAGGAGACCATCAAGCGGGACTGGATGCTGTGAGAACTAACCCATGTGTCAGTCAACGTCACAACGTTTTTGTTTTTTTTTTTGTTTGTTTGTTTTGCGGGGGCAGGGATCCAACTCAGGACCTTGGGCTTGTGAGGCAGGTGTGGTGCCACAGAGCTAAATCCTCCGCCCCACACTTTTTTTTTTTTTTTTTTTTGGTACCGGGGGTTGAACTCAGGCCCCTGTGCTTTCAAGGCAGTCAGCAGAACCACTTGGTACCGGGGATTGAACTTGGGTCCTTGCGCTTGCAAAGTAGGCCACCAAACCGCTGAGCTAAACTCCCGGCTTCAGAACCACTTATTTGAGCAGCCCGTTAGCTTCTCTCCTCCCTGCCAGCTCCGGGGGCGCTGTCCGATGCCAGTGGTGCTGAAACATAACCAGTGCAGACACTCGGCTGGGCTGGCTGTACCCGCAGAACTCTATCTTACTGTTCCCAGGACTGCCCCGCCTTGTCTAGGCTGTCTTTCTTCCTCACCTCAGCCCACACAAGAATGTAAGATGTTGCCAGATCATGCAGTGGGCCCAAAGACAAATTCCTTCTTTTTTAATGTTGGCAACTCATTCACATTTATAAAGCATGTTTTAGACTAAGCTAAACGTACCTGTGGGCTAAATATGACATGGGTCACCAATGTTGGACTTCCCTGATAAATGGCAGCCTATATATATTGATGGGGATAAAATGAGTCGTTGTATGGCCTTGAAAGTTTCAAAATGGGCAGCATATTCTCTTAGAGTCACCCTGTCCAATATGCTCATCATTAACCACAGGTGGATATTAGCACTTTAAAATGTGACTCATCCAAACTGACATGGGCTATAAATATATAATACATACAAGGGCAAAGGCTTAATACAAAAACAGAGTATAAAATCTTTCATTAATACATTTACTTTGATTGAATGTTGAATTGAGGACATATTGTGTAAAGAAATTACTCAGATGAATAGCACCTACTTTTTCTTTTTAATTATATCTTTGATAGAAAATTCAAAACCAGACTCCCCATTTCCTTGGCTATCTCTCCAAAGTGGTGACCCAATAGAAGAGTGAGGGTGTTGGCTGAGCTGCCCCCCTCACACATACTTTGGGTGAGCCCGAGAACTCAAGCTTTGGGAGTTTTAAGGCTCACTCTAATCAAGCTTCCTGTGTCATAGTGAGCTCTTTGCCTTGAGAGTAACATGATAAGAGATCAGAAAATTGCTTGCTGGAGGGTCACTTAAGGGAACTTTAGAAATTCTGGTATGCAGCATTGGACAGGACTAGTGAATGCTGAGTGAATGAAGAGGTAGATCTCTCAGTCCAGCAATGTAGTTGGTGTTTGGATTCTCACTGGGGACCGCAGATGCCAAGATTCAATCTTGACTTTGTTGCTTTGTGTTTTGGTAGACTTGAAAGCTTGGGTGCTTGAGGTTGCATCTACTGGGAGGATGAAGTTCTTGTCTTAGCTAAACCAGCTACTTTCTTTTTTTTTTTCATTGAGTTTATTGGGACTTTTTAGGTATATAGTACAGTTACATTCATCATTGGGATCTTGTACCTTTACATGATGTATCTTGGTTCTTATTTTTTTCCCCATACCCCAGCCCTCCCTTCACCCCTTCCACCCTTCTCTATGTACAAGGACTTTGCTTCAATTTTTTCTTTTTCACATATTTTTTCTTTTCCCTTCTTTCCTTTCCCCTACCCCTCCCACTTCTCCTACCCCTTTAGCCCTTTCTTCCTATTTCACACTCCCAATTATACCATTTGAACCTTATTTACATTTTTAGTTTTTCACACCAGAGAAACTATTCAGTATTTACGCATGTATGTCCTGTTCATTTCACTTAAGAGTATGGCATCAATGTACATCCATTTAGCTATAAATGTCTCTAGTTTCTTGTTCTTTGTGGTTGATTAGTACTCCATTTGGTATTAAAAAAAACACATCTTTATCCATTCTCCAGTTGATGGGCAATTGGCTGTTTCCAAGTTTTGGCTATTACAAACTGTGCCTCTGTAAACATGGGTGTGCATATATCACTGTGGTATGATTCTTTTAATTCTTTTGGAAAGATACCGAGCAGAGGGATAGCTGGGTCAAATGGGACCTCTAATCCTAGTTCTTTGAGGTATCTCCATATTGATTTCCACAGTGGTTGCACCAGTCTGCAGTCCCACCAATGATGGAGAAGGGTTTCTTTCTCCCCACAACCCTATCAGCATTTGTTATTGGTTGATTTCTTGACAGCAGCCATTCTTTCTGAGGTGAGGTGGCATCTCAGTGTTGTTTTCATCTGTATCTCTTGAATGACCAGTGATGTGGAACACTTTTTCATATATTTATGTGCTGCTTTTACTTGTTTGTCTGAGAAGTGTCTGTTCATTTCAGATGCCCCTTTTTGAATTGGGTCTTTATGTTTGGGGGATCTGATTTTTTTGAGTTCTTTATATATTCTAGATAGTAGACCTTTGCTTGAGGAAGAGCTGATAAAATTTTTTTCCCACATTGTAGGTTGTCTCTTAGCTCTGTTGGTGGTTTCTCTTGTAGTGTAGAAGCTTTTTGATAAGATGAGATCCCAGCTGTTGATTCTTTGTGCTAGTTTCCATGCTACTGAGGATTTGTTCATAAAGTCTTTTCCTTTGCCAATGTCTTTGAGAGTTCTACCTTATCTATCTTCCAGCAAGTTTAGGTTTCTGTTTTAATATTTAGATCTTTGCTTTACTTCAATTTTAGTTTAGTGCATGGTGAAAGATATGGGTCTAGTTTTAATCTTTGGCAGGTTGAAATACAGTTTTACCAACACAGTTTATTGAAGAGGCGATCTTTCCTCCATTGAGGATGGTTGTCTCTTTTTTCAAAGATGAGTAAACCAGGCATTTTCTGCTTGTAATGCTGCTACAGTACTATGAATAAAGTAATGTGGTGAGATTTTAAGATACATAAGAGACCAATGGGTGATACAGGAAGATTTATTCCAGGTTTTAAGTGTGCACCAACTTGGTGAACTTATGTCCAAAGGCTGAGCAGAACCAAGGAAAGGTTCCAGTTTTATACCTGTGGCTGAGAGGGTGGTCTTTCTAGTGGTGTGAAATTGGGTGGGTGGGGCAGGGAGATTACAGAAGAGAGACAAAAGCAGACAAAAACAATTAATCATGTGGTGATAGTCTTGAAAAAAGACAGAGCCTTGTAAATCTTGTGAGAAATCTTATTTATGGGACATGTTTGCCAGTTTTATCTGTACCAGAACAAGGAGTTACAGGTACAGAGGAGAGGGGATGATGTGAGGAGGGAAGGAACTGCCCAAGACTAGGAAAAATTTGTTTTAAGTCTTGGTTTAGTAACAGAGGAACAGGGCAGCTTTTATCCTCCTAGAGAAGCCTCCATCCTTAGATCATCTTCTCTAGGCATTTGAAACAGACTAGAATTGGATCCAGCATATCCTTGGCTAGCAGAAGGACTTTGATTTAAGAAATGATGCAACTAAAAAAGGAACCATGGACTGAAAACCAAGAAGTCAAAATAAACAACATAATAGATCTACAGTTCCTTCCAACATGCAAGCTTTGAGGGGGAGAGCAGGGAAACTGCTTGCAGAGACCACTCTCATGGAGGTCAAGGACATCAGTCTGGGGCCTGCTCTGAGACATTCTCCATGGAGTTGAAAGGATTTGGGGAGACCCAGAGGAGCTATCTCAGACTTAATTCCCATCCACACTATAGGTACCCATTTTACACCCAAGAAGCTGAGGCTTTAAGCAGACTATGCTTCCCCTGAGTCTAGGCATATTTTATGACTAGAACCCAGTTTTCCTGCATCACAGTGTGGAATTTTCTCTGTGCCTCCCTCAAAGAGGTCACTATAGGATTCAACAAACATTTTGAATATTGCTCTGCATGGTGACACAAAATGAAGGTTAATTTTGAATTTGCCAGTAGAAGGGTCTGATTATCTCCCCTTGATTGTGAGAGTGACCTTAAAAGAAATACAGACAAAGAGTCTCCAAGTTGAGAGGTGGTCAGCACAGCACTTTTGGGTGCTGAGTGTGTGTGTGTGTGTGTGTGTGTTTATGTGGGTGGGGGATGCAGTCCTTGCAAAAGCCCTGTGCTATGGAACAAATGTCAATGCATTTATTGTAAAAATCAGGAAATGGTAGCTTGGAGAGTTGAAGGCAAATTCTCTCTTTCTTTACAGAATCTACGTATAGTTGACAATAGACAATGCCTAACAAAGAAATCATCTTTCCCCTCAAAACCCAGCGTGGACAATCAGGTATAAGTGGAGGTTGTAGCTTGGGACTTCTCAAATGTGTCTCCTTCCATCCCAACATCTCAGATGTTGGAAATGATCCCAAGAGGTGGTGGCACGAAGCTGTTCTGGTGGGAGGTGGTGAGGTCCTAGGCTTTGCCTTCCTGACGTGAAAAGAGGCATTGAAGGGGTGCCTGGCTCTACTGCTTTCCTTCTGCCGTGTGAGGACAAAGCATCTCTTTGGTCCTGTCTGCAGCCAGTAGGTGCCATCCTGGAAGCAAAGATCTAGCCCTCCCTTGACTCCATATCTGCCAGCACCTTGATCTTGGACTTTTAAGTCCTTCAGAAATATGAGAAACAAGTGTCCTTCATTTGTAAATTACCCTACTTAACATATGTATTTATAGCAGCAGGAAGAGACTGAGGCAACAGATATTTCAGATGACTCAAATAATCTATGTTTAAAATGCATATTTTCAAATACAGAGACACATCAGAAAAAGTGTCCCTTAGCCTTTGATTTACATGACTCGAGGTAACCTGGTGGAGACACATCCACTTATCTGCCCTCTCTGTAGCCAGTTACCAAAAATGGACATGTGAGCAGTGCACTGCCCTGGGAGCCACATTCAGGCATTAAGTTACCCACCTTAGGTAAAGCTGGGACAGCCTTATAGGAGCTCAGCCAGGGACATTTTTGTGCTGATCTTCAACCAGTCGTCCCCATAACAAGCACATGTTCCCCATTGCCTACCCGTTGTCTCCTTGAAAATTCCTTTTCCTCTTGCTTCAGGACCTTAGCACCACCAGTCATGCTCACGGCCTGTCTAGAAGACAAGAAATTCCCTGGAAGTCTGTGTTTACTGAATGAATGAATGAATGCAAGACTTAGTTTTGAAGGCCTTCTTTGAGTCTCATCCTCACCAAGAAACTGCCTGACAAAGTGGAGTTTTTTTGACCCCAGAGCAGTACCTTTGGATCATGTCCAGCCAAGATCACAAATTTGGACCACAAATTTGTTAGCCCCGAGGGCCAGTCTCTGTGTGACTGTCACACTAGGCCTGGGTGTTGTGCCTTACACACCCTGTCTTCTACATCCTTTTCTTTCCCTTTGCTCTATTCATGGGAGGTGCTGAGTAATGAGCCTCAGGCTCTTGGGAGAACTGACACACACAGGAGTCCAACCCAGGGTCCGGCCCTTGGCCACAGTGTGGTATTATCCTAGGATCTTTTCTACCTACTAAGCTGGCTGAGCTGGATTGCTATTGTACTCAGGATTACTGCAGAGGGTCTCAGCAGACCCTGGGTCATCAGCTGCACCATTAGTACCAGCTTCCTCCCTGCAGACCATGGGTGAGAGACCCAGGACAGGAGGCTGAAGGGCAGGCAGAGCCAGGCTCAGGGAACAGAGGGAACCAGGCTTGAAGTATTTCCCCGGAACTCAGTTGTTTGGCCTGTATTTTAAGTGAACATTATTTTATAGAGAAGTACTGTGTTTCCCACAAAACCAAGCAGAAAAGTCCAGAGAATTCCTACGTGCCCTGCCACCAGCCCCCCGAATTGTCAACCTCCCACCCCACTGTGCATATTTTCTACAATCCAGGAGCCCACAACGGTACAGCCTCACCACCCAGTGCCCATCGTGCACATCTGGGATCACTCTTGGAGGGCCGTGTTCTCTGAGTCTGAATAGATGGGTACTGGGATGTGCCACCCACTGGCCCATCTTACAGAACACTTCAGTGTCCTGCATATCCTCTGTGCTCCTCCTGTTCCTCTTTTCTGTCCCTTCCTCCCCTGCAACCTGGAGACCACTGACTTTCTGTCCCCGTGGTGGGCCTTTGTAGAGCAGCAGATCGTGGGAACCCACTGTGTGATATTTACGGAGGCTGGCTTCTTTCACTTGGTGACATGCAACTTGCTCCTTCCGAGGCTATGTGACTTGATAGCTAGTACCTTTGTCTTCATTGCTAAATTCTTCTCCAGTGTCTGCTTATACTGTGGTGTGTATCTTTTATTATTCATGAAGGGCGTCTTGCTTGCTCTCATGGTTTCACAATTGTAAATAAAGCTGGTACAAACATCTGAGTGCAGGACTTGCCTATGGGCATAAGTGCAGGTCTCTGTGGGAACAGAAGTTTCCCACTCATTTGCTTAAACACCAAGGTGCCTGACTGCTGGACCTTATGAGATTTCACGCTGAGAATCCCATCGCACGGTAGTATCCAAACCCACAGACACAGTTTTCACTCCAGTAGCCATGCCAGCAACACAGAGGGTCTGTAAATGGGTGAGAGTTCTCAGGACAGTGTGGACAAATGTGGACTTTGTCTACTGGCCTGGAACCATAGCCATAGGGAATCACTTGTCCTGATTCTGGCACAAGACTGGAGTCTGGCTCCTTCCTTGTCTCTTTTGCTTCCTGCAGAGGAGGGTGAGATGGCTAACCCATCTAAAAAAATGCATGCTTCTGTTTTCTGCTCCTTCTTTGGCCTGCTTAGAATTAAGGTACGGTGTTTGGATCACATCAGTTATGTTCTTAGCATGAAGATGAACTCACTGAGCCTGTGGTGGCAGAGGGAAGAGCTGGATCTACCCAGCCTGCTTCTGTGTCTGTCATTGCTGACCCAGCTTCACATATTGTGCTAGCACCAAGCGCAGTTTGCAGCAGGTTGAATTTCTTGAAAGCGCAGTCCAGTTCGGCATGTTGTAAAGGGACAGGTTGGGAAGACAGTCATGGCAATGTTACCTGAATCTTTCCGGAGAGCTGTCAAAACAGCCTGGTCTCCATCAGTTGTTCCCTGATGGACTCTGCTCTGGGGCTGTCTTTATAAATGCTGAGGAACCTGGACTGGTGGAGACGTGGCACTGCGAAATAGACAGCAAGAGACTGCTGGAAGCCTCCCATTGCACTGTTTCCTTGCAAGTCCTCCAAGTCAAACATCCCTGTTCCAAGGCCTAGGAGAGTCCGGGAAGCTGGGGTTTCCCAGCACAGGCAAAAAAGCACAGGGAGAATGGCTAAAGCATGACAACACCAGATATAAATCTGGAGAGGGTGGTAGAGCCTAAGAGAGGCTGAGGGTTGGGGTCCTGCTCAGGGCCAGTTTCCAACTAAACCAAGAACCAAGAACCAGGTGGTGCTGGGAGGGAAAAACCTGCCCAGTTGGCTGGAGTAGGGAGCAGATATCCTGCCCTCAGGGCCCTGACTGTCACCCTATATCCTTGGGTGCTAGACTCTGCGCAGGTCTTGATGTCTGAACTGGACAGCTCTCACGCACGCTTCAGGCTTCAGTTTCCCCATCTGCAATAATAGTAATGGGCACTGACAAGTCGTTTTGTTGCTGCTTATGGAATCCTCATAGGATCCTTATTATAGAGAAACTGTTGCTGACCGTGTTTTATAAATGAGGATATGAGGCTTAGAGGAGGCTTAATCTTCCCCGCGAGGTCATGGTGCTTGTCTATGCAGGGTAAGGATTAGACTCTAGTCCTACCTTCCACTAAGCCTCAAACCCTGACCCCGTGTCACACATTCCTCCTTTAGAGCAGAGCTGAAATTCAGTGTGGGCTGGGGACTGCTCTCTACTGTGTCTCTCTGAGGCCAGGGACCCAGGGGCACATGCAACTAGACATCGTTCCAAAGGTGAGGCTCCTACTCAAGGCTTCATTTGAACTGTGCTAACACACACACTGGTGGGAATGTGTGTGCCCCCAGCTCCCACGCAGATGTTGGAAAGGAGCCCAGAGGGTGGTGGTAAGAGGCTGTTCCTCTAGAAAGTGGAGAGGTTCTAGGGCTCTGCCTTCCTGGTAGGTATAAAGCTGTGTACAGAGGTGCATGGAGGAGCCACCTGGCTCTGCAGATCTCTTCCACCATGTGAGGAGACAGAGGCCTTCCACTTCCCTCCCTCTGCCACGTGCAGTGCAGCCACAGGTGTCGCGTGGAAGCAGAGAGCCAGCCCTCTCCAGGCTGCACGTCTGCCTGCACCTTTGTCAGGGACCTCAAATCCTCCGGAAGTGGGAGCAATAAGAATCTTTTGTTTGTAAATTGCCCACGTAAGCTATTTTGTTAAAGCAGCAGGGAGACTCTGAGGTATTTCGCATGACTCAAAGAAACTAGGCTTGTAAATAAACCATGTTAAAATTTTACATTTTCTCAGTATACAAACACTTCTGAGAACAGGGCCCCTCGGCCCTTGTTCCATGTGACTTGGGGAGGCTGAAGTGGAGACATGATCTGCCCTCTTCGCGGCTGGTCTCCCTGAGTGGACACCTTGAATGGACACTGCCCTGTCTAACCATAATTAAGTCACTGAACTGTCCCAGTCAAAGCTGGGACAGCCCCACAAGAGTTCGGTGAGGGACCTTGTCGGAATGGTCTCTACAGGCTTACCAAGGCCTCTGCTGCCAGAAATGTCCTTTCTCCTGTCTTAAGGCCTTTGCTTCAGCTGTTCTCATGGCCTGAATGGGAGACAGGAAGTGCTCCTGTGCTCCTGGAGAAAGTCTGTGCTCCTGGAATGAGAGAATGACCCCACCTTTGAGCCTTTGCTCAAACCTACCCTCATCAATAATGGCCATAGTTCTGCCCTGTAGAGAGAAGTCTCTGATTCCAGACATGGATGTTTACCAACTGTCCAGCCCTGGGTTGGGGTATTAGATTCTGCCCCAAATTAGTCAGCCCTCAGGTCCTGCCTGTATCAGTGGGACTGTTGTCCCAGGCTTGTGTGTCATGCTTGGCACACCTCATTTTCTGTGTCCTCTCCCTACTCTCTGCTCTACTACCCGCTTCTCAAGGAAAAGACTCCACTCAGAGAAGCTGCGTAATAAGCTTCAGGCTCCATGGAAAACCAAGACTCAAACTCAGAGGCAAATGCAGGGGCCGTTCTTTACCAGGATTTGACTGATAGGAGAGAGTGATAGTTATGGCCCAGGGATATCCTGAGATCCTACCTTGTCTTGTGAAGTGAGACTGCTACTGTCCCTTAAGGACCCTTCGTGCCTTCCCAAGTGTAGTTTTACACATGGCCTCCCTGAAGAGATAAACTCCCAGCCTGCCTTGCAGCTTTGTGGACTAAGGTCTTAGCAATAATGTGGAAGCAGAGGTGAAGTGCAAATTCCACCTCGTGCTTAAAACGCCGCAGGCTCCCATCCACCGCCATCTGGCCTCCCTTTTTCTCGGAAGTCAGACATGGGAACCACAGGAGCAACTGCCCCAGACCTGGAAGAGGAATCCGTGCCTCCAGGAGGGCAAAGCCGCCTCAGCAGCCCTGATCTCTCACCTCTGGAATCTTACAGGACAAAGGAACAAGCTTCGTTATTTAAATCACTGTGCTTGCAGTTTCTTTGTTAAAGCCACCTTGGGTCTCCTGTACCTGCTTCATTCTACGGATGACATGCTGTGTGGAGTGAGGCTGCTAACTTTCCTTCTTCTCTGAGCACTATTTTCTGATCTGCCCAGTGCTATTTGAATGTTGTTAATTTGACAAGTTAGAATTCAACATTCCTTCCAGTGTCGAGGGAGGTAAAAGCAAATATTTATTCAGTTCCGATGACACGCCAAAAATTGCACGACCCGGGCAGTCCTCCATCTGTGGTGACTTTTGTTCTCTAAGGATACATCTGGAGCAGCAACATCTGGAGATATCTTACTTTGCACCTGTTCTGTAGGGATAGGCATGATTTGGGCATCTGTGAGGTGGAGGACAGGGGTGCTGCTCACCCCCATAATCTGCAGGATGGTCCCTCACAGCAAACAGTCATCCATTCCAGAGTGCTGCGACCCCCGTGTGTGTAGGCATGGCCTCACTGGGTACTGGTATCGCTCCTCCTTGTCCCCCAGCAGCTGGCTGAATTCTCCTGTGAAATCACTGCTGGATGGATGGATGGATAGCGGATGGATGGATGAAACCTTTCAAGACTCTGCTCAGGAGTCACCTTCCATCTAAGTGCCTACCAAACTTATGAGAGGGGCACTGTACTCCCCAACTTACAGGTTGCAGTGTCTCAATGTGTCCCTTGAAAGATTCTGTATTGAAGATGTAACCCTGAAATTCCCTTGTTAATGGTATTTGGAGGTAGATCAGGTCATCAGGAGGTCACCCCATGATAACCCTTAGTGGCTAGTAAGGCAAAGAGGGGCCCAGGATGGACACCCTCTGCTGTGTCATAACATGTGACCCTGAACCACATTAAGATGACACAGGGAAGGGCCGGGCATTTGGCTCAATGGTTCTGCCACCTGCCTCGCACGCACAAGGGTCTGGGTTCCATCCCTGGTACCAAAACAAACAAACAACCAAACAAAAAAGATGACACAGGGAGGCCCTCTCCAGACAAAACAGCAGATGCCAGTGTTGTGATCTTCATCTTCTCAGCCTCTAGAAAGGTGAGCCATACTTGCTTTCATTCTGTGTCTATGGCCTGCGCTCAAATATGTTGTTAGAGCAACAGAATCAGGCTGAGATGGAGCTCTGCTGGTCACCTTGTCCCTAGTGGCCAATGCAAGGAGACCTCATCAGGGTCACCTCTCAGGATATGGGTCTCTTCTCTCGTGTTTCTCTGCCCCACCTGCCTGGGGGATCCTGGAGGCTGAGGCTTTGCTGCCCTCAGCAGTCCCAGCACCCAGTGAAGCAGCAGGTGATGGACAGGATGGAGCCACTGCTGAATGGGTGGCAGACAGATGGATAGATGGTGACTTCGAGGAGAAGCTGGGGAGATGTGGCAAACCAGGCCTGAGGAATACAACATACCTGTCATTATTTTCTGTTAACGAGATGCATTCACTCGAGGACATAAATTGTGGGTTAGGGGCCACACATGGCCCTAAGTGGAGCAAGGACATGGGGTGAGGGGTAGGAGGAACTGGCACCTGGCCCAACTGGTGTTGCTGTGGCCACTGAGGGGAAAGAGGATGGGCTGCAGTTTAAGGGGGTGGGCTTGCCTCCTGTGCCCTGGTCCCCCAGGACATAGTAGGGTTCTCTGCCCGCTAGTCCAGATCTCACTGCAGGGGAGAGGGTTCGCTGGAGAAGGTGGTACCACAAGAAAGAGGACTGGAGGAAGAGGAGGCTTAGAAGGGGTACAAAGATGTCCATAAAAGGGACTATGTGGGTGGAAAGGCCACAGAAGCTCCCAGGAAGACCACCACACTCCATTAGAGGCCTAATCCGATTATGTACACATGGCCACAGGATTTACTCAATTCCTTCAGGATGACATCTCACACGCAGAGTTTAATAGAGCACCTAGGGAAATCTCATGACCTCAGAAACAAATTAAAAAGATTTTCCAAACCGGACCTTTCTGTTTGCAGGACCAGAAGACAGTGTGCATATCTCACCACATCTCTGACAGTAAGTGAGCAACTTCAAATATTTACTCTTTGGATTGGAGTGGAATCAAATTTATCCCATTGGAAACGTCATGGGCTTGTGTTAGGGAGGCCATCTGTGATATCATCTCTGTAAACTATATTTTGCCTGTTTAAAAAATTAGAAATACTTGTGTTGTGCCCAAGTCGCGAAGTCCCCAAAGACCACCAAGGAGTCATGTCCGATGCAATTGCAAGAGGAGTTTATTGCAAGCTTGAGCCTGGACTCTCGGGTGTCACCGTCACAGCGGCTTCAGACCGAGAGCCCAGATCCGACTTTGAACCAAGTTTATATAGGATTTTTCTGTTGCTATTTTTAGTTTTCCCTTGTCATCAAGGGGCATCGGGAGGGCACATTGGAACATGACCTAATGCTTACATTTGCAAAATTATTGTGGGGTGCTGGGAGGGTACGTATTGGAAAGTTACCTAAGGCCTTTAGAGAATTAATTCCTTTTTTCATTAGACAATTCCTCTTTTCTGACTTTTGCTAAGATATATAACTATTTATATCCATTATAATCAATTCCTATATTGATTAGATTACACAGAGAGAAGCTTTTTTATTAACTATGATAAATTTCTATATCAGCTATAACTAAATTCTATATTAATTGAATTACATAAAAAGAAGCTTATTTTAAAAAGAGGAACAGAAGCAGGGTGGAGATGCCCTAAAAGAGGAACTGCAATTGTCAAAGCACAGAGAAACTGCCACATTGAATGGAAGCTGTCACATAGAATGGAATTTTTCAGAAAGGAATTTTTGCATTTACTCTATTCTGGGTGAGGGGCATGGAGCCCACCGTGACCTGGAAACTTGGTCCTCACACTTGTGATTTCTGGCTGGGTGAACATACAGAGCTTCGAATCCCGCTTTACTAGAACCGTAATGTTGCAAAAAGCTGAAAGCAGAAAAAAAAACTGTAGAGAGGTACTAACACCAACAAGAATTTACGGTTATAGGCAACTTATTTCTGTTAGGGTTCTGAAAAAAACAAACAAAACAAAACTCATTTCTAGAAGCTAGGGAAAGGCCCAGGATCCAGCTTGGACTGGCTCTGTGGGGCTCAGCAGGGGCCGGGGGGGTGGGTCCCTCAGCTCAGCACACAGGGATCCCACTAGGGCCTCACGCTCGCCAGTTGCAAAGGTGAAAGGTGAGTGGGGCACAAGACAGGTTCCTGCCACATGAGGGCACACGGTCCCCTGGGAGATGGGTGTGCGAAGAGAGCTCAATGCCGATGAAAGGAACTCCAAGCAGGCTCTTGGCTCAGCCTAGAGAGGAAGGGTGGGCAGAGAGGCTTCTCAGAGAAGGGCCCACCGAGGCAGAAATGGACAGGATGACAATCAGGGAAGGGAGCAGAGGCCAGGCGGGGCAGAAGTGAGCAAACAAGGGAAGGCCGGGGAGAGACTTAGCCTTCGATGCTGGAACGCAGTGTGCGAGGGTCGGGAGAAGGGCAGGGCCGTGAGTCCCACGCAGCAGGGAGGTTTAAGTGTCATTCTCTGAGCCCATAGTTCTAAGATGTCCTTCTTAGTACACCCTTCAGCACTGAGGCCTAGGTCAGGTGTGGTGCTGGGGAACTGTAGCCCTAACTACTTTGGAGGGTGAGGTGGGAGGAAAGCAAGTTGGAGGCCAGTCTGTGCAACTTAGCAAGACCTTGTCTCAAAATTTTAAAAAGTATAAAAATTCTTGAGGAACTTTAGGAGCTCTTGCTGTATGGCTTCCAATGATTCATATTCGGCATGAATGAAATTAGTGTGGAGAACCTTAAAAAGTATATTCATTGCTTTCAAAAGAATGAATTAATTCTATTTTAACAAATGACACATTTTGCTTTAAAAATGACATGTTTCCAAAGCATCTTTAGTGTGAAGAGTGCCTCTGTATTATATTTTTAAGCCTCTGTAATGACTGCCAAGAGAAGAGACCCAGAACTCAGCCCACCCCAGGCCACATCTGGCTGTGTTCCCCGGCTGCTGGCACTACACCACCAGGGGGCGCTATCCCAGGGCTGCACAGGAGTCCCCTCTGTCCTCACTACCCCATTCTAGGAGGGGAACTGAGGCTATTAGGGGTAAAGTGACTCACTCGGGAGCATAGAAAGCCAGCACCCCAGCGCTGAGACCCCTGGACAAACCACCCTCTCTCAGAGAGCCAGTGTCACAGCTGTTGTTGGCTGACTTTGCTAACAGTCCCCACAGGTCCCACGTCCTTGGTCCTGCTTTCTTAAGCCCAGGCCAGGCAGGTCCCCTTGACACTGTTCTCCCTGTCCCCTGGCTGGCTGTTTCTCCTTTGTGCTCCAGCAAGGAGCTCCTGCTCCATTCCACAGCTGTGTTCCCTCTGCCAGGATGCGGCACCTCTGTGAGGCAGGAGGTAGAGAGAAAAAATTCCTTAAAGAAGGGAGTCTGAGAGGGGCAGGAGGAGAGAGCGCATTGGTTCTAACAGCTACAGCATACTTAGTAAAGACAAGGTGGACACATGTGCTGCAGGCTTCTGGAGGCCCCAGCGAGCTCTCTAAATCCACAAAGAACATTTGGTTCTAACCATCAGGTCATAACTGGGGAGACATGGCTATAAAGTATCTCAAACACCTGAAAGTAACCTCAACCTAATTTCAATTAATTATAATTATTTCAATTAATTATAATATATCATTTGCATTGTGAGGTTTTGCTCCCGCTCTCCTTCATGAGTTTCAGGTGCCAGACGGTTCCTCAAAAGTCCACATAAGGTAGATAAGGAGGGGTGCAGGGGTTGAAGGGAGGGCAGGGACGTGGGGAAAAAGAACCAAGATAGATTATATAAAGGTACAAATCTCCAACAATGAATGTCATTATACTGTATATCTAAAATGTATCAATAAAGTTAATTTTTTTAAAAAAGTCCATATAAAGGAAAAAACTTCTCCACCCAACAGAAAGGAGGAAACTTGCCCCTGACTACAGTAAATTGCTGTGTCAGTTAAAGAGCTACTCCCTCCCTGTAAAGACCACATAGAGATTTTTTTTTCTATTAAGTTTATTGGTACATTTTAGGTATACAGTACAGTTGCATTCGTCATTGGGATCTTGCACCTTTACGTGGTATATCTTGGTTCCTATTTTTCCCCATTCCCCTGCCTTCCCTTCACCCCCTCCACCCTTCCCTATTTACAAAGACTTTGTTTCCATTTTTACCTTTTCTCATATTTTGTCTTTCCCCTTCTTTCCTTCCCCCTACCCCTCCGACTTCCCCTACCACATATATATTCTGGCTCTTTAGAGCTCTTTAGAGCTAAAAGTTCTTTGCACTGGCCCTGCTCCTGCCCTGAGGAGCGTATGCTTTCATGTCCACTTCTGCGTGTCCCGCTCAATTTGTCGGGTTACCAAGAACCTAGACCAATAGCAAACCCTGACACTCCTAATAAAGGGTGGCCTCAGATCCTAGGAGTGTGTCCTCTCCAGAGGGCATCTGGCCCGGGGACAAGAGCCCAGGCACCACACAGCTGTCTCCTTCTGCCCACTCTGAGGTGAGGCTGCTCTTGGCCCTGGGGCTGCACAGTACAGAGAAGCCACGGCCACACAGAGAAGACCTCTACTCTGGGGTCAGCCAGTGCCTCCCCTGATGAGGGCAGCCTCCTGGCTTAGTTACTGCTGAGGCCCCCAAACCCTTAGGTTGGCACATAAGGACCCCATATCTGCAATCAGAGTTGGGCTCTTGGGTAGCCTCACACAGCGGGTGTGTGCAGGGAGAATCAGAAATATTGGCCAGGTGATAATGGGAAGGATTTAAACAAAGCTATTTGAGGCAGAGCAGGCAGTGTGTTCAAAGCACCTTTGGGTGAGGAGCTTGGGTGTAGAGGTAAGGCTGACTTTCCCTTCCTAGCCCCTGCACTCCCTGGCTGGGCATCTCTAGGCAATGTGCTTTGTCCCACCTGTAAACCACACTTATCTTAGAGAAAAGTTATGTGGCGTCATGACAGGTGGGTGGTGGAGACTCTCCCTCCCTCTGGATGTCCGCACTCTTATTTCCTCCATTACTGTCCAGTTCTCAGGACAAACGATGTTTCAACTCTGGAAACTTCTTCTCTGTGTCACCGGCTCACTGGAGCCTCAGCACCTGCTCTCTAGGATGTTGGCAGTGGCCCAAGCAATGCTTTGGACAAGGTAACACCTGTTCTCCAGTATGACTTGCAGCTTGAAGTTGAGGCACCCCCTTGATGACCAACACGCCCCAGGAGTTACCTCCTAATCATAATGCCTCTGATGCTAGGGGCCACCCAAGGGATGCCCTTTATGGCTAGATTACCTGGGAAAGAGGCTGTTCGATTCCTGAATTGGACACTTCCTTTTTGAGAAAGAAATAATGCAACAATAAACATCCTTGATCATATTACTTATACTGTTGTACTTCAAGAATATTGGGCATGGCAGTAGGGAAGGGCTGATTATGTGCAAGGGGTGGCTAGAGAACCCTTCTCAGGCACAGCCTTTGGATTCCTGAGACCCTCACCTAGACTCTGAGTTATCAGGGCTGAGGGTCTGGACCCTGTACTCCACCCTGCTCTACAGGCAGGGAGAGAGATGAGGAAGGAGCCAGACCTCAGTCGTAGGCAAAAGCAGGAACAAGTGATTCCCTCAGGGCCAGCAGCCAGAGTCCACGCTGGTCCCCACTGTCCTGTTGATCTTCACCCATCCACTTGAACCCTGTCTTGCAGATGTGGCTGCCAATGTGCCAGCTCAGCCAACAATCGTACCTGTGGGTTCAGATGTCACAACCTAATGGGACTCCCAGGTGTCTTCCCACAGGTCCAGCAGTCATACTTCTTGGTGTTTATTCAGATTAGTGGACAACTTCTGTCCCCACAGAGACAGAGACGCCCTTCAAGGGTTAATGGACACGCACCCCACGGTGCATCCAGATGCTGGTGTAGTTAGTATTCAGAGTGAAGAGGAAGGCACTATCCAGCCATGCAAGGCAGGGGGGAAGCAGAATGTATACCACCAATGAGAGAAGGCAGCCTGCATAGCTATGACAGTGTGGATTCCAACTATCTTCCACTCTACAGAGGCCCACCACAGGGACAGGAAGCCACTGCTTACCTGAGGGAGGAAGAAAGAGGGACAGAAGGGGCACTGAACATGTGCAAGACACATTCCTCTATCCACCCGTCCGGACCCACGGAGTGGCCCAATTGTGCATTATGTGCACTGGGCGGTGAGGATGCCCCAGGGTAGGTTCTTGACTTCGGCAAATGTACCACTGTGGGTGTGATGTCGGCAGTGGGGAAGGCTGCAGACTGGTGACAGGAGCACATATGAATTCTCTGGACTTTCTGCTCAGGGTTTCTACACGCATAATAATTCTCTAAAAAATAAAGCTTATTTAAAATGCACAAACAAACCAAAGCTGTTTTGTTTCCAGGCAGAGGCTGTGAACATGACTGTTTGTGTCCCCTGTGTCTGGCCTCTTCTGCTTGGCGCTCAGCCTCCTCTCCTGGCTGCCTCGCCCATTTTCTGCAGGGATAAAGCTGGCATTGGCTCTGCCGCAGGTGGTCCAGGGTCTGTTGGGACCTTCTGCAATGACCCTGGGTGGCATGGCTTAGTCACCTCAGTGGGTTGAAAAGGTCCTGGGTTGACCTCAAACCATGGCTAGGGGATGGGATGTGTATCTGCCCAAGTGTGAGTCTTTGTTCTTCGAAGTGGCTGAGCTCACTGCTCAGCTTCCCTCAGTCAGTGTCAGAGCAGGGGGTGGGTAGAGGATGCGTGCAAAGCTTGACACATAGGCCTGGGGTGACAGTCACACCGAGCCAGGCCCTGAGGACTGGCAAACTTGTAGCCCAAGCTAATATCCCCTTATCAGAGCTGAATGGGGGACAAATGTACAGTTCTGGGGCCAGAGACTCATCAGACCCATGATAGTTTCTTTGTCAGGAGGGCTTGGATGAGGCCTCAGAAATGTCACTTGTTCATTATTTCAGGGAACATAGATTTCCAGGGCATTTCCTGTCGCCTAGGCAGGCCTTTAGAACAGCTGGAGCAAAACCCTGAGGCAAGGGAGAAAGGATATTTTGAGGAAACAGGGTTAGGGATATTGGAAACCAGCCCGATACAGTCCCTGGTTGGGCTCCTGCTGGGGCTGTCCCAGCTGTGACCAGGATAGTGAGATGACTTGGGGCGGTCCACAGGGCAGTGCACGGCTCAGGCCTCTGGTCAAGGGCACCTGCCGCAGAGAGGGCAGTTAGCTGATCGTGTCTCCACTTTGGCCACCTCAAGTCACCCAGAACATAGGCCGAGGGGGTCTTGTTTTCTAATGTGCTCTTATGCTGGGACAATGTACTTTCATAAACATGGACTGTCTGAGTCATGTGAAACACCTGTTGTCTCAGTCTCTTCCTGCTTCTGGAACGAAATACCTTCTATGGGGAAATGTCAAACCTGCTCCCGTTTACACTGATAAAGCAGCGTCCTCCCTCAGAGCCCTGGGGTTGCACGGAGGAAGAAACTTGTCCGGAGCTGGACTTCTAGCTCTCAACCCCTCCAGGACTCAGCACCTTCCCCACCTATCTCATGACAGCTGAGAGGCAGATTCATCTCTAGTGTTGTCGCACCATGGCTGTTGTCCTCTGCCTTGTTTGCCTTAGAGATTCTGGGGAACCCCAGCTTCCTGGACTCCCGTGGGAGAGGATGTTTGCCTTGGAGGAGTTGGATGGATGTGGTGGGATGGAGGGTGTCCCAGAGATTCCTAGCTGTCCATCTCCAAGTGCCACGTCTCCCCAGATCCTGGTCCCTCATCATTTATATAGAGGGCCCTGTATCCTAATGCACTGGGAACAAACTGACGGAGATCAGAGCATCTCAACACCTCTCAGGAGAAATCCAGGTAACATTTTTATGATTCTCTCCCCAACCTATGCTTTTTAAATAGCAGTCTGAACCAGACCAGAGCTTTCAATAAATGTGATCTCTCTCTCTCTCTCTTTTTTTTGGTGTTTTGAGACAGGGTCTCTCTATGTAGTTCAGACTGCCCTGGAACTCACTTTGTAGCCCAGGTTGGTCTTGAACTCACAGTGATCCTCCTGCCTCAGCCTCCCGAGTGCTGGGATTACAGGCATGTGCTACCATGCCCGGCTAAATGTGATCTCTTGCAAATTATTTTTGGTGCTAGTACAGGCAGTGAAGCTGGGGTTGTAATGAGAAGTACAGAGGTAGGCTGGTTTGGTAGGGTGTTCATCTTCATTCTAATAATATAATTGCTATGATCCAGTCACCATGGCTTAGATCAGGGAAAAGAGAGACCGATATTTCCCAACTGAGTCAGTCGTTTTAAGAAACATTCTAGGGAGACCCAACCTAGAACTTCTATTTATACCCTGTTTACCATGGCTGGTTGCAAATAAGGCTGGGAAAGATGATTTCCTCGTTAGGCACTGTCTGTCCTCGAAAATACAAAGATTATGTGAAGTAAGAGAGAACAGGCAAGTGTCCTCACCTCTGCAAACTCCCCATTTTTTTTTTAAAAACAACAAAACGCATCGACGTTTGTCCCGTGAGGCAGGCCGGTTGAAAGGGTCTGTGCAGCCTTAGGACGCCGAGGTGCTCCTCTGGCCACCCTTCTCCTCCGTAATCACGCCAGTGTGCGCGTGTGCCAAAACTCTGGGAGCTTCCAAAGACAGTCAGGGCCAAGGAGAGACAAAGAAAAGCTTCCATTCACACATCCAAAATGAACTTCTGCTTAGCGGCACCGAGCTCGGCAGTTTTCACAATACCTCTTGAATCCTCAGAGTCACCTCGGTAGGGAGAAGCCGAGTGCATCTGCACTGCAAGGCAAGAGAGCCGTGTCGTAGTCACAGACGCTCAGAGGAAGCGGACTCTTGCTCAGAGACCCACTTTCCTATCTGTAAAATAGGTGTGGGGTGGTAGAGATGAGTCCAGCTGGCGTCCGCAGGTGCGCGAATCCCTTCAGCTTCACGCAGAATCTCTCCAAAGCTGATCCTCTTGCCTGGGCACCACTGCAGCGTCCTCCGGGAGTCAACGCTTGCCCCGTTGCTGGAGCAGCAATTGAGTTTTTGCACCGCTGTACATTCCCTACCTTGTGTAATGCTGCACATTACAAAGAAAAATTGTACAGACCCTGAATTGGGTTGTAGTTGCCAAAAAAGGAGGAAGACAGCTTTCAAACAGACAGCAGGTGTGTGGACCCTTTGACCCTGCCGTGGCTCGGGTTTAGGTTATGCTGGGTGCCTCTGGCTTGGCTTTAGTCATCCCTCGCCCTCCCTAGGGTGGGAGCCTTCATTTCCAGGGAGGGCCTTCTCCTAGAGAGCACTCCACTGGGTCTTAACGGAAAGTCCACCCTGGATCCGTGAGTCCCAGCGTCACCAAGTGGGGCCACTGTGCTCTCTGCACGGCCCTTTCGAGTTCAGCTGTTTTCTGCTGGGGTCCTCAAAGTTTCACGTAGCACTGGGGTGGTTTAGGGACACCCAGTGAGCTGAGGGAAGTGTGCTCACCAAATCTGGGGCTCCTACGGTGTCATAAGGTGTCATAACACACACTCTGGCATTCTGAGTCCCTGCCGCTGTGGAGACCCCACTTCCAGCCTTCCAACCTTCTATCTCCACAGTTCAGCAGGACTGGCCCCCTTTTTCCCGGACTCTGTTTTCCCACAGGCATTTTGAGCAAAGACCTCAGGCGAAGGTAGGGTAGACATGGAGCTCACGTTGGAAGCCCATTCTGCAGGAGGCCAGGAGGTCAGCAATGGTTCCTGGGTGGCCTGGGAGACCATGAACAGCCTGTGCAGAAGCAACACTCCTTAAGCTGGTGCTTTCTTTTTTTAAAGACAAACTAGTTTTTGTCATAATTTCAAAATTCCTCCCCCCAAAGGAGGCAGGTTCTAAGGTTGGTTGGCACAGGAAGTCACTGACACATAAGGTTACTGTCATCTTCAACTCTACCTGGGCGGTGCTGGGAAGAATGAGGAGGTCCCTTTGTAGCAGGCGGCCTAGGCCTAGTTGTGAGGCCCACAACTCTCTGGGTCCCTGTCTTCTCACCTGTGTGGCAGAAGGGTGGAGTAAAACCATAGAGTAGGCTGAGCAGTTCTGGGGAGAATGAAGGGCCCGTGGTCGGGAATGAGCCCCCACAATAGATGGTGGTCCCCTCCTCTGAGAAGAAGCTTAGGAAGAAACATCCTCCCTTCCTCATCATCCCCTGTGGGAAACAACCTGTGATGCTGGGAGGACACAGCAACCTGTGGCATTGTTCCCAAGCTGAGCTAATACGCTACCTCCCCAGAGAGGTCTTTCTCTAACACCCTGTCCTGAGCTCCCTCCCTGCGCCTCCCAGGGCACCCACCTCCTTCCAGAGAGCCCTGCTTTGTAGTCATGCTCGGGTGCAAGGACGCTTGAAGACTGTGGGTCTGCAGGTGGCTCTGCCCACTCGGGGTACAAGGACACGGACTGCCTCTCTGTGTGGATTCCCAGTGCCCACAGCAGTGGTCACAGAGTGCTCAATGACTTTAGCACTTCTACTGGTCGAGTGAAGGACAGTAGGGCCCACAGTCTGCAGTCCCAGCCAGGCTCCCGGAATGGCCATCCTGCCTTTCTGCTTGTCCCCTTTCCCTTTGTAACCTCCACGGGCCAGAGTGGCTCAGGCAGTCATACTCTCCTTTGTGATAGTCTCAGCAGAGGCGGCTCCTTTACGCTTTGCACATGTGCTGTGTTCCGCCCACCCTCTTTGAGCTCTGGGACTCTGTGTCATTTTGTCCACCTGCTGCCCCAGGGAAGAGGAAGCTGAAGTTCAGGGAGAGGAGGATGAGGATGGGGGTGACTGTAGAGCATGACTATGAGTACATTCCCTTCCTCCTCCCTCCAGCTCTGTGGGCTGCACTAGAGTCTTCTATCCCATGAACTTGTCCCCTAATCAGCCAAGAGGCAGAGGCAGAAGATGAACCCTGGTTCCAGAGACCTCAAAGCACCTGCTCTTCACTGTACCTAATTCTGTGTCAGTGTTGCTCTAAATCCAATGCTCACCCCTGGGCAGGGACCTCTGTCCCCTAAGTCTTCCCTCAAGCATCAGGTATCAAGGTCTGAGCAACACCATCCTTCACATCATTGTGTCATAAGACTCCGGGTCTTGAGATCGCAGTGTTGAAGAGGCAGGACTGACGTAGTCCCTTCCCCCATGCCGAGGTGGCCAAAGATCCAAGAACAATGTGTTGATGCCTTTCAATTGTGCCTGTTCTTCTCTAAGTTTCTGAAAGAAAGAAAGAAGGAAGGAAAAAAAGAAAGAAAGAAAGGAAGAAAGAAAGAAAGAAAGGAAGGAAGGAAGGAAGGAAGGAAGGAAGGAAGGAAGGAAGGAAGGAAGGGACAAATTTGTGGCTGGTTGTATAGGACCCACAATCCTAGAAAAGTCCACTTGAAAGTAACTGATATTTTACAAACATCCCCAAGGATGGCCTGCATACTAAGAAAGGCCTGGCCCTGAGCCGAGCTGTTGGCATGATCTCTTACAGGGGTGCATTGGCAAGAGCAGGCCAAGGCTGTGGTGAGATTTACAAAGTTTGTGCTGTCCCCTCTACGAGTGGGACCTTACATATCTCGTGCAGTGTTGGGAGAGAGCATAGGGACAGTGGCAGTCACCTTTGTGTCCACTCAGGCCCGTGGGCAAGGAGGAACAGGGGTAGGAAGCATGATCCCAGAGGGTCTGGTGTCTGCGCAGGAATTATTTTTGCTCTGTGTGTGATTGAAAACTGGAGAGCTCAGAGCAGGCTGGTGGCATGGCATGAATTAGTTCCTAATGCTCTCTAGGGCTGCCACACAGACAGGGGAGGGTGGTAGCTAGGGCAGAAGACAGGGAACCAGTTCAGGCCCTTTTCAGTTATTCAGGCCACAGCGGTGGTGGCTGAGGAGGACTCTTTGGAAGAGATTAGAATCAAAAGGTGTTTCTGGGTGCTCCTGACAAATGGCTGGTGAGAGAGAAGAAGAGGTGAGGGCAACTCCAAAGGTTGGACCTGTGACAGCAAGGCTGAATTGTGGTGCCATCTCTTGAGATGGTGAGGACAGAATTTCAGTTGAATTCTCTGCGGCCTACATAGTAACCTGATGCTTCGGCTTTGAATTGTTTTTTCTCCCTTCTGGAATTCATAACATAAGCTGAGATCCATTAATTCACCTATCCATCCAACCATACATCCAATTACCCACCCTCTCACTTGTATCATTTCACACACATTCGTCAGTACAGATGACGATTATTTAAATGTGCCCTCCCTTGTGAAGTCAGTGACCTAGATGTCACTCACATGTCCCCTGGAGACTCTCTCCACTTAATCCTCATTCTGGTTAAGCTCCTGTTGGCTGCCTGTTCTTCCAGACCCCAGAAGGCCCGATGACTCAGCCTAGGTTTGTTTCGTTCAGGCCAGGGGAGGGGCCCTCCATGCTGTCCTCCTCCCATTTCAGAGATGGACCGCGTTTTCCCCTTTGTGCTACATGGAGGAGACCCCGTTCCTCACACAGCAGCATCTCCTGCTGTGGGGATACAGCGCAGGCCATGAGCTAACAGGAGATGACTTCACGACACCAGCAGCCTCTCCTCTCAAGAGGGCACCTGGGCCCCAGGACCTGAGCCCATGTGCCACGCAGCCAGCTGCTTTCTCTGTAGAGGTCTGGGAGGAGGCTGCTCTTGGATCCAGGAAATCTCAGATTCAGAGAAGCCAAGGCCACACAGAGGAGGCCCCTGCTGCTGATTCAGTTAGTGCCTCCTCACAGGCTCCTTCTGGAATCTGATCCTTCAGAGGGCCTGGGGTTCCCTGAAGAGCACCCAGAGGCCCCAGACTAGATGCTTGTGTGGAGCTTC
Organism: Fukomys damarensis; assembly: GCF_012274545.1. Taxonomy (NCBI): domain Eukaryota; kingdom Metazoa; phylum Chordata; class Mammalia; order Rodentia; family Bathyergidae; genus Fukomys; species Fukomys damarensis. Next base: position 25,374,529 of record NW_022900934.1, read on the forward strand.
ACAGAGAATCAAGAAGAGTTGACTTAGGTGACAAAGTGAAGAAGTTGGAAGACATTTGAGGGAGAGCAGGCAGCATGTGCAAAAGACCTTTCTGTGAAGATCGTGAATGTGGAGATGAGGCTGCCTTTTCCATCCCAGCCCCCGCACTTGCTGGCTGTGAATGTTGTATGGTTTTGTTGTATGGTTTTCTGACCTGGGCTGCCCAGCTGTAAACCAGCAGATAACCCCACTTGTCTGAAAGGAGGGTTAAGTGGAAGATTAACCAGTGGGCTGTAAGATCCTTCCTCTCCCTGGGCTGTTCTCACCCTTGTTCTCCCTATACTGTCCAGGAGTCAGGAAAACGATGTTTCAGCTTTGGAAGCTTCTTCTCTTGTGCCACTTGCTCAGCAGGACCTCTGCAGGTCTTCTTTTCAATTTTGGCCATGGCCTGAGTAATCTTGTGGACCGAGTGAAACCTGTTCTCCACAATGGGCTTGAGACTATTGGCCATAGGTCTGAAGGTGAGTCAGTGCGGTGACGACCCATGGGACCCAGGAGTTACCCCCAATCATGGTGTCTGCCATGCCAGGGGCTGCCCCAGAGGCTTCCCGTTGTGGATGGGTTATTAAGAAAGGGGACGTCCCCAATTCCTGACTTGTGAGCTTATTTATTTTGAGACAAACAATAAATATCCTTTAACATATTATATCTTGATAAACTTTGTCAGTATATATGTAGGGTACATTTCTAAAAATGAGATCTCTAAAGTTAAAAATGAATGCATATTTTACTTTATGGAAATTTTGAGAAGCACCTTTTTTTTCCCTCATTGAGTTTATTGGTACATTTTAGGTATGCAGTACAGTTACATTCATCTTGGGATTTCCTACTTTTACATGACAGGTCTTGATTCTCATTTTTCCCCTTGTCCCTGCCCTCCCTTCACCCCCTCCTCCCCTCCCCATTTACAAACACTTTATTTCCACTTTTTCAGTCTCTCATATTTTTTTTCCTCTCTCTTATTTCCTTTCCCCTACCCTTCCCACTTTCCCTACACCTTTAGCCCCTTTCTTCCTATTTCACATTGTCAATTATCTCATTAGGATCCTGTGTACTATTGTAGTTCATTCACACCAGAGAAGCTACTCGGTATTTACACGTGCGACTTATTTATTTCACTTAGGAGTGTATCCTCCATACGCATCCATCTTCCTGTGAATGAATCTAATGAGCAGCACCTTGATAACACTTCCTCCCATATCCTGTGAGGTCATCTTTTGTCCCACTCCACAGCCAGGACTTACTTAGACAGCTTTCAGTGCTTTCCTGGTCTAAAAGACTGTAACTTCTTTCATTTTGCATTTCATCTTGAAAATTCTCTTGTTTTAAATATGTGTACTTACTGTCCATTCACATATTTTATCTTCAGTATTTAGTATTTTCTCCATATTCTTACATACTTTTCTGTTGGACTGTTGGGCTTTCCCTTACAGAGTGGTGTTAAATAACTGGGAAATAAAAAAGTTACCCCTACTTAGTCTGGGTATCTACTAACCTACTTATACTCATGTTGAATTGCCCCTCTACTTTATGCTGTCTTATTAAAAGAACAAGGCCTTGAGGACTGTTCACTCTGAACATCCACACTTCCATCCCTAAAAGTGCTTACTCTGCCACAAGGTGGCGCTCCTTCTAAGTGCAGTTACAGTCATTCAACAGCAGTTTTCTTTTTTTTCTTTTTTAATTTTTGTCTCACTGAGTTTATTGGTGCATTTTAGGTATACAGTACAGTTACATTCATCATTGGGATTTTGTACCTTTACATGATGTATCTTGGTTCTCATTTTTTCCCCGTACCCCTGCCCTCCCTTCACCCCCTCCTCCGTTCCCCATTTATGAGAACTTTATTTCCATTTTTTCATTTCTCCATATTTTTTCTTTTGCCTTATTTCTTTTCCAGTACCCTTCCCATTTTCCACTTTAGCTTGCTTATTTTCTATCATTGCCTTTCTAATATTCTATAAGCAATGTCTATAAAGTTTCCTCTAGACATTTTTCAGGTGTTTTCCAGTAATTATTCATTTCAAATGAAGAAGTTAACATGTATAGTTTTGCAATAAATGTAGAACTTATGCAGTAATATTAAATCTATGCAGCAGTACTATGTTTAGCCTTCTCAAGTTATATATAAATTGCCTTACATGTTTCACTGGTTGAGTTTGTCATTATAGAAATTGCCAGCTTGGTAAAATTTACATATAAAAGTTCAAGAAGAAAAATGTCTTATGTTTTCATAAAGAGAAATTCTATATTAGAAAAGTTGAGTTTAAAAAGGCTCCCACTGTATACTTTTTCTTCAAAATGTAAAATATTTTAATGCAACTTTCTTCTAAAGTGATCTGATATCCTTTTTGTATCTGTCAGACATTTAATTCATAGTGTTTTGTGACATTTTAAGGTTAACTACCAGTAAAATTATTAATGCTGTACATAATAAAAATTTGGTTTTTGAATTAAAAAAGAACAAGGTTTTCTTTCTTTCTTTCTTTCTTTCTTTCTTTCTTTCTTTCTTTCTTTCTTTCTTTCTTTCTTTCTTTTTTCTTTCTTTCTTTCTTCTTTCCTTGCAAGCACTAACAGCACACTGACAATCAGTTGTTTTTTTTGTTTGTTTGTTTGTTTGGTACCGGGGATCGAACTCAGGAACTTGCGCTCCCGAGGCAGGGGGTAGAATCACAGAACTAAGTTCCCAGCCCTGACAATCAGTTTTTATAGGAGAGGGAACCACCTGCAAATGACTGCCTTTGAAACTTTCTCAAGCTGTAGGCAGCTTGCACAGATGCAGGAAGGACACTCAGCCTCTTTCACAGCTGGGAAAACTGAAGCCAAGAGAAAAAGTGTCCAAGGTTGCCTACTGCATACAACCATGTGTGGTTTTATCTTCAGCTTTATCCCACTGACATTCTCTCCATCTTTATACTAAGCAGATTCTGACCACTGGGGAGCCAGGTTGCACTACTGTGATTTCATCTCTATTGTTATATGGTTCTTTGTTTCTCCTTTAGTATTGATTTGTCTTTCTCACTTGTATTGTTTTGTATACATCTTTAATTCCTTTCATGTTTCCCGTCCAATATCTGCCATGTCATTTATTTTATCTCATCCCTTTGTTGTATGTTCTCCTCCCATTAGAACACTCTATTCCTCTCCTACTGTAACAATTGTTGTTCTCTGGTACTCTTATTTGCCACATTCACAGATTAAATCCAGTCTTACTTTTCCTGTTGCTGAAACAAAATACCCAACATCCACAAGTTAAAGGAGGAAAGGTTTATTTTGGCTCACAGATTGTAGAGGTCTCAGTCCATAGTTGGCTGGCTCCAGGGTAGGAAGGCATGGCAGAGGGGTACAGCATAAGAGAAACAGTCCATGGAGTGGAAGGCAGGAGGCGGACATTTATTCCATCTAGGGTACAAGCCTTTGGGGTGGTGCCACCCACAACCAGGTTGGGCCTTCCCATTATCCACAACCAGAGCTACGCTAAACCAATCAGTTGACTAATTTAGTTATCACACACCCTTAATTATGTTTACACAATAGATCCAGCCACCTCTGAAAAGTCCCACCTATGGGCATGTGAGGTTTTGCGGGGGCATCTAAGTACAAGCCATAACAGAGCCCTATGTTTTTCTTTGGCTGTAGATTTTTCCCATTTTTAGTTCATTTTCCCATTTTTTTTTCACCTAGTTTTTCAAACGCATGTGAGCATGTCTTTAGCAGTAGACTTCCAAGTTAACTCTGGGTGCATACAACTGAGATCAATTTCCTGGAAAAATGATTGATTGCTTTGTTGATAAATGATCAGTATGTATTGTTGTAGAAGCAGCATAAAAGAATCCCTACCTCTGTGATTAGATATATTTCTTAACTGCCTTGAACTTTTATTTCCTCATCTATAAAACAAAGGTAATTATGACACCCTAAATCATTTCAGGAATAAAATGAAATAACATGGGCAAATCTTCTGCTCTGGTACCTGCAGCATAGTACCTGCTTCCTGAGTGGTACAGGACACTAAATGGGGATTCTATTGCCAGGTTTTCTGAATCTCAACTCAAGGGTGCCTCAGAATTTCATTGCTAAGAAGAAGATCCCAAGAACCAAGAAAGTGGTGGACCTTGCCTTGCCTTATGTGCATCCAAGTCTGGAGAACATTTTTGGGTGCGTTCATCCTTCCTGGTGATCTTTTCCCCCCAAAAAGGAGGATGCTTAGAAAGAAATGGGATGTCAGTTTAAGATAAAAATAGATGAATCATCTTTATTCTTCTCTGCAGCCCTGAGATGCTCTGAGACCAGGTCCACCAAACTTGAAAGAATTAGACACAGGGCTACAGGGCAGTATGGGCATCTGTGGGTTTGGGTTCCCATATTTTGTAATTTTAGGATTAAAGTGAAAGCCCTATGCATCCTTGCCTCCACATGTGTGTTTTTATCTAAAGCTCCTTTCCAAATATGAACATATCTTCTCCAAATACAGCAGCGGATAAAAGGCTAAATCCCCATTCAGGGAAGGGAAACTCATCCCACTTAGATAGTGGAATGACCCAGATAGTGGCTTGACCCATGGAGTTTTGGAGCCACATCTGGGTTACTTACTGTTCTCCTTGAAGACTCTCACACCTGTCAGCTGTGCCCTGAAATGCAGAGCTCCACATTTCTGAAGAGGGTTGGGGGCCCGGGAAGATTCACAAGGTCAAGGTTGATGGGGCCCAAATAGGCAGCGTAACACTAGTATAGAGGACTTCACAGATGGCTGCCCAGGGAATAACACGGGACCTGGTGGGTTTTGAGCAGGGTGAAAATCAGCAAGACTGTCATCAGGGACATCCAAGCTGAATGGGCAGCAGATGGCAGAAGCATCAACCTGAGGTTTCTGGTCACGGCTAATGTCACCGCGACCCTGTGAGTATGTGTGGTAAGACCTGGGAGAGACGGAGCAGCTTGGCTGGTAAACCTCAGCCTGCAAATCACCACCTTCCTAGGAGACTGCATGGCTTTGGGCCTCCAATATCCAATTTTTAAGCAAGGTAAAGTTTCCAGGTCTAGAATCCCAGTCTTTAAAAAATTCTAGCTCCCTTTGGTCACAGCCTAGTCTCTTCTAAAATAATGCTGCGTATAATATGCTTCTGAAATTATAACATTTATCTAATTGTTAAATTATCTAATTGCAAAATTAAGATGACATGAATATTCATAGTTCTTTGGCAAAAATTTCTTCTGGTGTTACTTCATCTTTCAAGATTCTGTCTAAATACCTCTGATCATTCCAGATCCATGTAATAATGTGCATAATATAATAAAATATATATACAAGAAATAGAACATTAAGGTATTTTAAATTTAGAAGAGACAGGCAAGAAAGTAGCAGGAAATAGCACATGTAAAAGAATTTCTCTAGGCTGTGGCTGTAGCTTAATGGTACAGTGCTTGCCTAGCATGTGTGGACCCATGATTCCATTCCAGAACCACACAAATAAAAAAGTGAATTTCTATAAAGTAAATACATTAATATGGAGTCTTGAGTTAATTAGTTAACCTCTGTACCTATGTCTCCAAATTTCAAAAGTAGAGCATGATTCCTCTCATAGCATTGTTGTAATGATTAAATGGACTAAACCAAGTAAAATGCTTTCTAAATGTACTTTTAAAATGCTTAGAAGCAATTTGTACTCAAAATGTTAACTGTTTTTTAATTATCAGTGTAATGTTGAATAAAATTTTCCTGTGAATTGAACCCATGTGGCTCAAGAAAAAACCCTAACAGAAACATGTAAATGCCATAAAGCATGTCTACCGCGTTGTCATTCCTCAGGCAACATTGACATTACCAGTAGACCTCTTGGAAAATGACCACACAGGTGCAGAAACAGGTGTGGGCTGTGTGTGGGCCACCTGCTTTCTGATCACTGTGAATCCTATTTCCTATAGGTCCCTTGTTTGCAAGAGGGTCAATCTGGAGGTCTTCTTGGACCTCCTGACTAGAATCGGGCTTGTACCAGTACCTCAGACCAGCCTCTTTACCGTGGTTGTGGGAGAATTCACTGCTGACCCAGCTAGCATCAAAGTCTCCTTGCTGGACAGGTAAGGCCTATCCATCTCTGCAGAGCTGGGATCTCAGGGGATAACAGTGATCCTACCCATAGGCTTCTCAAAAAAGCAGCCAAAAATTACAAATGTTCAGCATAGAGCTCAGAACACAATAAGCTGTCAGTAGCCGTAGTATCCACACTCTCAACAGACTGTCTGCATCACTGAGGTAGGATGGTGACTTTTCCAGCCAGACTCGTGAATTTGCCTGTTTTGTCTTTCAGCTCTGTCAGTGTTTGCTGTATCTGTTTAAAACATTGTGGTTTGGTGCATACATGTTGAGGATTATATGTCCTCTGAGAGAACTGACCCCTCTATCATTATGTAAGGTTCCTCAATTTGTCCTTTATTTTCTCCTGGTTCCAGTTAATCTGTAAAATATACATCTTAGTTATGTGCTTTATTGAGGAGGCTGGTCACAGACAAGAAGTTGAATAGAGAAAAGGTGGCCATGGTCAGTAGCTGGGCTGGGAGAGGAAACTAGTCTGCATGCTGAGGGCTGGTGCCGGTTGTCTCTGACCAGAAATAAGATTGGGTCCCTGGCTCTCATTCCTAATGACCATTACCAGAGATCACTACACAGCCCCTATCAAGGAATTTGATCCCAGATTGCCTGAAGACCCCTAAAGTCAAGAAAGGCTCTATGGCTGGATATTAATAGAGAAGGCTGGGTGCAAATTCAGAGCCCTGCACCCTGCTGGACACTGCCTTGCCCAGCAGCCCCAGAGAATTACACTTGCTATGCTTGGCTTGTATATACCTGTCAAATGACACACAGCTGCTGCTTCAAATCCTCTCCAGCTCTTTGTACTTTGAAACAATCCATGGCCATGTAGACTGCCCTTGATTTGAACCCACCCTCACTTTTCTGTCATACCATAGGACCTTTGCACGGACCGTTCTGGCTACCTATTATACCTTTCTCCTCCCTCCACTTCAGTGCACCTCCTCATTCTTAGGGAGGTTCCTGTTGTTCTCACCCATCAAAGTCCATTCTGAAGCCCTGACTGGTGAGGAGAGATGAAGTCCCGCCCTTGAAGAGCTTGTCCTGAGGGACGGGCAGCCAGAGATATGATCAGTCTATCCCCTGAGGACTCTCAAGGACAGAACCCAGTCCTATGAGGCCCATGACGATGACGAACAGGTCACTGCGATGGCCAAACCCAGCCTGACACAATGTGTCAGAGCCATCCATAGGAGGCGATAACTATGCTGAGGGCAGAGGTGGGAAGAGGCAGCCTTGGCAGATTTGTCTGTTTCCAGGTTCGAGGCTGCTTGTCCTTTGTTCACCCTATCGTTGTGAGGGCCTATGTGGGAGCCTGACATGTGGTTGGTGCTCTGAAAGTGTGGCATGAATGAATGAATGAATGAATGAGGCCTCAGGGTTGGCAGGGGACTCTTGGGTGGTGGTTGAGCCATTGGCCAGGTATGGGATGCTAAGTGATGGTCCATCTGGATGCAGCTCTGTGTGAAGTGAGAAAAGTCAGTCAGGTCTGGGTCATCAATCAGTCAAGTGCTGCCCTTGGCTGCCCTGATCACTGCCAGGCCTTCATTCCTTCCATGTTTCTTCCAGAGCTAATGACACGATCAACAAAGCCATGAACTCAACAAATGGTGTTCTGAAGATGGTCTTTTCTGCCTTGTTACAGAAGCAAGTGAGTCCCCCATTCCCTGGGGCATCGAGTCAGGCCTGGTAGTTGGCTGGGAGGCATCTTCAGCCCTGTTCATGTTCTCTGGAACTTTCCTTCAGAGGTACCAACATCTCTTTGGGAAATCAAGGGACGCCCTCTCCATAACTCAGACGGAAGAGAAAGGAGAGGTTGACAGCAGTGGCCATCACTAGATCCAGCATTGAAGCCCTTTACCACGTCCATTCACTGCCACTGTGCACCATCTAAAGCACATTGCTCTGAGTTGCAGTGCAAGGGGCCAGAGACGAGGCCAAAGCAAGAATGGGCTTCCCCCTTTTTCCTAGCAGCAGACTGACCCCTTGTCTCAGTCATGGCACCTTTAAAATGCCAGTTTTCCCAAGTTCAAGGGTTTCAAGACCCTGGGGATATGAACACACTAGATTCTTGATGTGGTAGAATTCTGATGTCCTAAGGTTTAGGTGATGGCCCTAGGGCTCTCAGATTTCAGACTGCTGGGATTCCATTGTGCTAGAATCTTGAAGTGCAAAGGTCTCAGATCCCTAGAACTGAGTCTGTCTGTGGGTAGCACAGAGTGTGTCTCCAGCTAAGAACCATTTGTCTTTAGCCTCCTGCTCTCTTCTTTTTCTTCTCTCTTTGGCTCTCAGTTATGCCCATGGATCCAAAGCTCATTGGACGGCCTGCAAGTGAGCTCTCTTGAGGACATATATGGTAAGTCACAGGGCAGGCAAAAGGGTGCTTTCCAAGGGCAGCCTGAAGCTCCGAGCTTGCCCTAGCAAGTCTGCTCAGGAGACCTAGAGTAGAAGGACCCACCTTCCAGAGCATGGTGGGGACTGTGCATCCTTTTCTTGCACTTGGGGACTCTCTGTAGCCTTCAGGTCACCAGGCATGAAAGGAAGCAATGCAGATGCCAAGGCCCTGGACGGGGCTCTTCTAGGAAAGGCCATGAATCCAGACTTGTGGGGTGGGTACTGTCCTCATACTCATTTTACAGGTGAATTAACTGAGGCTTGGAGAGGTGGTACAACATGTCTGAGCACCTACGGCTGCCAGATTGACCAGTTGGAGGGCGGTGGTTATTGGGGTGTGACCTTTCTTCAGTCGTCCAGTGGTAGAAACTGAAGCCTGCTTTGATTCTGCTCCTTTAGCTGGACTTCAACATGCAGTTGCCCTGCAAGTCTCCATCTGAAGAGGATGGATGAGAAGGACCACTGTGATGTCACCTGTCGGTGAGGTGCCAGCTCTGTGCCCAGTGCAAGAGGCCTGTGGAGAGGGATGAGTGAGCTGGGCTTCACCTCTTTTTCCAGCAGCAGACTGAACCTGTGTTTGACCCCAGCTGATCCCTGATTCTGGTTACAATCAGACCTCTGAGCTTTGATCATGCACTGAGTCTGAACCCCAGACTAAGAGCACAGATCCAAGTGATAGACTGAGTTTAATGCCGGTTATTAACCGAGCCTCAGCTTTGGTCACACTCTGACCATAGTCTTAGGCTGATGTGTGGTCCTGATCGGGTACTGGAGCCTGAGCCTGGATCCAGTGATAGTTGAGCTCTACTCAGTCTTTTCATTGTCCACTTTTTCCCAGAAGGGGCAAGGTGATGGGTGAGTGCAGAGAAAGACCCCAAACCCTAGGTGCCGCTCCCCTCCCCAAGGCCTTTGATCACACAGAGTAAAGTGGGAAAGAGCCAGGACTGTGGGTCCAGGCCGGTACTGGTCCAATCACATGTCCAGTGACTGGCATCTCCTATGGCTGCTACAGCTGCAAATGTCCTCCCCCCTGACCTCTCATTCCAGGCGGGAGTCCAGGGACCTCACCTCGCTCCCACGTCGCATCTCCCTCTGGGAAGGTAGGAGCACCACCCCATCAGAACGCCTGCCTGAGCTAGCCAAAGACACCTCCCAGACACCCCACGTCCTTGTGTGGGACGGTGGTGTCTGTACTCTTCCCTCTTCCTGACAATAAAATACCATTTCTGCATTCTCTGTGTGGCTTGCTGCTGTCCCATCATCTGGGACGGTTGGTGGGAATCAGGGTGACATCTGCAGTGGCAGAGACTTGAATCTTGTGATGAAAGAGACAATGAGAAATATCTAGCCTCACCTCCTTGTTTTTCAAATGGGGATAGAGAAAAAAGAAATGGGACACACAGCCTTTTTGTGGCAGTGACAGAATCCTGGATCCGTTTAGTCTCATGTCCAGCATTTAGGGAGCATCTGCTCTCTCCGGGTGGCAGTGAGAATGTGATAGTCACATCCTTGGGGTGACCCCAGCTAGTGTTTTCCTCCAATCCTCCCCAGGGACCCTGAGGACCCGTGGAGAATCAGAAACCACTTTGTCTGACAGAGTGCAGGACCATAGGGCACAGTGACCTGTGGATAGAGCCCCTGTCCCCTCCAGCCCCCACTTAAGTCTGAAGGGTGTGGGTTCCCCTGGAGCTGGGAGGTGCCCATGGTATCCACTCCCAGAGGTCCCTATGTCTCCCATTGCCAGCCCTGAGTACCTGGGCACCTGTTTGCCAGGCTGCATGGAAGTCCTGCTTCCCTCATGAACTGAGGAGCCCAGGGGACCCTTCCCGCCCCATGGGCACCAGGTCTGTCTTCTGCCCAAGGCCCCTCCATCCACAACCCAGAGCTCAGCTCATTTCAGGCTGTTTGGTGACCCACAGGCTGTCACTCTGCGGAAAGCACTGACACAGCCACAGAGTGCCGCCTCGGGACTACACAGGAGTCCACTCCATCCTTGCCACTCTTTTTCCAGGTGGAGAAATTGAAAGTTACAGAGGTAAAATGACTCATCCAGGAAATACAAAGGAAAAATGTCAGGACAGGATTTGAACTCATGCTTATGGGGGTGCTGGGCATACAACCCTGGCTCCGGTGTGATGGCACAGCTCTCGTCCACTACTCCTGCCATCACCCAAAGGCCCAGGTCACTACCCTGCTCTCTTTGCTCAGGCCAGATGAGGTCCCTTCCATGCCATTCTCCTTTAGACCTTGTGCTGCTTCAGTTTCCCCTGTGCACTGCCAGGAAGAGACCTTACCTCTTCACACAGCCACGATAGTTTCTGTAGATTGCAGCTTGGGCTACATGCCAACAGGAGGTGGCCTCAGAAACCCAGCAGCCTGTCCTCTCCAGGGGGCGCCTGACCCAAGGACCTGAGTACACATGTCACCCAGATTTCTCCTTCCTCTACACACACTGGGGAGGAGGCTGCTCTCAGCTCCATCAGACTTGAGTTCCTAGAGTCCAAGGCCACACTGAGGCTGCCCCAAGGGGCAGAGTCTCCTAGGGCTTCTTCTCAAACAGGCCCACATCCTGAGTCTGGTCACTTCAGGGACTGCTAGAACCTTTGGGGTAGCTGGGAGTTGTTCTGACCCACCGGCCCAATGCCCTCTCCAACCTCTTGCTACGGCCTCAGCTCAGTACCTTGCCACGGTGCTCTGCCTGGCACAGGGTAAGGCCAGGGAGTTGGCAGGTCTGAGTGGGAGTCACTTGCCACTTACTAACACTGCGACCCTGTGCAAGGAACTTAACTCCCCACAACCTCAATTTCCTTACTTGCCAAATTGAATTAATAGGAAAACCTCAGTCACAGAGCTTGATGAGGAATAAACGCACCAGTGAACAGGAAGGTGTGAGTCCCACACACCCAGCGAGTCCGGCGAAGGTCAGCTCTGCACACTGCGGGACCCAGTGAGCCTGCTGTGATGAGCTCTACTCTGTGTTGATGACAGGAGAGAGAATCACCAGCCAGGGAGATCTTGGGGCCTCACCTTAGCTCTGTGAGGTAAGACTGCTAGCTGGCCCTCCTTCTCACACTTCTCCTTCCTCAAGATTAGTTGGGCCCATAGCTTCCTATCCACCAGCATCACCACTTAGCCTCCTTTGCAGCTAACTGAGCACAGGGCTCCGGTCTGGCCAGGGCTGTCCATGCAGACATGAGGAGCAAATTCCACTTTGCGCTTAAAAACAGGCGATTCCCTCTGCGTCCGTCTTCCTCACCTCCCACCTCTGTCCGGTGAGACTGGGAAACCACAGGAGCCACTGCCCTGGACCCCAAGTGGGAGCCATGCTTCGAGGAAGGCATAGCCTTCCTGTGATCCAACAGGGCTCTTAGTGAACAAGGAGCATGCTTTCTCATTGAAACCACTGCCCTCTGTGGTCTCCTTGTCAAGGTAGATTTGTTTCTGCGGTACCTGGCAATGACAGGTTGCGTCGCACGGGCTGCTGACTTCCCCCGTCTGAGCCACATTTTCCAATCTTCACAGAGATACCGCAGAGTCCATTTTAATCCAACAGGATAGAACTTCAAATCCTTCCAGAGCTGAAGGAGCCAGGAATAGCATTCATTCAGTTCTCAAGATACGTCAGAACTAGATCCTTTATCCTCAGCCTTGGTGACTTCTGTCACTTATGACGTTTTGGGCAGTGTCTAAAGATATCCTCAATTTGTATGTGTTGGGTAGATGTGCCGCTCGCCACCCCACAATGCACAGGATAGCCCCTCAGCAAGAATTATGCAGTCCAAATGTTACTATTGTAGTGACACTCAACATAAGACCTCATTGGGCTCTGACAGAGTGAGGGGCTTTGTGGGGAGCTGTGGCAACTGAGGCCCTGAAAGGTGAAGTGATTTCCAGTGGCCACAAGGCAGGGGACAGGCCACATTGGATAATCTAACAACAGCCTCCCATTTAGTGAGTCGTCCCCTGCTGGCCAGAGAGAGGAATGACAGGGCTTACCCTGTGTAATGACAACCTCACCTCCCACAGCAAGCGCACATGAGAGCTCTTTTGGGGCAGACGCAACTCAGTGTAGTGTCCAAGTCTGAGTCCTTGCTAGCCCAGCCTTGGGGATGCCTGTTTTGTCCCTCAACAGATGGCTGAAGCTCAAGCCTCTGCACAAGTGTCAGCTACCGTCTACATGGGGACTGCTCCTTAATGATCTCAAATGACACCATGTTCCCCAAAAGGTCACATGTTGGAAGCTTCATCTTGAAGTGATATGTTAATGGTACTTGGAAGGAGATATTGGGAGGTAATTACCTTCCCATAAGGTCATGAGGATGAGCCCATGCTGGTAGTAGAGGCTTTATAAAAAGGGAAAGAGCACAGAGCTGGCACTCAGATGTCTCAGCACATGACAGCTGTCCCACATCCTGATGCAGCACCCAGGCCGTCTCCAGACACCCAGCACATTCTGTGTGGTGATCTTGATCTTTGCAGACTCCCCAAGGGTGAGTTTAACCTGCTTCCATACGGGATCTACGGCCTGGTCTCAGGCATGTTGTTACAGCAACAGAAATGGGCTCAGACAGAGAACTGCTGGTCACTTTGTCCTTAATGCCCAAAGCATGGAGACCCTCCCCAGGGCCACCTCTTGGGTTGCAACTTTCCCCTCCTAGGATGCTTCCCTCTGCTCCACCTGCCTGGGGGTCCTGGGGTGCGGGACTTAACTCCTCTCAGCAGCCCAGTGACCAGGGAAGGGATAGGTGATGGACAAGATGGAGCCACTGCTGAATGGACGGGGGAGTGGATGGTGAATCAGCCCCCTTTTTTCTGTGCAGCTCCCTCTGGGTCAGCAGGATGAATGGAGAAGCGGAGAAAAGCTGACAAATCACGACACAGTATACTTGTCATCATATCCCGTTAACCAGGGCCCGATAGCTGCACTTGAGGACATAAGTGTTGGGTTGTGAGCCACATACAGCCCTAAAGTATGGGAAGTCAGACATGGTCTAGGGAAGGGCCAAGGGTGCCCTGCCCCGTGGTGACTGTTGTGACCAAAATGGGGGAAGAAGACAGGAAGAAGAATAGAGCAAGAGTACACATCTGTGCCCTGTCCTCCCAAGACCAGCTCTGGTTCTTTGGGCATTATGGTCCAGAACTCAAAATAGGGTCGTGTGCTACCTGGAGAAGGTGACATCCCATGAAGGAGAATTGGGGAAAGACAGGTTTACAGATGGGAAAAGCTATCTGACCCAAGGTGAATGTGGAATGCAGAGTCTTCCAGAGAGGGTGCCACTCTCCCATGCAGGCTCACTGGAGGCTTAATCCAGTCACACACACATGGCCCACTCATGTGACAATCTCAGCATTTGTGCCATCCCTTCAGGGTAACATCCCAGGCTCATGCTGATTAGCGGAGTGAGTACCTTGGGACACGTTTGCACCATGAAGACCACATGAATGGGGAAAAATACTCAGGAAAGAGTATTATTCAGGAGAGGAAAAAACACATTCAGTACTATAGGAGAGGGTGATAATGTAGAGTGTGCAAACTTTTTGATCTTTTGAAATTTCCTCTTCCAAAACAATTATCCCCTGAATGTGTATAACCAATTTTCTAAACACTATTTACTGAAGAGGCTATCTTTCTTTCAGTGTATGTTTTTGGCCTCTGTTAAAGATCAGGTGGTCCAATGTGTCTGGGGTTGTTTCTGCATCCATTATTCTATTGCGTTGATCTATATGTCTGCTTTAGTGCCAGTGCCATGCTATTTTTATCACTGTAGCTTTGTAAAATAGCTTGAAACCCGGGATCGTGATGCCTCTTGCTTTGCTCTTGGTATGCAGGATTGCTCATGCTGTTCTGGGACTCTGCTGTCGGTATTTTGACTGGGATTGCACTATATCTGAATATCAGCTTTGGAAGTGTGGCCGTTTTGACAATTTTTTTTTTTTTTT